>NC_091283.1:511662565-512016223 GCF_032444005.1 Ranitomeya imitator
CCCAGGAGTCAGGACTGGCACACAAGCAGAAAGGCCAATATTAATCTCCCACTGTTTTTTTTTTATTTTTTCAGGGAGAATTTAGAAACCAAATAAAAAAAAATTGATTTTTTCAGGGAGAATTTAGAAACCAAATAAAAAAAAAATAGGCTTTCTATGGCCCACTATTTGAGAGAGAGAGATGGCACACCCAGGAGTCAGGACTGGCACACAAGCAGAAAGGCCAATATTAATCTCCCACTGTTTTTTTTTATTTTTTCAGGGAGAATTTAGAAACCAAATAAAAAATAAAATAGGCTTTCTATGGCCCACTATTTGAGAGAGAGAGAGATGGCACACCCAGGAGTCAGGACTGGCACACAAGCAGAAAGGCCAATATTAATCTCCCACTGTTTTTTTTTATTTTTTCAGGGAGAATTTAGAAACCAAATAAAAAAAATTGTTTTTTTCAGGGAGAATTTAGAAACCAAATAAAAAAAAAAAATAGGCTTTCTATGGCCCACTATTTGAGAGAGATGGCACACCCAGGAGTCAGGACTGGTACACAAGCAGAAAGGCCAATATTAATCTCCCATTGTTTTTTTTTTAATTTTTCAGGGAGAATTTAGAAACCCAATAAACAAAATTGATTTTTTCAGGGAAAATTTAGAAACCAAATAAAAAAAAATAGGCTTTATATGGCCCACTATTTGAGAGAGAGAGATGGCACACCCAGGAGTCAGGACTGGCACACATGCAGGAAGGCCAATATTAATCTCCCACTGTTTTTTTTTTTTAATTTTTTCAGGGAGAATTTAGAAACCAAATTAAAAAAAATTGATTTTTTTCAGGGAGAATTTAGAAAGCAAATTAAAAAAAATAGGCTTTCTATGGCCCACTATTTGAGAGAGAGAGATGGCACACCCAGGAGTCAGGACTGGCACACAAGCAGAAAGGCCAATATTAATCTCCCACTGTTTTTTTTATTTTTTCAGGGAGAATTTAGAAACCAAATAAACAAAATTGATTTTTTCAGGGAGAATTTAGAAACCAAATTAAAAAAAAAATAGGCTTTCTATGGCCCACTATTTGAGAGAGAGAGATGGCACACCCAGGAGTCAGGACTGGCAAACAAGCCTAAAGGCCAATATTAATCTCCCACTGTTTTTTTTATTTTTTCAGGGAGAATTTAGAAACCAAATAAAAAAAATTGATTTTTTTCAGGGAGAATTTAGAAACCAAATAAAAAAAAATAGGCTTTCTGTGGCCCACTATTTGAGAGAGAGATGGCACACCCAGGAGTCAGGACTGGCACACAAGTAGAAAGGCCAATATTAATCTCCCACTGTTTTTTTTTTGTTTTTTTTTTTTCAGGGAGAATTTAGAAACCAAATTAAAAAAATTGATTTTTTCAGGGAGAATTTAGAAACCAAATAAAAAAAAAAAGGCTTTCTATTGCCCACTATTTGAGAGAGAGAGAGATGGCACACCCAGGAGTCAGGACTGGCACACAAGCAGAAAGGCCAATATTAATCTCCCACTGTTTTTTTTTATTTTTTCAGGGAGAATTTAGAAACCCAATAAACAAAATTGATTTTTTCAGGGAGAATTTAGAAACCAAATAAAAAAAAAAGGCTTTCTATGGCCCACTATTTGAGAGAGAGAGATGGCACACCCAGGAGTCAGGACTGGCACACAAGCAGAAAGGCCAATATTAATCTCCCACTGTTTTTTTTATTTTTTCAGGGAGAATTTAGAAACCAAATAAACAAAATTGATTTTTTCCGGGAGAATTTAGAAACCAAATTAAAAAAAAATAGGCTTTCTATGGCCCACTATTTGAGAGAGAGAGATGGCACACCCAGGAGTCAGGACTGGCACACAAGCAGAAAGGCCAATATTAATCTCCCACTGTTTTTTTTTATTTTTTCAGGGAGAATTTAGAAACCAAATAAAAAAAATTGATTTTTTCAGGGAGAATTTAGAAACCAAATAAAAAAAAAAAAAGGCTTTCTATGGCCCACTATTTGAGAGAGAGAGATGGCACACCCAGGAGTCAGGACTGGCACACAAGCAGAAAGGCCAATATTAATCTCCCACTTTTTTTTTTTTTTTCTGGGAGAATTTAGAAACCAAATAAAAAAAAAAATAGGCTTTCTATGGCCCACTATTTGAGAGAGAGAGATGGCACACCCAGGAGTCAGGACTGGCACACAAGCAGAAAGGCCAATATTAATCTCCCACTTTTTTTTTTTTGTTTATTTTTGGAGAATTTAGAAACCAAATAAAAAAAAATAAATAAATAGGCTTTCTATGGCCCACTATTTTAGAGAGATGGCACACCCAGGAGTCAGGACTGGCACACAAGCAGAAAGGCCAATATTAATCTCCCACTGTTTTTTTTTATTTTTTCAGGGAGAATTTAGAAACCAAATTTAAAAAAAATAAATAAATAGGCTTTCTATGGCCCACTATTTGAGAGAGAGATGGCACACTCAGGACTGGCACACAAGCCCAAAGGCCAATAATAATCTCCCACTGTTTTTTTATTTTTCAGGGAGAATTTATAAACCCCCCCAAAAAAACAGAAAAATAAAAAGGCTTTCTATGGCCCACTATGTGAGAGAGATGGCACACACAGGGATGGCACTCTAGCAGAAATGCCAATCTTAATCTCCCACAACTTATTTTTTTAGGGAGAATTAACCCCTTCCCGACCTTTGACGCATACGCTGCGTCATGAAAGTCGGTGCCATTCCGACCCATGACGCAGCATATGCGTCATGGAAAGATCGCGTCCCTGCAGATCGGGTGAAAGGGTTAACTCCCATTTCACCCGATCTGCAGGGACAGGGGGAGTGGTAGTTTAGCCCAGGGGGGGTGGCTTCACCCCCTCGTGGCTACGATCGCTCTGATTGGCTGTTGAAAGTGAAACTGCCAATCAGAGCGATTTGTAATATTTCACCTAAAAAAATGGTGAAATATTACAATCCAGCCATGGCCGATGCTGCAATATCATCGGCCATGGCTGGACACACTAATGTGCACCCACCCCACTCCTCCGATCTGTGGTCTGCTCCCCTCGGTCCTGTGCTCCGCTCCCCCGTCCTCCTGCCCGCTCCCCCCGTGCTCCAATCAAACCCCCCCGCACTCCGATCCCCCCCGCACAGCGATCCCCCCCCCGTGCTCCGATCCACCCGCCCGCACAGCGATCCCCCACTCCGTGCTCCAATCCACCCCCCGTGTTCCGATCCACCCCCCCGTGCTCCGACGCCCCCCCGTGCCCTGATCTTCCCCCCTTATACTTACCTGGCCTCCCGGGGACCGTCCGTCTTCTTTCCTGGGCGCCGCCATCTTCCAAAATGGCGGGCGCATGTGCAGTGCGCCCGCCGAATCTGCTGGCCGGCAGATTCGTTCCAGAGTGAATTTTGATCACTGAGATAGGTTATATCTCAGTGATCAAAATAAAAAAAAAAAGTAAATGACCCCCCCCCCCCTTTGTCACCCCCATAGGTAGGGACAATAAAAAAAATAAAATTTTTTTTTTTTTTAGACTAAGGTTGGGGTAAGAACTAGGGGTAGGGGTAGGGTTAGGGGTAGGGTTAGGGGTAGGGTTAGGGTTAGGGGTAGGGTTAGGGGTAGGGTTAGGGTTAGGGGTAGGGTTAGGGGTAGGGTTAGGGTTTCGGTATGTGCACACGTATTCTGGTCCTCTGCGGATTTTTCCGCTGCGGATTTGATAAATCCGCAGTGCTAAACCGCTGCGGATTTATGGCGGATTTACCATGTTTTTTCTGCGCATTTCACTGCGGTTTTACAATTGCGATTTTCTATTTGAGCAGTTGTAAAACCGCTGCGGAATCCGCAGAAAGAAGTGACATGATGCGGAATGTAAACCGCTGCGTTTCCGTGCAGTTTTTCTGCAGCATGTGTACAGCGATTTTTGTTTTCCATAGGTTTGCATTGAACTGTAAACTCATGGGAAACCGCTGCGGATCCGCAGCGTTTTCCGCAGCGTGTGCACATACCTTTAGAATTAGGCTATGTGCACACGGTGCGGATTGGCCGCTGCGGATCCGCAGCAGAGTTCCATCAGGTTTACAGTACCATGTAAACATATGGAAAGCCAAATCCGCTGTGCCCATGGTGCGGAAAATACCGCGCGGGAACGCTGCGTTGTATTTTCCGCAGCATGTCAATTCTTTGTGCGGATTCCGCAGCGTTTTACACCTGTTCCTCAGTAGGAATCCGCAGGTGAAATCCGGACAAAAAACACTGGCAATCCGCGGTAAATCCGCAGATAAAACGCAGTGCCTTTTACCCGCGGATTTTTCAAAAATGGTGCTGAAAAATCTCATACGAATCCGCAACGTTGGCACATAGCCTTAGGGCTAGGGTTGGGTTGGAATTAGGGTTGTGGTTAGGGGTGTGTTGGGGTTACGGGTGTGTTGGGGTTAGGGTTGTGATTAGGGTTACGGCTACAGTTGGGATAAGGGTTAGGGGTGTGTTGGAGTTAGAATTGAGGGGTTTCCACTGTTTAGGCACATCAGGGGGTCTCCAAACGCAACATGGCGCCACCATTGATTCCAGCCAATCTTGTATTCAAAAAGTCAAATGGTGCTCCCTCACTTCCGAGCCCCGACGTGCACCCAAACAGTGGTTTACCCCCACATATGGGGTACCAGCATACTCAGGACAAACTGCGCAACAATTACTGGGGCCCAATTTCTCCTGTTACCCTTGTGAAAATAAAGAAATGCTTGCTAAAACATCATTTTTGAGGAAAGAAAAATGATTTTTTATTTTCACGGCTCTGCGTTGTAAACGTCTGTGAAGCACTTGGGGGTTCAAAGTGCTCACCACATATCTAGATAAGTTCCTTGGGGGGTCTAGTTTCTAAAATGGGGTCACTTGTGGGGGGTTTCTACTGTTTAGGCACACCAGGGGCTCTGCAAACGCAATGTGACGCCCGCAGACCATTCCATCAAAGTCTGCATTTCAAAAGTCACTACTTCCCTTCTGAGCCCCGACGTGTGCCCAAACAGTGGTTTACCCCCACACATGGGGTATCAGCGTACTCAGGAGAAACTGGACAACAACTTTTGGGGTCCAATTTCACCTGTAACCCTTGGGAAAATAAAAAATTCTGGGCTAAATAATTATTTTTGAGGAAAGAAAACGTATTTATTATTTTCACGGCTCTGCATTATAAACTTCTATGAAGCACTTGGGGGTTCAAAGTGCTCACCACACATCTAGATAAGTTCCTTTCGGGGTCTAGTTTCCAAAATGGGGTCACTTGTGGGGGGTTTCTACTGTTTAGGCGCATCAGGGGCTCTGCAAACGCAACGTGACGCCCGCAGAGCATTCCATCAAAGTCTGCATTTCAAAACGTCACTACTTCAATTCCGAGCCCCGGCATGTGCCCAAACAGTAGTTTACCCCCACATATGGGGTATCACTGTACTCAGGAGAAACTGGACAACAAATATTGGGGTCAAATTTCTCCTGTTACCCTTGGGAAAATTAAAAAATTCTGGGCTAAATAATTATTTTTGAGGAAAGAAAACGTATTTATTATTTTCACGGCTCTGCATTATAAACTTCTGTGAAGCACTTGGGGGTTCAAAGTGCTCACCACACATCTAGATAAGTTCCTTTCGGGGTCTAGTTTCCAAAATGGGGTCACTTGTGGGGGGTTTCTACTGTTAAGCCACATCAGGGGCTCTGCAAACGCAACGTGACGCCCACAGAGCATTCCATCAAAGTCTGCATTTCAAAATGTCACTACTTCACTTCCGAGCCCCGGCATGTGCCCAAACAGTGGTTTACCCCCACATATGGGGTATCAGCGTACTCAGAAGAAACTGGACAACAACTTTTGGGGTCAAATTTCTCCTGTTACCCTTTGTAAAATAAAAAATTGCAGGCTAAAAGATCATTTTTGAGAAAATAATTTTTTTTTTTTTTCATGGCTCTGCGTTATAAACTTCTGTGAAGCACTTGGGGGTTCAAAGTCCTCACCACACATCTAGATTAGTTCCTTTGGGGGTCTAGTTTCCAAAATGGGGTCATTTCTGGGGGATCTCCAATGTTTAGGCACACAGGGGCTCTCCAAACGTGACATGGTGTCTGCTAATGATTGGAGCTAATTTTCCATTTAAAAAGCCAAATGGCGTGCCATCCCTTCCGAGCCCTGCCGTGCGCCCAAACAGTGGTTTACCCCCACATATGGGGTATCAGCGTACTCAGGACAAACTGGACAACAATATTTGGGGTCCAATTTCTCCTATTATCCTTGGCAAAATAGGAAATTCCAGGCTAAAAAATCATTTTTGAGGAAAGAAAAATTATTTTTTATTTTCATGGCTCTGCGTTATAAACTTCTGTGAAGCACCTGGGGGTTTAAAGTGCTCAATATGCATCTAGATAAGTTCCTTGGGGGGTCTAGTTTCCAAAATGGGGTCACTTGTGGGGGAGCTCCAATGCATAGGCACACAGGGGCTCTCCAAACGCGACATGGTGTCCGCTAACAATTGGAGCTAATTTTCCATTCAAAAAGTCAAATGGCGCGCCTTCCCTTCCGAGCCCTGCCGTGTGCCCAAACAGTGGTTTACCCCCACATATGAGGTATCGGCGTACTCGGGAGAAATTGCCCAACAAATTTTATGATCCATTTTATCCTACTGCCCATGTGAAAATGAAAAAATTGAGGCGAAAAGAATTATTTTGTGAAAAAAAAGTACTTTTTCATTTTTACAGATCAATTTGTGAAGCACCTGAGGGTTTAAAGTGCTCACTAGGCATCTAAATAAGTTCCTTGGGGGGTCTAGTTTCCAAAATAGGGTCACTTGTGGGGGAGCGCCAATGTTTAGGCACACAGGAGCTCTCCAAACGCAACATGGTGTCCGCTAACGATGGAAATAATTTTTCATTCAAAAAGTCAAATGGCGCTCCTTCCCTTCCGAGCCTTACCATGTGCCCAAACAGTGGTTTACCCCCACATATGAGGTATCGGCGTACTCAGGAGAAATTGCCCAACACATTGTAGGATCCATTTTATCCTGTTGCCCATGTGAAAATGAAAAAATTGAGGCTAAAAGAATTTTTTTGTGAAAAAAAAGTACTTTTTCATTTTTACGGATCAATTTGTGAAGCACCTGGGTGTTCAAAGTGCTCACTATGCATATAGATAAGTTCCTTGGGGCGTCTAGTTTCCAAAATGGGGTCACTTGTGGGGGAGCCCCAATTTTTAGGCACACGGGGGCTCTCCAAACGTGACATGGTGTCCGCTAAAGAGTGGAGCCAATTTTTGATTCAAAAAGTCAAATGGCGCTCCTTCCCTTCCAAGCCCTGCCGTGCGCCCAAACAGTGGTTTACCCCCACATATGAGGTATCAGCGTACTCAGGACAAATTGGACAACAACTTTCGTGGTTCAGTTTCTCCTTTTACCATTGGGAAAATAAAAAAATTGTTGCTAAAAGATAATTTTTGTGACTAAAAAGTTAAATGTTCATTTTTTCCTTCCATGTTGCTTCTGCTGCTGTGAAGCACCTGAAGGGTTAATAAACTTCTTGAATGTGGTTTTGAGTACCTTGAGGGGTGCAGTTTTTAGAATGGTGTCACTTTTGGGTATTTTCAGCCATATAGACCCCTCAAACTGACTTCAAATGTGAGGTGGTTCCTAAAAAAAATGGTTTTGTAAATTTTGTTGTAAAAATGACAAATCGCTGGTCAAATTTTAACCCTTATAACTTCCTAACAAAAAAAAATTTTGTTTCCAAAATTGTGCTGATGCAAAGTAAACATGTGGGAAATGTTATTTTTTAACTATTTTGTGTCACATATCTCTCTGGTTTAACAGAATAAAAATTCAAAATGTGAAAATTGCGAAATTTTCAAAATTTTCGTCAAATTTCCGTTTTTATCACAAATAAACGCAGAATTTATTGACCTAAATTTACCACTAACATGAAGCCCAATATGTCACGAAAAAACAATCTCAGAACCGCTAGGATCCGTTGAAGCGTTCCTGAGTTATTACCTCATAAAGGGACACTGGTACGAATTGCAAAAAACGGCAAGGTCTTTAAGGTCAAAATAGGCTGGGTCATGAAGGGGTTAAAAAAAAAACAAACAAAAAAAACAGGGACTGTCCTACAATTACTATCTCCCTGCAGTAATCTCAGCCAGGTATGGCAGGCAGCAACAAGGAGTGGACTGATGCACAAATAAAATAAAAAGTGTGGACAAACAAACAAGATAGCTGTGCAGAAAGGAAGGAACAAGAGGATTTGTGCTTTGAAAAAAGCAGTTGGTTTGCACAGCGGCGTACACACAGCAATGCAGCTATCAGGGAGCCTTCTAGGGCAGCCCAATGAGCTACAGCGCTGAGAGAAAAAAAAGTAGCTTCCACTGTCCCTGCAAACAAAAGGTGGTGTTGGACAGTGGAAATCGCTACAGCACAAGCGGTTTGGTGGTTAATGGACCCTGCCTAACGCTATCCCTGCTTCTGAAGAAGCGGCAGCAACCTCTCCCTAGGCTCAGATCAGCAGCAGTAAGATGGCGGTCGGCGGGAACGCCTCTTTATAGCCCCTGTGACGCCGCAGACAGCAAGCCAATCACTGCAATGCCCTTCTCTAAGATGGTGGGGACCAGGACCTATGTCATCACGCTGCCCACACTCTGCGTCCACCTTCATTGGCTGAGAAATGGCGCTTTTCGCGTCATTGAAAGGCGACTTTGGCGCGAAAGTCGCGTACCGCATGGCCGACCCCACCAGGGGTCGGGTCGGGTTTCATGAAACCCGGCTTTGCCAAAAGTCGGCGACTTTTGAAAATGAACAATCCGTTTCACTCAACCCTAGCCATTAACACCACTGTAACTATCGCAGCACTGAATGATTCAGAATGCTGCTTGCAGCATAGCTCTACCTTTTTTTTTTTTTTTCGTTTATCAGTATCAGTCTGCCACACAGTGGAAAGAAAGTAAAAGAAAAAAGAAATCCCACATAGGAACACTTCAGGTGCAACCTATACATTTTTATAAAAAGAGTAAGTGGATCCAATTAATACCCTTGGTAATTCCCTTGATTACTCATTTGGACGCTCCAAATAACATATTGTTTTTTCTATACAATTTATTTTTCAGTATTAACTTACCACATTGTGAAAAGAGAAATATTCAAACCCATATAGGAACACCTCAGGTGTAGATTGTACAGCCTCTCAAAAGGAGTAAGTGCATTCTATCTACACCCCTGATAAATAAATTTGCATAGTCCAAATGAAATAAAATAAAATAATATATTGTTCTTTTGTATATTTACCTTTCAGTAAACTACTATAACTGGGTGCACCCTTCTATGCATAAGGATCCCCACACAATACAGAAACAGCTATATTATAAGTAAGTATCGTTTAGCACGGTGGTTAATAGTATTATTATTTAGTTAATAAATAACATTTCCCACATGTCTGCTTTACATCAGCACAATTTTGGAAACAAATTTTTTTTTGTTAAGGAGTTATAAGGGTTAAAAGTTCACCAGCAATTTCTCATTTTTACACCTTTTTTTTTTTAGGGACCACATCACATTTGAAGTCATTTTGAGGGGTCTATATGATAGAAAATAACAAAGTGTGACACCATTCTAAAAACTACACCCCTCAAGGTTCTCAAAACCAGATTCAAGAAGTTTATTAACCCTTTACGTGCTTCACAGGAACTGAAACAATGTGGAAGGAAAAAATGAACATTTAACTTTTTTTTGCAAACATTTTAATTCAGAACCATTTTTTTTATTTTCACAAGTGTTAAAACAGAAATGTAACCATAAATTTTGTTATGCAATTTCTCCTGAATACGCTGATACCCCATATGTGGGGGTAAACCACTTTTTGGGCGCACCGCAGAACTTAGAAGTGAAGGAGCGCCGTTTGACTTTTTCAATGCAGAATTGGCTGGAATTGAGATCGGACGCCATGTCACGTTTAGAGAGCCCCTGATGTGCCTAAACAGTGGAAACCCCCCACAAGTGACACCATTTTGTAAACTAGACCCCTTAAGGAACTTATCTAGATGTGTGGTGAGCACTTTGAACCCCCAAGAGCTTCACAGAAGTTTATAACGTAGAGCCGTGAAAATAAAAAATCGCATTTGTTTACACAAAAATGATCTTTTCGCCCACAAATTCTTATTTTCACAAGGGTAACAGGAGAAATTAGACCACAAAAGCTGTTGTGTGATTTCTCCTGAATACGCCAATACCCCATATGTGGGGGTAAACCACTGTTTGGGCGCACCGCAGAGCTTGGAAGTGAAGGAGCGCCGTTTTACTTTTTCAATGTAGAATTGGCAGGAATTGAGATTGGACGCCATGTTGCGTTTGGAGAGCCCCTGATGTGCCTAAACAGTGGAAACCCCCCACAAGTGACACCATTTTGGAAACTAGACCCCTTAAGGAACTTATCTAGATGTGTGGTGAGCACTTTGAACCCCCAAGTGCTTCATAGAAGTTTATAATGCAGAACCGTGAAAATAATAAATACGTTTTCTTTCCTCAAAAATAATTATTTAGCCCAGAATTTTTTATTTTCCCAAGGGTTACAGGAAAAATTGGACCCCAAAAGTTGTTGTCCAGTTTCTCCTGAGTACGCTGATACTCCATGTGTGGAGGTAAACCACTGTTTGGGCACACGTCGGGGCTCAGAAGGGAAGTAGTGACTTTTGAAATGCAGAATTTGATGGAATGGTCTGCGGGCGTCACGTTGCGTTTGCAGAGCCCCTGGTGTACCTAAACAGTAGAAACCCCCCACAAGTGACCCCATTTTAGAAACTAGACCCCCCAAGGAACTTATCTAGATATGTGGTGAGCACTTTGAACCCCCAAGTGCTTCACAGACGTTTACAACGCAGAGACGTGAAAATAAAAAATCATTTTTCTTTCCTCAAAAATGATGTTTTAGCAAGCATTTTTTTATTTTCACAAGGGTAACAGGATAAATTGGACCCCAGTAATTGTTGCGCAGTTTGTCCTGAGTATGCTGGTACCCCGTATGTGGGGGTAAACCACTGTTTGGACACACGTCGGGGCTCGGAATTGAGGGAGCACCATTTGACTTTTTGAATACGAGATTGGCTGGAATCAATGGTGGCGCCATGTTGCGTTTGGAGACCCCTGATGTGCCTAAACAGTGGAAACCCCTCAATTCTACCTCTACTAACCCCCCCACACCCCTAACCCTAATCCCAACTGTAGCCATAACCCTAATCACAACCCTAACCCCAACACACCCCTAACCACAACCCTAATTCCAACCCTAACCCTAAGGCTATGTGCCCACGTTGCGGATTCGTGTGAGATTTTTCAGCATCATTTTTTGAAAAATCCGCGGGTAAAAGGCACTGCGTTTTACCTGCGGATTTTCCACGGATTTCCAGTGTTTTTTGTGCGGATTTCACCTGCGGATTCCTATTGAGGAACAGGTGTAAAACGCTGCGGAATCCGCACAAAGAATTGACATGCTGATACAACGCAGCGTTTCCGCGCGGTATTTTCCGCACCATGGGCACAGCGGATTTGGTTTTCCATAGGTTTACATGGTACTGTAAACCTGATGGAACACTGCTGCGGATCCGCAGTGGCCAATCCGCAGCCAAATCCGCACTGTGTGCACATAGCCTAATTCTAAAGGTATGTGCACACGCTGCGGATCCGCAGCAGTTTCCCATGAGTTTACAGTTCAATGCAAACCTATGGGAAACAAAAATCGCTGTACACATGCTGCGGAAAAACTGCACGGAAACGCAGTGGTTTACATTCCGCAGCATGTCACTTCTTTGTGCGGATTCCGCAGCGGTTTTACAACTGCTCAAATAGAAAATCGCAGTTGTAAAACCGCAGTGAAATGCGCAGAAAAAACGCGGTAAATCCGCCATAAATCCGCAGCGGTTTAGCACTGCGGATTTATCAAATCCGCAGCGGAAAAATCCGCAGAGGACCAGAATACGTGTGCACATACCGAAACCCTAACCCTAACCTTAGCCCTAACCCTAACCCTAGCCCTAACCCTACCCCTAACCCTACCCCTAAACGCCCGTCACATTAAGCGACGCTGCAGTGATACCGTCAACGATCCGGATTGCTGCAGCGTCGCTGTTTGGTCGCTGGAGAGCTGTCACACAGACAGCTCTCCAGCGACCAACGATGCCGGTAACCAGGGTAAACATCGGGTTACTAAGCGCAGGGCCGCGCTTAGTAACCCGATGTTTACCCTGGTTACCATCCTAAAAGTAAAAAAAACAAACAGTACATACTTACCTAACGCTGTCTGTCCCCGGCGCTCTGCTTCTCTGCACTCCTCCTGTACTGGCTGTGAGCACAGCGGCCGGAAAGCAGAGCGGTGACGTCACCGCTCTGCTTTCCGGCTGACCGACGCTCACAGCCAGTACAGGAGGAGTGCAGAGAAGCTGAGCGCCGGGGACAGACAGCGGTAGGTAAGTATCTAGTGTTTGTTTTTTTTAACTTTTATGCTGGTAACCAGGGTAAACATCGGGTTACTAAGCGCGGCCCTGCGCTTAGTAACCCGATGTTTACCCTGGTTACCAGTGAAGACATCGCTGGATCGGTGTCACACACGCCGATCCAGTGATGTCAGCGGGAGATCCAGCGACGAAATAAAGTTCTGGACTTTCTTCAGCGACCAACGATCTCCCAGCAGGGGCCTGATCGTTGGTCGCTGTCACACATAACGATATTGTTAACGATATCGTTGCTACGTCACAAAAAGCAATGATATCGTTAACAATATCGTTATGTGTGAAGGTACCTTAACCCTAACCCTACCCCTAACCCTAGCCCTAACCCTACCCCTAACCCTACCCCTATTCTAACATTAGTGGAAAAAAAAAATTCTTTATTTTTATATTGTCCCTACCTATGGGGGTGACAAAGGGGGGGGGGTCATTTATTATTTTTTTATTTTGATCACTGAGATATAATCTATCTCAGTGATCAAAATGAACTTTGGAACGAATCTGCCGGCCGGCAGATTCGGCGGGCGCATTGCGCATGCGCCCGCCATTTTGGAAGATGGCGGCGCCCAGGGAGAAGACGGACGGACCCCGGCAGGATCGGTAAGTATGATGGGGTAGGGGGGAGCACGGGGGGGGGGGATCGGAGCATGGGGGGGTGGATCGGAGTGCGGGAGGGGTGGAATGGAGCACGGGGGTGGTGGATCGGAGCACCGGGGGGGTGGATCGGAGTGCAGGGGGGGTGATTGGAGCACAGGGGGGGGTGATTGGAGCACGGGGGGAGCGGACAAGAGCATGGGGGGAGCGGAGCACAGGACGGAGGATCGGTAGGGTGGGGGCACATTAGTGTTTCCAGCCATGGCCGATGATATTGCAGCATCGGCCATGGCTGGATTGTAATATTTCACCAGTTATAATAGGTGAAATATTACAAATCGCTCTGATTGGCAGTTTCACTTTCAACAGCCAATCAGAGCGATCGTAGCCACGGGGGGGGGGGGGGGGGCTAAACTACCGCTCCCCCTGTCCCTGCAGATCGGGTGAAATGGGAGTTAACCCTTTCACCCGATCTGCAGGGACGCGATCTTTCCATGATGCCACATAGGCGTCATGGGTCGGATTGGCACCGACTTTCATGACGCCTACGTGGCGTCATGGGTCGGGAAGGGGTTAATTACCGGCGATCGCAAAACAGGGGTCGGTAAAACCGACCCCGATCATGTTCTTTGGGGTCTCGGCTACCCCCGGCAGCCGAGACCCCAAAGATTCTCCCGGTGCCGGCCGGCGGGCGCACTGCCCATGCGCCCGCCATTTTGAAGATGGCGGCGCCCATCGGGAGCCACAAGGAGCACCGGGGGAGATAGGTAAGTATTGGGGGGCTACCTGGGACCCCATTTCTCTGTCCTCTGATGTGCGATCACATCGGAGGACAGAGAAATTAAAAAGAAATCGCGGTTTTTTTTTTTGCGATCGCCGGTAAACGGTTAATTACCAGCGATCGCAAATGCGGGGTCGGTAAAAAACCCCCCGAATCATGTTCCCTGGGGTCTCGACTACCCCCGGCAGCCGAGACCCCGGAAAAAATCCGACTCTGGGGGGCGCTATTTACTTTTTCCAGTAAATAGTGGTAAATGTGGTAAATGTGGTTTAAGTACACTTAGCGGCCGCCTTTAAAAGGCGTATCGGCGGTCGCTAAGGGGTTAAAGTTTTGGAAATAATTTTGTATCCAAATCCGGCTTTAAACTTCTGCACTACAGTATCACAGACCTGCCTGTTGTGTTCCTTGGTCTTCATGATGCTCTCTGTGCTTCAAACAGAACTCTGAGACTATCACAGAGCAGGTGCATTTATACGGAGACTTGATTACACACAGGTGGATTATATTTATCATCATTAGGCATTTAGGACAACATTGGATCATTCAGAGATCCACAATGAACTTCTGGAGTGAGTTTGCTGCACTGAAAGTAAAGGGCTGAATAATATTGCACGCCCCACTTTTCAGTTTTTGAATTTCCACAAAAATATAAAATAACCAATAAATTTCGTTCAACTTCAGAATTGTGTTCCACTTGTTGTTGATTCTTCACCCAAAATGTACATTTGGTATCTTTATGTTTGAAGCATGATATGTGGGAAAAGGTTGAAAAGTTCCAGGGGGCTGAATACTTTCGCAAGGCACTGTATAAAACACTTTATCTCCGAAATGAGGCCGCATCTTGTCCACCACTCTACTGCATTCCCAGCTTCTGAGTGCAGCAGCTAGTTACCGCTTGTCAAAATGCCGCTCTACCAACAGAGCTCTCGCTCAAGTCAGATCAACTCTGCCCAATCAAGGATCTCTGCAGCTCCTTGCTTCTTCTTGCAGTGCCCACTCCCATCAATAATAAAAATGCTAACGGGGGGTGTGTAAGGGGTAAATTTAAAGTTTTGATTTTGAAAAAAATGAGAATCTTGTGAATCTCAGCTGCCAAATTACAATAATCAAATACAATTAATCGTCCAGTCCTTCTTAGAGCCCCATAATACTAACTACAGGTGAGCAGCCGATCAAGCAGTGCCACCTAAGGCCGGCCTCACACTCGGCGTATAAAAATACGGTCCGTTATTTATAGCCGTAATACGTAGAAAAGTCCACAAAATAGTGATCCGTATGTCATCTGTAGGCAGGGTGTGTCAGCGTATTTTGCGCATGTCATCCTCCGTATGTAATCTGTTGTGAATTCTGTGGCAGAGCTCCCTCCTGTAGTCACAAGTGGTACTTCGGCTGATTCTCTCTGTGAGCTTCCGTTGGTGGAGGAAAGTGGTACTGCGGCTTCTGAGTTTCCTTCCTCAGGTGATGTGGTGAAGTCGTTAGGTGCTGTTCTATTTAACTCCACCTAGTGCTTTGATCCTGGCCTTCAGTCAATGTTCTAGTATTGGACCTGTTTCCTTCTGGATCGTTCCTGTGGCCTGCTGCTCTGCATAGCTAAGTTCCGCTTTGCTATTTTGTTTTCTGTTTTTTCTGTCCAGCTTGTCTATTTGTTTTTTCCTGCTTGCTGGAAGCTCTGGGACGCAGAGGGTGTACCTCCGTGCCGTTAGTTCGGTACGGAGGGTCTTTTTGCCCCCTTTGCGTGGTTTTTGTAGGGTTTTGTGTTGACCGCAAAGTCACCTTTCCTATCCTCGCTCTGTTCAGAAAGTCGGGCCTCACTTTGCTAAATCTATTTCATCTCTACGTTTGTCTTTTCATCTTAACTCACAGTCATTATATGTGGGGGCTGCCTTTTCCTTTGGGGTATTTCTCTGAGGCAAGGTAGGCTTATTTTCTATCTTCAGGCTAGCTAGTTTCTCAGGCTGTGCCGAGTTGCATAGGGAGCGTTAGGCGCAATCCACGGCTGCCTCTAGTGTGGTTGGAGAGGATTAGGGATTGCGGTCAGCAGAGTTCCCACGTCTCAGAGCTCGTTCTATGTTTTTGGGTTATTGTCAGGTCACTGTATGTGTTCTGACCTCTATGTCCATTGTGGTACTGAATTACCTATCATAACAGTAATCCATATGGCATCCGTACTGCGAGATTTTCTCGCAGGCTTGCAAAACCAACATACGGACATATAATGGATCCATGGGCTCAAATAATCGTAAAAACATACAGTTAGGGCCAGAAATATTTGGACAGTGACACAAGTTTTGTTATTTTAGCGGTTAGAAAACATGTTCAGAAATACAATTATATATATAATATGGGCTGAAAGTGCACACTCCCAGCTGCAATATGATAGTTTCCACATCCAAATCGGAGAAAGGGTTTAGGAATCATAGCTCTGTAATGCATAGCGTCCTCTTTTTCAAGGGACCAAAAGTAATTGGACAATGGACTCTAAGGGCTGCAATTAACTCTGAAGGCGTCTCCCTCGTTAACCTGTAGTCAATGAAGTAGTTAAAAGGTCAGGGGTGGATTCCAGGTGTGTGGTTTTGCATTTGGAAGCTGTTGCTGTGAGCAGACAACATGCGGTCAAAGGAACTCTCAATTGAGGTGAAGCAGAACATCCTGAGGCTGAAAAAAAAGAAAAAATCCATCAGAGAGATAGCAGACATGCTTGGAGTAGCAAAATCAACAGTTGGGTACATTCTGAGAAAAAAGGAATTGACTGGTGAGCTTGGGAACTCAAAAAGGCCTGGGCGTCCACGGATGACAACAGTGGTGGATGATCGCCGCATACTTAATTTGGTGAAGAAGAACCCGTTCACAACATCAACTGAAGTCCAGAACACTCTCAGTGAAGTAGGTGTATCTGTCTCTAAGTCAACAGTAAAGAGAAGACTCCATGACAGTAAATACAAAGGGTTCACATCTAGATGCAAACCATTCATCAATACCAAAAATAGACAGGCCAGAGTTAAATTTGCAGAAAAACACCTCAAGAAGCCAGCTCAGTTCTGGAAAAGTATTCTATGGACAGATGAGACAAAGATCAACCTGTACCAGAATGATGGGAAGAAAAAAGTTTGGAGAAGAAAGGGAACAGCACATGATCCAAGGCACACCACATCCTCTGTAAAACATGGTGGAGGGAACGTGATGGCATGGGCATGCATGGCTTTCAATGGCACTGGGTCACTTGTGTTTATTGATGACATAAGAGCAGACAAGAGTAGCCGGATGAATTCTGAAGTGTACCGGGATATACTTTCAGCCCAGATTCAGCCAAATGCTGCAAAGTTGATTGGACGGCGCTTCATAGTACAGATGGACAATGACCCCAAGCATACATCCAAAGCTACCCAGGAGTTCATGAGTGCCAAAAAGTGGAACATTCTGCAATGGCCAAGTCAATCTCCAGATCTAAACCCAATTGAGCATGCATTTCACTTGCTCAAATCCAGACTTAAGACGGAAAGACCCACAAACAAGCAAGACCTGAAGGCTGCGGCTGTAAAGGCCTGGCAAAGCATTAAGAAGGAGGAAACCCAGCGTTTGGTGATGTCCATGGGTTCCAGACTTAAGGCAGTGATTGCCTCCAAAGGATTTGCAACAAAATATTGAAAATAAAAATATTTTGTTTGGGTTATGTTTATTTGTCCAATTACTTTTGACCTCCTAAAATGTGGAGTGTTTGTAAAGAAATGTGTACAATTCCTACATTTTCTATCAGATATTTTTGTTCAACCCTTCAAATTAAACGTTACAATCTGCACTTGAATTCTGTTGTAGAGGTTTAATTTCAAATCCAATGTGGTGGCATGCAGAGCCCAACTCGCGAAAATTGTGTCACTGTCCAAATATTTCTGGCCCTAACTGTATATACTGTCTATATATATATATACACATATATATATATATATATATATATATTTTTTAAAGGAGAAAAATACGGAGCATCGATGAAAATAATATAAAAAATGTTTATTCAATAAATAGTCTATAATAAAACGTGAAATTCAACGTTAACATTATACAGTAACATGCACGGAAGAAATGCCTAGAAATGCTGAAACCCACATCCCCACAACCCACAAGTGATGCCCCCACAATGGAGAGCATGAGTGGAACAACATGCGCTCCATCCTGACTAAAAATTGGTCCATTCTTGGGACATAACCCTCCCTGGCGGCCGCCCTAGGCTCCTTTCCATAAATGACCTCTATGAGGTGTAAAAATTTAAATGATTTATTGGTGCATAGTCATTACGTTCCCACCCCAAACAACCCATTTGGTACTAAAGGCCCCATTCAGGGATGTTTTCCGTGCGGGCACTGTCTTGCCTGCACCAATGTCCTGCGCTGCTCTAGTTTCACCTCTACTGACGGAACTAAAGAACTCCAAATTAAACAACGGATTTCTTGTAGCACAACCAACGTAATCTATTATGCTACATGTCCTTGCCCAATGGTGTATGTGGGGCTAACTACTCGGGAACTTAAGGTACCTTTACACTCAGCAACTTTACAACGAGAATGACAACGATCCGTGACGTTGCAGCGTCCTGGATAGCGATCTCGTTGTGTTTGACACGCAGCAGCGATCTGGGTCCCGCTGTGCCATCGCTGGTCGGAGCTAGAAGTCCAGACCTTTATTTCGTCGTCAGGTCGGCGTGTATCGTCATGTTTGACAGCAAAAGCAACGATGCCAGCAATGTTTTACATGGAGCTAACAACCAGCAAGAACGATAAGTGAGTCGCCGTTACGTCACTGGATCAGTCCTTGCATCGTTCTGGAGTTGCTGTGTTTGACGTCTCTACAGCGACCTAAACAGCGACGCTCCAGCGATCGGCTCGTTGTCTATATCGCTGCAGCGTCGCTCAGTGTGACGGTACCTTTAGAGTCCGAGTTCGTGAGTATGTGCGGGACATTGGTGCGGCCAGGACAGTGTCCGACACGTCGGACCTTAAATCAATTCCCCGCCACTTTAGGTCGCACCACAAATGTGATGCGAAACTTCTCCAGGTGAGGGGAATTGATGCTTTACATCTGGGGATTTGTGGTGGTGACAACAAAAAGCTTTTAGCACGAATTGAAACAAAATGGATCGTGCAACTTGACACTATGTCACCAAATGGTTTGAACGAAGCACTTAGCTTCGCTCCCTATCTATAAGTAGTCTGTGATCCTCGTGCTCTATTATTGTTTTTGGTATGTTCTATACAAAGATACCTTCTGCCTCCCATCAAACCCCTCTTTTCCCCTTCCCCTCCGTTTCAGCCGGTTCGTTGTTTTTAATTCATTTTGTTTGTGATTTTAACGTTTTTCTTTTCTGCATTATCAGTAATTCTAATAGATCTGGTGCCCAAGGTTTTCCCTATGAATGTGCTTCCGGCCCTGCCATTATTCTTTGATTGATGCCACCTCAACCCGGGGGGATCCTAGTTAGGCCCTATGGACAAGAAGTGTGACCTCCTCTTTTGCCTACTATGATGGACACCTACTAACATTGGAACGGATGGAAAAAAATTCTTCTCCTAAAATGTGGACTTGCCGTACCGTGATACGATTGTTCATTCAATATATGTCCTTTTTTGATATTGTAAGGTGGAAACGCCTATATGGGGTCTCTTTTTTTGTGGTTGGGGGAAAAACCCCTTTAGATGAGCGACATGATATTTACAGGGGCACGTGGGGTATTTGCGCTGTAGGAAAGTCACAGCATATAATTATAACTTTACTTTCCATTGGTGGCCGTGCGCGTCGCGCTGCGGTCCGCTGTGTCCTGTTGTTGGCCGGCGTCTCTTGATCCTGTTCGCGCGCTCTGGGTGCTTTTTTGCTCCCCGCGCGTGCGCACTTGGCCTGACGCCGAGTTCCACGGCCAGGACCTGTCGGACGCAGTGCGCATGCGCCGACAGTGCCGCCGTGATTGGCCGCCGAATACCATGTGACAGGGGTCAGGGGCTATTTCAAGGTCCTGGTAGGCACAAAGAGATTATCCCCTTGAGGAAGCGGCACTGTGCTGCCGCGAAACGCGCGTCGGGGTCCACCTTCTGGCTATCTCCCCACCTCACTCCCGTTACTGGTAAGCCCTGTACTTTTACCAACCCCTTATTTATTGGTGATATATGAAACCCTACTGAGGGACGCTGGTTTTAGGGTATTGGTATCTGATATTGGGCCAGGCCTATTGTGGCCTTTTCATTATACGGCACCTTATTATATATGACTATGGGGGGTGGGGCTTTTTGATGCACTCCATTGTGGGGGCATCACTTGTGGGGATGTGGGTTTCAGCATTTCTAGGCATTTCTTTTGTGCATGTTACTGTAAAATGTTAACGTTGTTGAATTTCACGTTTTATTATAGACTATTTATTGAATAAACATTTTTTTCATCGATGCTCCGTATTTTTCTCCTTTTTAAAAAATATGGTATTTTGGAGCTGATTTAGTGAGTGTGAGGGTGGTTGGTAAATTTTGCTATATATATATGTGAGACACTGCCTTGAAATGGGGTTTATTATACTAACAGAAAATGTGCAATCTGCAGTCAAACAAAATTTGACAGGTGCATAAGTTGGGCACCCTTATCATTATCTTGTTTTAAATACTCCTACCTACTTTTTACTGACTTACTAAAGCACTTTTTGTGGTTTTCTAACCTCATTGAGCTTTAAACTTCATAGCCAGGTGTATGCAATCATGAGAAAAGCTACTTAAAGTGGCCACTTGCAAGTTGTTCTCCTGTTTGAATCTCCTCTGAAGAGTGGCATCATGGGCTCCTCAAAACAACTGTCTAATGATCTGAAAACAAAGATTATTCAACATAGTTGTTCAGGGGAAGGATACAAAAAGCTGTCTCAGAGATTTAACCTGTCAATTTCCACTGTGAGGAACATAGTAAGGAAATGGAAGAACACAGGTACAGTTCTTGTTAAGGCCAGAAGTGGCAGGCCAAGAAAAACACTAGAAACGCAGAGAAGAATGGTGAGATCAGTCAAGGACAATCCTCAGACCACCTCCAGAGAGCTGCAGCATCAACTTGCTGCAGATGGTGTCACTGTGCATCGGTCAACTATACAACGCACTTTGCACAAGGAGAAGCTGTATGGGAGAGTGATGCGAAAGAAGCCGTTTCTGCAAGCACGCCACAAACAGTCGGCTGAGGTAGCAAAAGCACATTTGGAGAAGCCAATTTCTTTTTGGAAGAAGGTCCTGTGGACTGATGAAACCAAGATTGAGTTGTTTGGTCATACAAAAAGGCGTTGTGCATGGCAGCCAAAACACACAGCTTTCCAAGAAAAACACTTGCTATCCACAGTAAAATTTGGTTCCATCATGCTTTGGGGCTGTGTGGCCAATGCCGGCACCGGGGATCTTGTTAAAGTTGAGGGACGTATGGATTCCTCTCAGTATCAGCAGATTCTTGACAACAATGTTCATGAATCAGTGACAAAGTTGAAGTTACGCAGGGGATGGATCTTTCAGCAAGACAATGATCCAAAACGCCGCTCCAAATCTACTCAGGCATTCATGAGGAGGAACAATTACACTGTTCTGGAATGGCCATCCCAGTCCCCAGACCTGAATATCATTGAACATCTGTGGGATCATTTGAAGAGGGCTGTACATGCTCGGCGACCATCAAACTTAACTGAACTGGAATTGTTTTGTAAAGAGGAATGGTCAAAAATACCTTCATCCAGGATCCAGGAACTCATTAAAAGCTACAGGAAGCGACTAGAGGCTGTTATTTTTTTCAAAAGGAGGATCTACTAAATATTAATGTCACTTTTCGGGTGGGGTGCCCATACTTATGCACCTGTTAAATTTTGTTTGAATGCAGATTGCACATTTTCTGTTAGTACAATAAACCTCACTTCAAGGCAGAAACATTACTGTGTCCAACAGTTATTAGATATATGAAACCGAAATAGCTGTTGCAAAAAAAACTTTTTATAAAACATTAAGCTTAAGATTAATAGGGGTGCCCAAACTTTTTCATATAACTGTATATATATATATTAATATATCATACAGCGCTAGATAGCTTAAAAGCCGGTAATTCAATTGCCGGCTTTTCCTATCTCCTTCACAAACCCGACATGATTTGAGACATGGTTTACATACAGTAAACCATCTCATATGCCTTTTTTTTGCATATTCCACACTACTAATGTTAGTAGTGTGTATGTGCAAAATTTGGGCGCTCTGGCTATTAAAGGGTTAAATCACGGAAAAAATTGGCGTGGGCTCCCGCGCAATTTTCTCCGCCAGAATGGTAAAGTGACTGAGGGCAGATATTAATAGCCTGGAGAGGGCCCATAGTTATTGCCCCCCCTGTCTACTTTACATCAGCACAATTTTGGAACCAACTTTTTTTTTGTTAGGGAGTTATAAGGGTTAAAAGTTGACCAGCAATTTCTCATTTTTACAACACCATTTTTTTTTAGGGACCACATCTCATTTGAAGTCATTTTGAGGGGTCTATATGATAATGAAAATACCCAAGTGTGACACCATTCTAAAAACTGCACCCCTCAAGGTGCTCAAAACCACATTCAAGACGTTTATTAACCCTTCTGGTGCTTCACAGGAATTTTTGGAATGTTTAAATAAAAATGAACATTTAACTTTTTTTCACAAAAAATTTACTTCAGCTCCAATTTGTTTTATTTTACCAAGGGTAACAGGAGAAAATGGACCCCAAAAGTTGTTGTACAATTTGTCCTGAGTACGCTGATACCCCATATGTGGGGTTAAACCACTGTTTGGGCGCATGGGAGAGCTCGGAAGGGAAGGAGCGCCGTTTGACTTTTCAATGCAAAATTGACTGGAATTGAGATGGGACGCCATGTTGCATTTGGAGAGCCACTGATGTGCCTAAACATTGAAACCCCCCACAAGTGACACCATTTTGGAAAGTAGACCCCCTAAGGAACTTATCTGGATGTGTGGTGAGCACTTTGACCCACCAAGGGCTTCACAGACGTTTATAATGCAGAGCCGTAAAAATAAAAAATAAAATTTCCCACAAAAATTATGTTTTAGCCCTCAGTTTTGTATTTTCCTGAGGGTAACAGGAGAAATTGGACGCCAAAAGTTGTTGTCCAATTTGTCCTGAGTATGCTGATACCCCATATGTGGGGGGGAACCACCGTTTGGGCGCATGGGAGGGCTCGGAAGGGAAGGAGCGCCATTTGGATTGCAGACTTAGATGGAATGGTCTGCAGGCGTCACATTGCGTTTGCAGAGCCCGCAATGTACCTAAACAGTAGAAACCCCCCACAAGTGACCCCATTTTGGAAAGTAGACCCCCTAAGGAACTTATCTGGATGTGTGGTGAGCACTTCGACCCACCAAGGGCTTCACAGAAGCTTATAATGCAGAGCCGTAAAAATAAAATAAAAAATTTCCCACAAAAATTATTTTTTAGCACTCAGTTTTGTATTTTCCCGAGGGTAACAGGAGAAATTGGACCCCAAAAGTTGTTGTCCAATTTGTCCTGAGTATGCTGATACCCCATATGTTGGGTTAAACCCCTGTTTGGGCACACGGGAGAGCTCGGAAGGGAAGGAGCACTGTTTTACTTTTTCAACGCAGAATTGGCTGGAATTGAGATCGGACGCCATGTCGCGTTTGGAGAGCCCCTGATGTGCCTAAACAGTGGAAACCCCCCAATTATAACTGAAACCCTAATGCAAACACACCCCTAACCCTAATCCCAACGGTAACCATAACCACACCTCTAACCCAGACACACCCCTAATCCCAAACCTATTCCCAACCGTAAATGTAATCCAAACCCTAACTTTAGCCCCAACCCTAACCCAAACTTTAGCCCCAACCCTAACTGTAGCCCTAACCCTAGCCATAACCCTAATCGGAAAATGGAAATAAATACATTTTTTATTTTTTTTTTATTTTTCCCTAAGTAAGGGGGTGATGAAGGGGGGTTTGATTTACTTTTATAGCGGGTTTTTTAGCGGATTTTTATGATTGGCAGCCGTCAAACACTGAAAGACGCTTTTTATTGCAAAAAATATTTTTTGCATTACCACATTTTGAGAGCTATAATTTTCCATATTTGAGTCCACAGAGTCATGTTAGGTCTTGTTTTTTGCGGGACGAGTTGATGTTTTTATTGGTAACATTTTCGGGCACGTGACATTTTTTGATCGCTTTTTATTCCGATTTTTGTGAGGCAGAATGACCAAAAACCAGCTATTCATGAATTTCTTTTGGGGGAGGCGTTTATACCGTTCCGCGTTTGGTAAAATTGATAAAGCAGTTTTATTCTTCGGGTCAGTACGATTACAGCGACACCTCATTTATATCATTTTTTTATGTTTTGGCGCTTTTATACGATAAAAACTATTTTATAGAAAAAATAATTATTTTTGCATCGCTTTATTCTGAGGACTATAACTTTTTTACTTTTTTGCTGATGATGCTGAGTGGCGGCTCGTTTTTTGCGGGACAAGATGTCGTTTTCAGCGGTACCATGGTTATTTATATCCGTCCTTTTGATCGCATGTTATTCCACTTTTTGTTTGGCGGTATGAGAATAAAGCGTTGTTTTTTGCGTTTTTTTTTTTTTTTTTTGCGGTGTTCACTGAAGGGGTTAACTAGTGATATCGTTTTATAGGTGAGGTCGTTACGGACGCGGCGATACTAAATATGTGTACTTTTATTGTTTTTTTTTTTTTTTATTTAGATAAAGAAATGTATTTATAGGAACAATATTTTTTTTTTGGGGGGGGATTTTTTAAAATTTTTTTTACACATTGGAATATTTTTTTTTTACACTATAACATTGCCCCAGGGGGGGCATCATGTTATAGTGTAAGATCGCTGATCTGACACTTTGCTCTGCCGGGGGTTAATGTGCCGGGGGCGGTCCGTGACCGCTCCTGGCACATAGCGCCGGATGTCAGCTGCGATAGGCAGCTGACACCCGGCCGCGATCGGCCGCGCTCCCCCCGTGAGCGCTGCCGATCGCTATGACGTACTATCCCGTCGAGGGTCAGATAGGCCCAGGTCACCTCGACGGGATAGTATGTCCAATGTCAGAGAGGGGTTAATAATGTAGAGGCGTCAATTATGACACCTATCCATTATTAATCAAATAGTATGAAATAGTTAATAAAACACACACACATTATTACAAAGTATTTTAATGAAATAAATACACAGGTTGTTGTAATATTTTATTATACTGGTAATCCACCTGAAGACCCTTGTCACCTGGAACAAATATAAAAAACCAAACAACAATATTCCATACCTTCCGATGATCAGTCTCGTCCCACACTGTAAATCCATCTGAAGGGTTGACTAATTTTACAAGCAGAAGTGTGCTAATGCAGCTGCCCCTGCCTGTAATAACATGGCAAATGAATGGAATGTAGGTGAATGACCTGTAGTTACCTCGAGTTACGGTGATGCGCCCTCTGCTGGATGTCCTCATATGAACTCGAGCCTGGGAACTTTTCAGAATATTTTCCCACGCTCGAGTTCATATGAGGACATCCAGCAGAGGGCGCATCACCGCAACTCGAGGTAACTACAGGTCATTCACCTACATTCCATTCATTCGCCAGGTTATTACAGGCAGGGGTGGCTGCATTAGCAGGCTTCTGCTTGTAAAATTAGTTAACCCTTTCAGATGGATTTACAGCGTGGGACGTGACTGATCGTCGGAAGGTACGGTATATTGTTGTTTGTTTTTTGTACATTTGTTCCAGGTGACAAGGGTCTTCAGGTGGATTACCAGTATAATAAAATATTACAACAACCTGTGTATTTATTTCATGAAAATACTTTATAATAATGTGTTTTTTTAACCATTTCATATTATTGGATTAATAATGGATAGGTGTCATAATTGACGCCTCTCCATTATTAATCTGGCTTAATGTTACCTTACAATAGCAAGGTGACATTAACCCTTCATTACCCCATATCCCACAGCTACACGGGAATGGGAAGAGAGTGGCCAAGTGCCAGAATAGGCGCATCTTACAGATGTGCCTATTCTGGGGTGGCTGGGGGCAGATGTTTTTAGCCGGGGGGCCAATAACCATGGACCCTCTCTAGGCTATTAATATCTGCCCTCAGTCACTGGCTTTACCATTCTGGCGGAGAAAATGGCGCGGGAGCCCACGCCAATTTTTTCCGCGATTTAACCCTTTAATTTAATAGCTAGAGCGCCCAAATTTTGCACATACACACTACTAACATTAGTAGTGTGGAATATGCAAAAAAAGGGATATGAGATGGTTTACTGTATGTAAACCATGTCTCATATCATGTCGGGTTTGAGAAGGAGATAGGAAAAGCCGGCAATTGAATTACCGGCTTTTAAGCTATCTAGCGCTGTATGAAATAATAATATATATACATATATGTGTCTCACTGACAATATATATATATATATATATATATACCCCTATACTATGTGTAGACATTTATCTTAGCTATTCTATTCTATTCTAACCTGTCAGTGTGATTTTACTGTACACCGCACTGAATTGCCGGCTTTTCTCTAGAACACCGCTGTGTATTTCTCGCAAGTCACACTGTTGGTCCGTGTGTAATCCGTATTTTTCTGGCCCCCATAGACTTTCATTGACGTATTTTTTGCGCAATACGGTGACAAGCGCAGCATGCTGCGATTTTCTACGGCCGTAGAAGACCGTATAATACGGATCAGTAAAATACGGCTGATAGGAGCTGGGGCATAGAGAATCATTGTACCGTATGCAATCCGTATTTTCTGCAAATCTCATACGTCCGTAAAACTCGCTAGTGTGACGCCGGCCTAATTCTGTGCCAGGCAGAGATCGCAGACGAGATCTGTTGGCAGAGCTGTGACAGACCAGTAATACTGGAGTTTCATGTGGACATAGAGCCCACGAGTGGCCACCATGGAGGTGTATAGATCCTACACAAGCTAGAAATTAAATGATGAAAACATCTTAATTCTGTATGTTTTTGACAAAATATGAAAAGGCCCATAATGTTCATCTAGTCGACTCATTTAATTTACAATTTCTTACAAACATTTAACAGCATTTAAACTGATTCATACATAGATCGTCAGCATGTAAATCATGTAACTCGTAGACCAAAGACCAGAAAAACCTGGAACGCCAATCCTGTAGGTAGTCTACAGCGGAGTCAGGGTGACATTGTGGCCACTAGCCACCATAGTCATGTACTCAAGTCTGTCATAGACCACTGTCTCCATCTGCTGTGTCACCCTAGCTTTGTCATAGAGACCCCCTGGCAATCAGAGTGTAAATTACATGTTGCATTGTGACTTATAGCTGCAGTATATTGGCACAATTAGATTACGCAGGCCGCAGCTCGATTAGCAGACCAGAAATCACTGTTCCGTGGAGCAATTCTGCACGTAGCTCTGTTTGTGGGTCCCATCGCAGTATGGAGGCTTTTTTGTCTGCTTGCAGCCGCAGAGCCAGGCTTCTTTATCTTCTGTTAGAGTGAAGCGAACTGGAGCGAGATCAGGGGCTGCCTTCTTGTGTGACCCATCACAGAATGGCTGGAGAGCAGATAAGAAAAAAAAAAAAGTTATGAAGTGTCCAATCGTCTATGTGAAAAACCTCCATCTTTAGGAATAAACTAAACTCACTGCCCAGTAACAGAAAGCAGGTCACTAATTTAACAGAATTGGAGAACCCCTATAGATGTGCATTGTCCTTTAACAGAATTGCTCTAATGGCGTGTTTTCCTTTCCCTAGAGCATTTGACTGTGCGGAGAAATGACACCTGCCTCCATTTCCTCTAGGTTTGTCATCTTTTCCTCCTAAACTGGACTCTCCTTCTTCTTCAGCACAATCCAAGTGGTCACTTGAATGATAGAAAAAAAGCCCATGGCGGAGCACAGAAAAGCCGGCTGCAGAGCACAGAGCGGGCTGCAGAGCACAGAAAAGCCGGCCGCAGAGCACAGAGCGGGCTGCAGAGCACAGAAAAGCCGGCCGCAGAGCACAGAGCGGGCTGCAGAGCACAGAAAAGCCGGCCGCAGAGCACAGAAAAGCCGGCCGCAGAGCACAGAGCGGGCTGCAGAGCACAGAAAAGCCGGCCCCAGAGCACAGAAAAGCCGGCCGCAGAGCACAGAAAAGCCGGCCGCAGAGCACAGAAAAGCCGGCCGCAGAGCACAGAAAAGCCGGCCGCAGAGCACAGAAAAGCCGGCCCCAGAGCACAGAAAAGCCGGCCGCAGAGCACAGAAAAGCCGGCCGCAGAGCACAGAAAAGCCGGCCGCAGAGCACAGAAAAGCCGGCCGCAGAGCACAGAAAAGCCGGCCGCAGAGCACAGAAAAGCCGGCCGCAGAGCACAGAAAAGCCGGCCGCAGAGCACAGAAAAGCCGGCCGCAGAGCACAGAAAAGCCGGCCGCAGAGCACAGAAAAGCCGGCCGCAGAGCACAGAAAAGCCGGCCGCAGAGCACAGAAAAGCCGGCCGCAGAGCACAGAAAAGCCGGCCGCAGAGCACAGAAAAGCCGGCCGCAGAGCACAGAAAAGCCGGCCGCAGAGCACAGAAAAGCCAGCCGCAGAGCACAGAAAAGCCGGCCACAGAGCACAGAAAAGCCGGCCGCAGAGCACAGAAAAGCCGGCCGCAGAGCACAGAAAAGCCAGCCGCAGAGCACAGAAAAGCCGGCCGCAGAGCACAGAAAAGCCAGCCGCAGGGCACAGAAAAGCCGGCCACAGAGCACAGAAAAGCTGGCTGCAGAGCACAGAACCGGCTCCACGCTGCAGAGCACAGAAAAGCCGGCTGAAGAGCACAGAACTGACTGCAGAGTACAGAACCAGCTCCACGCTGCATAGAGCGGGCTGCAGAGCACAGAGCCAGCTCCACGCTGCAGAGGCACCTCCGAATGTTGGTGCAAGCCTCACGGACCGCTATGGCGGCCAGTGTAAAGCAGAGCCTTTCTGAGACTGTTCCATTTTATGGAATAAGGCATGCAGAAATCCATGTACTTGTAGAATCACATTCAGATGAATGGAAATGATTTTCAGTCGTTGACATTTCTCCGACAAATCAGCCGTATGTGAATATAGACTAATATGTGCGAGAGCAATGAAAGACAGCTCAACCCTATCCACATCATCACCAGGTGGAGAAAACCTGGGACTGCGCCATTGTACCACACTGGCACAGCTACACATTTCAGACATCTAAGCTGAAAAATCTGCCCAGTGCTCAGAAGGCGAATATTGCTGGTTGGGACCTATGACCCTTTCCTGGTCAATAACTGGAAATATAGTACACTTATGGGAATCCTTTAGGACATCGCCACATACTTATAGACTATAATTCACACCGCCCACCTGCTTCTTGCTGTGTCCACAGCTACACCACGAGTATCGTTTGTCAGCCTTCAGCTGCACTTGAAAAGGATGTTTTGCTGCAATAACCGGGGCCGACTGCGCGGTGCTGCATGCCTATAAAGAGGAAAAAGATTACTGGAAAATGCATTTGGTACAGTAAAGCAAGGGTATTCCGCAAGTAGATTTCTGGTAACACCTATGACTAATGCTTTAAAAATTGGTTACGCATGAATGATTTTCATGCCAAAAATCTTGAAATATTTATCACTGTTTTTCAATGTTACTGGCATACCAAATTATATATACTTTTTTTTATAATTTGATGTTTCCATTGATCCCCAATGGGCGGCTGTTAATCTGTCTAGGTGGTGGCAGGATTCAATCCTCTTCCTTTTTGGGAATCAATCCCCTTCCCCTCCTGGGAGCGGACAGTATAATCCCTGCTTATTTCCCATGGAAGTCTTCTCAGCTGTGCTGCCATGCTACTCTATGGAATCTCTTTCTTTCCTGACAAATAAGCTACAAAGATTCTTCCATTGGTTTTTCTGCAGTGCAGAGAGGAGGTAGAGAGAGACTGAGAACTCGGGACTAGGGATTGGTAATAAATAAATAAATTCTGGGTCATTTAAATGGACATTAGTTAATTGTTAAAAGGACACTATTACCCTATATAGAGGAATTCTGGGAATTATAGCCTTTAATGACACAGGAAAGAAATATATCTTGGTACCGTGTTAGCCAGTGGATAGAAAAATATTTAGAATTGAGAGTCCTCAGTGGTTGATACCTTTTAGTTTTTCAGTTAGCCATTAAAAGGTATCAACCACTGAGGACTCTCAATTCTAAATATTTTTCTAGCCTTTAATGAGGCATAAAAGGGGCATGACAATGGCACCAATATTTGTGAAGTACAGTATTTGGTGCAGCACCAGGCACAGAATTAGGGGTGTCTGCGGGAAGGGAAGCTTGTAGGTTGGGAGTAGATGGGGATGTTGTTGCAAACTCTACAGATGAGAACAAGTCATAATAGTCTGGGCCAGACGAAAAAAAAAAACGACTGTGCAATTGGGAACAATTAAAACTAGCAACATAAAGACTATTTTTTTTAACCCACGGAGCCATGGTCTTTATGGAAATAAGTGGATTAATCTCTTATATTCGTCCGTCTAGTGTGCACACGGACCAGACCTACGCTACATCAGCACTAACGAGACTGTAAAGGGGCAAATATCTAAAGGATAGACTAAAGCATATATATTCTTGGCATTGCATGTCGGTATAGCAGGCGGGGTTGCACAAGGGCCCAGGAGGTAAGGGGGTCCATTTCTGCCTCTAAAGAAGGAAGCAGCTTCTGTCAATGTCAATGACACCTAATGGGCTACATTATGATGATGAACTACTGGACTGCAAAAGGCCATATACTGTTTTTGTACAGGGGCCTCTTCTATCTTCGTCTGCTCCTGACAGCCGTAATCCAAGTTTATTCCTAAAATAGGTCATCAATATCAAAATAGTGGACAACCCCTTTAAAATCAGTAGTAGACTAGAATAATGTGCAGATGGAGTCGTCTGTAAATCAGACATTAATGGTGACACTAATATACACAATACCAGACTTCTAAGCAAAACTAACTTGTAATAGCCTACATTGGACGACAGAGGGCGCAAGTGTAACAGGAAAAATCTGCACATAACGAAGCTGCACAGTGCACATGCACAGACAGCACACGGCGGAGGAGCTTTACTGCTGCACACAGCTGCACGGTACAGGGACTCCAGCAGCTAAGATTGTATTCACTATAATCCTGCACTCACCCGCGACACTATGACTTTCAGTCCCTGCAGTGACCTCATTATTGGGTAGCGTCTAGATTGGAGTTGATTTCTTGAAGGGGAGGAGTGATTCCTTGAAATCATGATGTCACCGGAAGGGGCGGGGCCTCTTTTATTGACTCAAGGAAGGAAGCTGCTGCTGGAGAAGAGACGCGGGAAATGAGAGGCTGCTGAACCATAGAGCCGTGTGAGGAGAGGACCGAGGGGCTGCAGCATGGAGGTGAGGAGAGGACCCAGGAGCTGCAGTGTGGAGCGGACCGGGGGGGGGCTGCAGTGTGGAGCGGACCGGGGGGGCTGCAGTGTGGAGCGGACCGGGGGGGGGCTGCAGTGTGGAGCGGACCGGGGGGGCTGCAGTGTGGAGCGGACCGGGGGGGCTGCAGTGTGGAGCGGACCGGGGGGGCTGCAGTGTGGAGCGGACCGGGGGGGGGGCTGCAGTGTGGAGCGGACCGGGGGGGCTGCAGTGTGGAGCGGACCGGGGGGGCTGCAGTGTGGAGCGGACCGGGGGGGGGCTGCAGTGTGGAGCGGACCGGGGGGGCTGCAGTGTGGAGCGGACCGGGGGGGCTGCAGTGTGGAGCGGACCGGTGGCTGCAGTGTGGAGCGGACCGTGGAGCCGTGTGAGGAGAGGACCGGGGGGGGGCTGCAGCGTGGAGAGGACCGGGGGGGGGGCTGCAGCGTGGAGCCGTGTGAGGAGAGGACCCGGGGGGCTGCAGCGTGGAGAGGACCGGCGGGCTGTAGTCTCCCTTTGCTGAAACCTGTTTCATTTCTGTGTTTGTGACTTTCATCTTTACTCACAGTCATTATATGTGGGGGCTGCCTTTTCCTTTGGGGAATTTCTCTGAGGCAAGGTAGGCTTTATTTTCTATCTCTAGGGCTAGTTAGCTCTTAGGCTGTGAAGAGGCGTCTAGGTCGTGTTAGGTACGCTCCACGGCTATTTCTAGTTGTGTGATAGGATTAGGGGTTGCGGTCAGCAGAGCTCCCACTTCCCAGAGCTTGTCCTGTGTGAGTTTAACCATCAGGTCGTTCCGGGTGCTCCTAACCACCAGGTCCATAACAGCTGCAGTGTGGAGCCGTGTGAGGAGAGGACCGGGGGGCTGCAGTGTGGAGCCATGTGAAGAGAGGACCAGGGGGGCTGCAGCGTGGAGCCGTGTGAGGAGAGGACCGAGGGGCTGCAGTGTGGAGCCGTGTGAGGAGAGGACTGGGGGGCTGCAGTGTGGAGCCGTGTGAGGAGAGGACTGGGGGGCTGCAGTGTGGAGCCGTGTGAGGAGAGGACTGGGGGGCTGCAGTGTGGAGCCGTGTGAGGAGAGGACCGGGGGGCTGCAGTGTGGAGCCGTGTGAGGAGAGGACCGGGGGGCTGCAGTGTGGAGCCGTGTGAGGAGAGGACTGGGGGGCTGCAGTGTAGATCCGTGTGAGGAGAGGTCCGGGGGGCTGCAGTGTGGAGCTGTGTGAGGAGAGGACCGGGGGGCTGCAGTCTGGAGCCGTGTGAGGAGAGGATCGGGGGCTGCAGTGTGGAGCCGTGTGAGGAGAGGCCCGGGGGGCTGCAGTTTGGAGCCGTGTGAGGAGAGGAACGGGGGGCTGCAGTGTGGAGCCGTGTGAGGAGAGGACCGGGGGGCAGCAGCGTGGAGCCGTGTGAGAGGACCGGGGGGCTGCAGCGTGGAGCCGTGTGAGAGGACCGGGGGGCTGCAGTGTGGAGCCGTGTGAGGAGACGACCGGGGGGCTGCAGTGTGGAGCCGTGTGAGGAGAGGACCGGGGGGCTGCAGTGTGGAGCCGTGTGAGGAGAGGACCGGGGGTCTGCAGCGTGGAGCCGTGTGAGGAGAGGACCGAGGGGCTGCAGTGTGGAGAGGACCGGGAGGCTGCAGTGTGGAGCCGTGTGAGGAGTGGACCGGGGGCTGCAGTGTGGAGCCGTGTGAGGAGAGGACCGGGGGCTGCAGTGTGGAGCCGTGTGAGGAGAGGACCGGGGGGCTGCAGTGTGGAGCCTTGTGAGGAGAGGACTGGGGGGCTGCAGTGTGGAGCCTTGTGAGGAGAAGACCGGGGGGCTGCAGCGTGGAGCCGTGTGAGGAGAGGACCGGGGGGCTGCAGCGTGGAGCTGTGTGAGGAGAGGACCGGGGGTGCTGCAGTGTGGAGCCGTGTGAGGAGAGGACCGGGGTGCTGCAGTGTGGAGCCGTGTGAGGAGAGGACCGGGGGGCTGCAGTGTGGAGCCTTGTGAGGAGAGGACCGGGGGGCTGCAGTGTGGAGCCTTGTGAGGAGAGGACTGGGGGGCTGCAGTGTGGAGCCGTGTGAGGAGAGGACCGGTGGGCTGCAGTGTGGAGCCGTGTGAGGAGAGGACCGGGGGGCTGCAGTGTGGAGAGGAGCGGGGGGCCGCAGCGTGGAGCCGTGTGAGGAGAGGACCAGGGGGTTGCAGCGTGGAGTCATGTGAGGGGAGAACCGGGGGGCTGCAGCGTGGAGCTGTGTGAGGAGAGGACCGGGGGGCTGCAGCGTGGAGCCGTGTGAGGAGAGGACCGGGGGTGCTGCAGTGTGGAGCCGTGTGAGGAGAGGACCGGGGTGCTGCAGTGTGGAGCCGTGTGAGGAGAGGACCGGGGGGCTGCAGTGAGGAGAGGATCGGGGGGCTGCAGTGTGGAGCTGTGTGAGGAGAGAACCGGGGGACTGCAGTGTGGAGCCGTGTAAGGAGAGGACTGGGGGCTGCAGTGTGGAGCTGTGTGAGGAGAGGACCGGGGGGCTGCAGTGTGAGGAGAGGACCAGGGGCCTGCAGTGTGGAGCCGTGTGAGGAGAGGACAGGGGGGCTGCAGTGTGGAGACGACCGGGGGGCTGCAGCGTGGAGCCGTGTGAGGAGAGGGCCGGGGGGCTGCAGCATGGAGCCGTGTGAGGAGAGGACCGGGGGACTGCAGTGTGGAGCCGTGTGAGGAGAGGACCGGGGGGCTGCAGTGTGGAGCCGTGTGAGGAGAGGACCGGGGGGCTGCAGCGTGGAGCCGTGTGAGGAGAGGACGGGGGGGCTGCAGCGTGGAGCCGTGTGAGGAGTGGATCGGGGGGCTGCAGTGTGGAGCTGTGTGAGGAGAGGACCGGGGGGCTGCAGTGTGGAGCCGTGTGAGGAGAGGACCGGGGGGCTGCAGTGGAGCTGTGTGAGGAGAGGACCGGGGGGCTGCAGTGTGGAGCCGTGTGAGGAGTGGACCGGGGGGCTGCAGCGTGGAGCCGTGTGAGGAGAGGACCGGGGGTTGCAGCGTGGAGCCGTGTGAGGAGAGGACCGGGGGGCTGCAGTGTGGAGCCGTGTGAGGAGAGGACCGGGGGGGCTGCAGTGTGGAGCCGTGTGAGGAGAGGACCAGGGGGCTGCAGTGTGGAGCCGTGTGAGGAGAGGACCGGGGGGCTGCAGTGTGGAGCCGTGTGAGGAGAGGACCGGGGGGCTGCAGCGTGGAGCCGTGTGAGGAGTGGATCGGGGGGCTGCAGTGTGGAGCCGTGTGAGGAGAGGACCGTGGGCTGCAGTGTGGAGCCGTGTGAGGAGAGGACGGGGGGGCTGCAGTGTGGAGAGGACCGGGGGGCTGCAGTGTGGAGCAGTGTGAGGAGAGGACTGGGGGGCTGCAGTGTGGAGCTGTGTGAGGAGAGGACCGGGAGGCTGCACTGTGGAGCCGTGTGAGGAGAGGACTGGGGGGCTGCAGTGTGGGGCCGTGTGAGGAGAGGACTGGGGGGCTGCAGTGTGGAGCCGTGTGAGGAGAGGACTGGGGGGCTGCAGTGTAGATCCGTGTGAGGAGAGGTCCGGGGGGCTGCAGTGTGGAGCTGTGTGAGGAGAGGTCCGGGGGGCTGCAGTGTGGAGCTGTGTGAGGAGAGGACCGGGGGGCTGCAGTCTGGAGCCGTGTGAGGAGAGGATCGGGGGCTGCAGTGTGGAGCTGTGTGAGGAGAGGCCCGGGGGGCTGCAGTTTGGAGCCGTGTGAGGAGAGGAACGGGGGGCTGCAGTGTGGAGCCGTGTGAGGAGAGGACCGGGGGGCTGCAGCGTGGAGCCGTGTGAGAGGACCGGGGGGCTGCAGCGTGGAGCCGTGTGAGAGGACCGGGGGGCTGCAGTGTGGAGCCGTGTGAGGGGACGACCGGGGGGCTGCAGTGTGGAGCCGTGTGAGGAGAGGACCGGGGGGCTGCAGTGTGGAGAGGACCGGGGGGCTGCAGTGTGGAGCCGTGTGAGAGGACCGGGGGTCTGCAGCGTGGAGCCGTGTGAGGAGAGGACCGAGGGGCTGCAGTGTGGAGAGGACCGGGAGGCTGCAGTGTGGAGCCGTGTGAGGAGTGGACCGGGGGCTGCAGTGTGGAGCCGTGTGAGGAGAGGACCGGGGGGCTGCAGTGTGGAGCCTTGTGAGGAGAGGACTGGGGGGCTGCAGTGTGGAGCCTTGTGAGGAGAGGACCGGGGGGCTGCAGTGTGGAGCCTTGTGAGGAGAGGACCGGGGGGCTGCAGTGTGGAGCCTTGTGAGGAGAGGACCGGGGGGCTGCAGCGTGGAGCCGTGTGAGGAGAGGACCGGGGGGCTGCAGCGTGGAGCCGTGTTAGGAGAGGACCGGGGGTGCTGCAGTGTGGAGCCGTGTGAGGAGAGGACTGGGGTGCTGCAGTGTGGAGCCGTGTGAGGAGAGGACCGGGGGGCTGCAGTGTGGAGCCTTGTGAGGAGAGGACCGGGGGGCTGCAGTGTGGAGCCTTGTGAGGAGAGGACTGGGGGGCTGCAGTGTGGAGCCGTGTGAGGAGAGGACCGGTGGGCTGCAGTGTGGAGCCGTGTGAGGAGAGGACCGGGGGGCTGCAGTGTGGAGAGGAGCGGGGGGCCGCAGCGTGGAGCCGTGTGAGCAGAGGACCGGGGGGTTGCAGCGTGGAGTCGTGTGAGGGGAGAACCGGGGGGCTGCAGCGTGGAGCCGTGTGAGGAGAGGACCGGGGGGCTGCAGCGTGGAGCCGTGTGAGGAGAGGACCGGGGGTGCTGCAGTGTGGAGCCGTGTGAGGAGAGGACCGGGGGTGCTGCAGTGTGGAGCCGTGTGAGGAGAGAACCAGGGGGCTGCAGTGTGGAGCCGTGTGAGGAGAGGACTGGGGGGGCTGCAGTGAGGAGAGGATCGGGGGGCTGCAGTGTGGAGCTGTGTGAGGAGAGAACCGGGGGACTGCAGTGTGGAGCCGTGTGAGGAGTGGACCGGGGAGCTGCAGTGTGGAGCCGTGTAAGGAGAGGACTGGGGGCTGCAGTGTGGAGCTGTGTGAGGAGAGGACCGGGGGGCTGCAGTGTGAGGAGAGGACCGGGGGGCTACAGTGTGGAGCCGTGTGAGGAGAGGATCGGGGGCTGCAGTGTGGAGCCGTGTGAGGAGAGAATCGGGGGACTGCAGTGTGGAGCCGTGTGAGGAGTGGACCGGGGAGCTGCAGTGTGGAGCCGTGTAAGGAGAGGACTGGGGGGCTGCAGTGTGGAGCTGTTTGAGGAGAGGACCGGGGGGCTGCAGTGTGAGGAGAGGACCGGGGGGCTACAGTGTGGAGCCGTGTGAGGAGAGGCCCGGGGGGCTGCAGCGTGGAGCCGTGTGAGGAGAGGACCGGGGGGCTGCAGCGTGGAGCCGTGTGAGGAGAGGATCGAGGGGCTGCAGTGTGGAGAGGACCGGGGGGCTGCAGTGTGGAGCCGTGTGAGGAGAGGACCGGGGGGCTGCAGTGTGGAGCCGTGTGAGGAGAGGCCCGGGGGGCTGCAGCGTGGAGCCGTGTGAGGAGAGGACCGGGGGGCTGCAGCGTGGAGCCGTGTGAGGAGGATCGAGGGGCTGCAGTGTGGAGCCGTGTGAGGAGAGGATCGGGGGCTGCAGTGTGGAGCCGTGTGTGGAGAGGACCGGGGGGCTGCAGTGTGGAGCCGTGTGTGGAGAGGACCGGGGCGCTGCAGCGTGGAGCCGTGTGAGGAGAGGACCGGGGGGCTGCAGTGTGGAGCCGTGTGAGGAGAGGACCGGGGGGCTGCAGTGTGGTGCCGTGTGAGGAGAGGACCGGGGGGCTGCAGCGTGGAGCCGTGTGAGGAGAGGACCGAGGGGCTGCAGCATGGAGCAGTGTGAGGAGAGGACCGAGGGGCTGCACTATGGAGCCGTGTGAGGAGAGGACCGAGGGGCCGCAGCGTGGAGCAGTGTGAGGAGAGGACTGAGGGGCCGCACCATGGAGCTGAGTGAGGAGAGGACTCGGGCGGCACCATGGAGCCTTGTACAAGGGAATGAGGATGCAGGAATCAGTGTGAGTGCTTTGAGGTTGTAATTTGCTGTGAGAAAGCCTGGGGTATGTAGAGGGACATCAAGGGGGTTGGTGTGATGGGTCTTGTAGAGGGGCATCCAGGGGGCTGTTGTGAGGGGGCATGGGGCATCCAGGGTGCTTTGTGGATGGTGTGAGGGAGCATAGGGTATGTAGAGGGGCATCCAGGGGGCTGGTGTGAGGGGGTATGTAGAGGGGCATCCAGGGTGCCTTGTGGCTGTTGTGAGGAGGCATGGGGTATGTAGAGGGGTATCCAGGGTGCCTTGTGGCTGTTGTGAGGAGGGCATGGGGTATGCAGAGGGGCATCCAGGGGGCTGGTGTGAGGGCATGGGTTATGTAGAGGGGCATCCAGGGGGCTGGTGTGAGGGGGCATGGGGTATGTAGAGGGGCATCCAGGGTGCCTTGTGGCTGTTGTGAGGAGGCATGGGGTATGTAGAGGGGCATCCAGGGGGCTGGTGTGAGGGGGGGCATGTAGAGGAGGCATGGGGTATGTAGAGGGGCATCCAGGGGGCCTTGTGGCTGTTGTGAGGGGGCATGGGATATGTAGAGGGGCATCCAGGGGGCCTTGTGGCTGTTGTGAGGGGGCATGGGATATGTAGAGGGGCATCCAGGGGGCTGGTGTGAGGGGGCATGAGGTATGTAGAGGGGCATCCAGGGGGCCTTGTGGCTGTTGTGAGGGGGCATGGGATATGTAGAGGGGCATCCAGGGGGCTGGTGTGAGGGGGCATGGGGTATGTAGAGGGGCATCCAGGGTGTCTTGTGGCTGTTGTGAGGGGGCATGGGGTATGTAGAGGGGCATCCAGGGGGCTGGTGTGAGGAGGTATGTAGAGGGGCATCCAGGCTGCCTTGTGGCTGGTGTGAGGGGGCATGGGGTATGTAGAGGGGCATGCAGGGGGCTGGTGTGAGGGGGCATGCATCACTCCCCCTCAGTAAGTTATTTTATTTATTTATTTTTTTTTAAGGTTCAGATTATAAGGCCACATTCACACGTTCCTTTTTTATCCTGCGGGTTCTCCCGCAGCGGATTTGATAAATCTGCAGGGCAAACCCGCTGCGGTTATCCCTGCAGATTTATCGCGGTTTGTCCTGCGGGTTCCGCTGCGGGATTTACCCCTACTATTGATGCTGCATATGCAGCAATATGCAGCATCAGTAGTAGTGTTAAAAATAATAAAATCATGATGATATACTCACCCTCTGACGTCCCGATATCCTCGGCGCTGCAGGCGGCGGTCCGGTTCCAAAGATGCTGTGCGACCAGGACCTTCGGTGACGTCACGGTCATGTGACCGCGACGCCACCGAAGGTCCTGGTCGCATAGCAAACCTGAGATCGGACGGCCGCGTGCAGCGCTGAGACTTTAGAGGTGAGTATAACATTATTTTTTATTTTAATTCTTTTTTTTTTTAACACAAATATGGTTCCCGGGGCCTGGAGGAGAGTCTCCTCTCATTCACCCCGGGTATAACCCGCACATTATCCGCATTACTTCCCGCATGGTGGGCACAGCCCCATGCGGGAAGTAAGCGGATCAATGCATTTCTATGGGTGCAGAATCGCTGCGATTCTGCACAAAGAAGTGAAATGGTCCTTCTTTTTTTCCGCAGCAATTCAGCGCGGTTTTTTTTCGGGTTTTTCCGCATCATGTGCACTGCGGTTTTTGTTTTCCATAGGGTAACATTGTACTGTACCCTGCATGGAAAACAGCTGCGGACCCGCAGCGGCAAAATCGCTGCGGTTCCGCAGTAGAAACCGCATAGTGTGAACACCCCCCCCCCCTCCCCCCCCCAGAGACCTGTCAAGAGTCGACCCCCCCTACTATGTCATATATAAAAGTACAAGAAAAGGAAGATGACTTGTCAATAATCCTCCCAATGGGGCAAAAGGTCTTTTAGATCACATTGATTCAAGCCACGGGTTCCACAACCTGTCAAAGAGGTCCGTCTTGTTCCTCCTAACGTAGATACTCCTCTCCAAAGCAATAATATGGTCCACTTGCTTCATAAAGTCTCTCCTTGTTGGTGGCTCTTCTCTAATCCAGAATTTGGCAATCAACTTTCGCGCGATAAACAACAGTCTGGCAATAACCATTTTATACAACTTATCAGTTATAATCTCCTCAACATAGCCCAAAACACATACCAAGGGATCACGCGGCACAGTGCAACCATATGCCAGTCCCACTTTATTCAGCACCACCACCCAGAAGGAGGACAACCTGGGGCACTGCCACAGCATATGAAGGATGCCCGCCTCGGACTGCGAGCATCTGGGGCATTCTGAACTAGATCTCAATCCGGCTTTGAATAACATATCCGGAGTTCTATATGCCCTATGAATAACAAATAATTGTGACAGCCTCCCAGGCTCGCTCATTGATATTTTGGGCACATAGTCCAGTACTGATTCCCAATGATCATTATCAATTGCCCCCAGGTCAGCCTCCCATTTCGCCCTTGCTCTAATAGGGTGTTCCTCCAAGAAAGAGAACAAAAGGAATTCGTATATTCCCGAAATCACCCCCTTCGTGCCACCCCCTACAAGGATAAAATAAAATCTAGCATAAGGTCCACCTGGATTTCAACGGGTCCTCTCCTACACTGTACCCGGTGCGCATGTGAAAGACGGCGGTATTGAAACAACTCAGAGTCCGGTAGTAAAAACTCCTCCTGCAATGCCTCAAAGTCTCTAATTCTGCCCTGATGTAGAATCTGGCCCATCCGAGAGATGCCTGCCTCCCTCCAATTATGAAATCCCTCCATCTGTCTAAACTCCTGTAGGACACAGTTATTCCAAATGGGTGAGAATCTAGTGAGTGCGTGCACACCCCTAATCCCCTTAACTTTGTCCCAAACCTTATGGATGAGCCTGATAGTACAAAATTTAGAGCCCTTCTCTCGGAAATGTCCCCCCTCCAGACCCTCACTCAACACCTTCGTCCCAATCAGTGATCTCAGGCTGCAAGGTGCCCGCTTCCCACCTAACACATCTCCCCATCCTTTGAAATGCTGGCACTGTGAAGCCAAAAAGTACAACCACGGATTAGGCAGTGCCACCCCTCCCTCCGTCTTTGGTCTCTGTAGAGTTTCCTGTTTAAATCTGGGGCTCTTTCCACCCCAAATCAGCTCCCCAAACAAAGATTTAATCCTCCGAAACCTATTCTGCGATATCCATATAGGGGAGTTGTGCAGCACATAAGGAAGCTGCGGCATCACAATCATCTTTATCAAGTTTATCCTGCCGATTACTGATAAATGTAACTTCATCCACGCCTGGACTTTAGTACGTATCCTACGCAGAAGAGGTGCCAAATTCAGTTCCTCAAAACTAGTCAAAGGGAGAGCGATCTGAATCCCCAGGTATTTAAATTTATCAACTAGCTTCAACCTTGTAGAAGAACCCCCCCCACCGTTCCCGCTATCCCCATCTATCAACATCATATTCGATTTGTCCCAATTGATCCTTAGGCCCGAGTAACTCCCAAATTCCTCAATAATGGCTTCCGTCTTAACCAGGGTTTCCTCAAGAATAGCAGAATATCATCAGCGTACAACGCTACTTTTTCCTCTGCCTCCCCGTACATAAAACCCCTCACCTCCCGGGAACCTCTGATCTGCGCAGCAAGGGGTTCCACCGCCAACGCAAAGAGCAGCGGGGACAAAGGGCAGCCCTGTCTAGTACATCTAGACAACGAAAAGGTCTCAGAGAGAGCATCATTCACTCTAATTTTGGCTACCGGAGAAGAGTACAACAGCCGCACCCATGAAATAAATTTAGGCCCAAACCCCATTCGTTCCAGTACTGACCACAAATAGCTCCACTCCACGCAATCAAAAGCCTTATGGGCGTCTAAGGATACCACAACCCGTCTTCCGACATTGTCAGAAGGGATTTGCAAATTTAAAAATAACCTTCTCAGATTGAGTGCCGTTGATTTGTTGGGCATAAAACCTGACTGATCCGGGTGAACCAGTCTATCAATCACCCTGGATAACCTATTTGCCAGAGCTTTTGCCAGAATCTTGATGTCGGCCGTCAAAAGTGAGATTGGTTTATAGGATTCTGGTAGTTGTGGGTCCTTATCGGCCTTGGGTATAACGACCACAATAGCCCCTCTCATTGATAAAGGTAGCTCCCCTCTTTCCAGTGAACTATTATACACCTCCGACAATTTGGCCAACAATGTTTCTTTCAGTACCTTGTACACCTCGGCTGGAATACCGTCCGCCCCCGGAGCCTTACCCCCAGCGACCCCCGCCAAAGCAGCCCCCAATTCTTCCTCCCCAATCGGCTCCTCCAACAACTCACATTCTTCTCTGCTCAACCTAGGCAGGTCAATCCCCTCCAAGTAACCCGTCATGTCCTCAGCCCCCCTCTCCACACTAGAAGTAACATAGTAACATAGTAAGGCCGAAAAAAGACATTTGTCCATCCAGTTCAGCCTATATTCCATCATAATAAATCCCCAGATCTACGTCCTTCTACAGAACCTAATTGTATGATACAATATTGTTCTGCTCCAGGAAGACATCCAGGCCTCTCTTGAACCCCCCGACTGAGTTCGCCATCACCACCTCCTCAGGCAAGCAATTCCAGATTCTCACTGCCCTAACAGTAAAGAATCCTCTTCTATGTTGGTGGAAAAACCTTCTCTCCTCCAGACGCAAAGAATGCCCCCTTGTGCCCGTCACCTTCCTTGGTATAAACAGATCCTCAGCGAGATATTTGTATTGTCCCCTTATATACTTATACATGGTTATTAGATCGCCCCTCAGTCGTCTTTTTTCTAGACTAAATAATCCTAATTTCGCTAATCTATCTGGGTATTGTAGTTCTCCCATCCCCTTTATTAATTTTGTTGCCCTCCTTTGTACTCTCTCTAGTTCCATTATATCCTTCCTGAGCACCGGTGCCCAAAACTGGACACAGTACTCCATGTGCGGTCTAACTAGGGATTTGTACAGAGGCAGTATAATGCTCTCATCATGTGTATCCAGACCTCTTTTAATGCACCCCATGATCCTGTTTGCCTTGGCAGCTGCTGCCTGGCACTGGCTGCTCCAGGTAAGTTTATCATTAACTAGGATCCCCAAGTCCTTCTCACTGTCAGATTTACCCAGTGGTTTCCCATTCAGTGTGTAATGGTGACATTGATTCCTTCTTCCCATGTGTATAACCTTACATTTATCATTGTTAAACCTCATCTGCCACCTTTCAGCCCAAGTTTCCAACTTATCCAGATCCATCTGTAGCAGAATACTATCTTCTCTTGTATTAACTGCTTTACATAGTTTTGTATCATCTGCAAATATCGATATTTTACTGTGTAAACCTTCTACCAGATCATTAATGAATATGTTGAAGAGAACAGGTCCCAATACCGACCCCTGCGGTACCCCACTGGTCACAGCGACCCAGTTAGAGACTATACCATTTATAACCACCCTCTGCTTTCTATCACTAATCCAGTTACTAACCCATTTACACACATTTTCCCCCAGACCAAGCATTCTCATTTTGTGTACCAACCTCTTGTGCGGCACGGTATCAAACGCTTTGGAAAAATCGAGATATACCACGTCCAATGACTCACCGTGGTCCAGCCTATAGCTTACCTCTTCATAAAAACTGATTAGATTGGTTTGACAGGAGCGATTTCTCATAAACCCATGCTGATATGGAGTTAAACAGTTATTCTCATTGAGATAATCCAGAATAACATCCCTCAGAAACCCTTCAAATATTTTACCAACAATAGAGGTTAGACTTACTGGCCTATAATTTCCAGGTTCACTTTTAGAGCCCTTTTTGAATATTGGCACCACATTTGCTATGCGCCAATCCTGCGGAACAGACCCTGTCGCTATAGAGTCCCTAAAAATAAGAAATAATGGTTTATCTATTACATTACTTAGTTCTCTTAGTACTCGTGGGTGTATGCCATCTGGACCCGGAGATTTATCTATTTTAATCTTATTTAGCCGGTTTCGCACCTCTTCTTGGGTTAGATTGGTGACCCTTAATATAGGGTTTTCATTGTTTCTTGGGATTTCACCTAGCATTTCATTTTCCACCGTGAATACCGTGGAGAAGAAGGTGTTTAATATGTTAGCTTTTTCCTCGTCATCTACAACCATTCTTTCCTCACTATTTTTTAAGGGGCCTACATTTTCAGTTTTTATTCTTTTACTATTGATATAGTTGAAGAACAGTTTGGGATTAGTTTTACTCTCCTTAGCAATGTGCTTCTCTGTTTCCTTTTTGGCAGCTTTAATTAGTTTTTTAGATAAAGTATTTTTCTCCCTATAGTTTTTTAGAGCTTCAATGGTGCCATCCTGCTTTAGTAGTGCAAATGCTTTCTTTTTACTGTTAATTGCCTGTCTTACTTCTTTGTTTAGCCACATTGGGTTTTTCCTATTTCTAGTCCTTTTATTCCCACAAGGTATAAACCGCTTACACTGCCTATTTAGGATGTTCTTAAACATTTCCCATTTATTATCTGTATTCTTATTTCTGAGGATATTGTCCCAGTCTACCAGATTAAGGGCATCTCTAAGCTGGTCAAACTTTGCCTTCCTAAAGTTCAGTGTTTTTGTGACTCCCTGACAAGTCCCCCTAGTGAAAGACATGTGAAACTGTACAATATTGTGGTCGCTATTTCCTAAATGCCCAACCACCTGCAGATTTGTTATTCTGTCAGGTCTATTAGATAGTATTAGGTCTAAAAGTGCTGCTCCTCTGGTTGGATTCTGCACCAATTGTGAAAGATAATTTTTCTTGGTTATTAGCAGAAACCTGTTGCCTTTATGGGTTTCACAGGTTTCTGTTTCCCAGTTAATATCCGGGTAGTTAAAGTCCCCCATAACCAGGACCTCATTATGGGTTGCAGCTTCATCTATCTGCTTTAGAAGTAGACTTTCCATGGTTTCTGTTATATTTGGGGGTTTGTAACAGACCCCAATGAGAATTTTGTTACCATTTTTCCCTCCATGAATTTCGACCCATATGGACTCGACATCCTCATTTCCTTCGCTAATATCCTCCCTTAAAGTGGACTTTAGACAAGACTTTACATAGAGACAAACCCCTCCTCCTCTCCGATTTTTACGATCCTTTCTAAACAGACTGTAACCCTGTAAGTTAACTGCCCAGTCATAGCTTTCATCTAACCATGTCTCGGTTATTCCCACTATGTCAAAGTTACCTGTAGATATTTCTGCTTCTAGTTCTTCCATCTTGTTTGTCAGGCTTCTGGCGTTTGCAAGCATGCAGTTTAGAGGATTTTGTTTTGTTCCAATCTCCTCGCTGTGGATTGTTTTAGAAATGTTCTTACCTCCCTTCTGAGTTTGTTTTCCTGGATCTTCTTTGTTCAAGTCTAATGTTTTTCTTCCCGTCCCCTCTTCTTCTAGTTTAACGCCCTCCTGATGAGTGTAGCGAGTCTTCTGGCGAATGTGTGTTTCCCAGGTTTGTTGAGGTGTAGTCCGTCTCTGGCGAGGAGTCCATCGTACAAGTAATTCACACCGTGGTCCAGGAATCCGAATCCTTGTTGTCTGCACCATCGTCTTAGCCAGTTGTTTGCATCAAGGATCCTGTTCCATCTCCTGGTGCCATGCCCGTCTACTGGAAGGATAGAAGAAAAAACTACCTGTGCATCCAGTTCCTTTACTTTCTTCCCCAACTCTTCAAAGTCTTTGCAGATTGTCGGTAGGTCCTTCCTTGCCGTGTCATTGGTGCCAACATGTATCAGAAGAAATGGGTGGACGTCCTTGGAGCTGAAGAGCTTTGGTATCCTATCGGTCACATCCTTGATCATCGCACCTGGAAGGCAGCATACTTCTCTTGCAGTTATGTCCGGTCTGCAGATGGCTGCTTCTGTGCCTCTCAGTAGTGAGTCTCCCACCACCACCACTCTTCGTTGCTTCTTGGCTGTACTTTTTGCTGTCACTTGTTGCTGTGTGCCCTTTTCTTTTTTGCTTGCTGGTATTGCTTCATCCTTAGGTGTGCCATCTTCATCCTCTACAAAGATTTGATATCGGTTCTTCAGTTGTGTGGTTGGTGATTTCTCTATGGTCTTCTTGCTTCTTTTGGTCACATGCTTCCACTCATCTGCTTTTGGAGGTTCTCTGACACTTTTTTCACCTTCTGTGACCAGTAGAGATGCTTCTGTTCTGTCTAGAAAGTCTTCATTCTCTTTGAGTATATAAGTCTTCATTTTCTCTTTGATGAGTATATAGTTTATCGTAGAATTTCCTAAACACTTCCAGAATCTGCTCCCCCCGAGTAGCCAATGTTCCATCCTCCCTCTTAATGGAGTAGACGTGCGAGGAATCCCTTTGTGCGGACGCCACTACCGAAAGTAAATGCCCAACCTTTTCCCGCTCCGAATAGAAAGATGCTCTTTGAAAAGCCCGCAATCTCTCCGCCTTTCTCAGATACAATTGATTGACATCCTGTTGAGCCTTCCTCATCCGACTCTGAGACTACTTAGTGCAATGGGCCCCCAATGCCGCCTCAGCTGCCTTCAGTTCCTCCAGGACAGCTTGATCCTGTGTTCTAGTCCTAGTCTTGTGTCGTGAAATGTCCCGAAACAAAATACCCCTCAAATACGCCTTCATAGTGTCCCATACTACATGGCATTCCGCACTACCCTCATTAATCTTAAAGAACTCCTCTATCTCTGCCCCCACACTTTCCATGTCCAGGAGTTGTAGCCAGGAGGGGTGAACCTTCCATCCCATCTTCCGTGACCCAACCTGTTCTGATAGCTTTAATGAGAGCCGCACCGGACTATGATCTGATAGAATCCTGGGATTATATTCCACCCCACTTAGTAATTTGTTCATCCCATCATTACCCAAGGCGACATCGATTCGAGACATAGAACCGTACGTGGTCGAGTAGCAAGAATAAGAATGTTAGTATTGCGAACCCGCCATAAGTCAATCCAGCCTATTTCTCTAAGATAGTTCCCGAAAGGAGTGCCGTTCCCGTCCCCGCGTAGCGGAGCGTGATTACTCTTATCCCAATGGTCGTCAGCAATGTTGTTCACATCTCCCACCACCAGAAAGGGAACCCCGACCCACCCTCTCATATGCTCCAAAATCTCTTGAATTTTCTTGCCAGAATACGGCGGGGGTATATATAGTGAAACAATGCAAATCAAACGGTTAAAAATTTTACACACTAAAAAAACATACTGACCATCCTTATCAATTTTTACATCAATTTCCTCAAATGGAGTACTTGTATGGATCAAAACAGACACCCCCCTTGCATAATTAGAGAACGTCGAGTGATACGCCCTGCGCACCCATTTTTTCTGTAACATATCAACTTTTTCCTCAACTAAATGAGTTTCTTGCAGGCATATCACCGAGGGCCTCTGTTTCAATAGGTACTGGAATATTGCCGCACGCTTAGTGGCATCCGCTAGCCCCCTAACATTCCAGCTTATAATATTAACATTCCCTCCCATTTCCTTAAAGAAAGATATAAGATAAGAATCACCTCTCCCAGGTCTCCACCAATGCCCTCCTCCCCCCCCCTTCCCACCCCCACCCCAACAACTAAACCAACCTACCCAATCTGGAATTCAAAATAACTCAGATACTCCGAACTTTCTTTCTCTATATGAGAATTGAGGGCACTTGATATACCCTAGAGCTAGGTCCTTTACCGTCCATCTCTCCCCCTCCCACCGCGACCAATATGAACTATTCATTGCGCCGCCGAACACAATACTGTAACCGTTAGGTGTAATTAGACCAACTTCAACAGTAACATTCAAACAGAACCCCTCCCCCAAAGAGAGGCAGAACCAGTAGAGTTATAGATCTTCAGAATCAGTCTCAACGGTTCCAATCAGTGCCAATTTTCTTGGCGTTGGTGTCCAGCCATTGCGTCGCCTCCTCCGGATTTTGAAAAAATTGAACACGATCCATCGCCACCACCCTGAGCTTGGCTGGGTAGAGCATTGAGTATTTTAGGTCCAGTTCACGGAGCCGTCACTTGACTTCACCAAACTTCATTCTAAGTTTCTGCACCGATGCCGAGTAATTAAATCAACCAAATGATCACTATTGTGTCATCGTGTTCAATCTACAATACTCAAATCCAATAGGAGTCTTAAATAGTCGCAAAGCGCTGCAGACCTCCAAAATACACAATGAACCATAATAAAAAATCAATAATTTTATTAATAATTTCAATAATCAAGAACAATGATAATAAACAAGAGAAGACCTCCAATGAAAAAGGAGCGAACTATCCACATAACATCAAAAAATGAAACACATCAGAGTATACAACAGCCAAATACCTAGATCAAATGAACAAGTCTGCCTACATCACCCAAATAACACAAGCCCAGTGGTGACGTAATCCTCCAAACGCAGCGGCCCAGTGTAATAAGGTAAAGCCAAGTAAAAAGTGGGGCTTAATTACTTTATCACTGCCATACGGCATGTACACAGTAGCGCAACCCACTAATCTACAATGCTGCTAACCAAAAAAAAGGGGGGGTTTGTGGCATGTAACAAGGTAGGCCATATATATACTTACAGAGGTAAGTATATCTATGGAAGTATATCAGGAAGTGTTACGAAACGCGCTTCGGGGTAAAGGAACGGACCCACGGACATCATACACCTCTGTAAGTATATCTATGGCCTACCTTGTTACATGCCACAAACCCCCCCTTTTTTTTGGTTAGCAGCATTGTAGATTAGTGGGTTGCGCTACTGTGTACATGCCGTATGGCCGTGATAAAGTAATTAAGCCCCACTTTTTACTTGGCTTTACCTTATTACACTGGGCCGCTGCGTTTGGAGGATTACGTCACCACTGGGCTTGTGTTATTTGGGTGATGTAGGCAGACTTGTTCATTTGATCTAGGTATTTGGCTATTGTATACTCTGATGTGTTTCATTTTTTGATGTTATGTGGATAGTTCGCTCCTTTTTCATTGGAGGTCTTCTCTTGTTTATTATCATTGTTCTTGATTATTGAAATTATTAATAAATATTATTGATTTTTTATTATGGTTCATTGTGTATTTTGGAGGTCTGCAGCGCTTTGCGACTATTTAAGACTCCTATTGGATTTGAGTGACCGATGCCGAATAGTCCGGATAAATGGAGATCCGATTTCCGTTTATGCTCAGGCCATCACTCAGCCTAGCCTTCCTCAGTAGAGTTTCCTGATCCCGGTAGTCCAAAATTTTTGCCAATATAGCTCGAGGGGCAGAGCCAGGCGGCAGACGACGAGTGGGGACCCGATGAGCCCTCTCCACCGAGAAATGGTTGGTAAGGTCTGCTCCTCCCACCGAGTTCTTAAGCCATGCCTCAATATATTCAGTGGGGTTGTTTCCCTCCACCTTCTCCGGCACCCCGATTATTCTTAAATTGTTTCTCCGGGATCGATTTTCCAAATCATCTGTCTTAAATTCTAACTCTGCGATTCGTTGAATATATTTCTTTTCTCTTTTTAACAGTTCGTTTGTCTGGTCCTCCACACTGCCCACACGCTCCTCCACCACCTCCACTCTTTTTTCCACTTTGCGCATAGCAGAGTTAAGGGACTTCATTTCAACTGTGAGATCATCCACCCTTAGGTTCAGCGCGGCCAAAGCAGATTTGCAGTGTATAACGACAGAGAAAATGTCCTGCAGTGTTGGTTCCCCCATACTTGGCTGCTGCACTTCATTAGAATCATTGGTCTGCACAGGGCTATCAGCAGGTGTCACATTTTCTGCACTGTGCACTCCCTGCGCCCTCCCTGGGGAACGGTGCACCTCCACTTCACTGGCACTAACTTCCCCTCCACCTTTCTGCCTCATCAGGGCTTCCACCTCATCAAGTCCTTCTGGACCCAACAGCAGGGCTCCCCCCTCCTCCGTATGGGCAAATCGCTCCAGCCGAGCTATTACCTCCAGCCTCCGGCGGTATGAAGCGCTGGCTCTGGCCGCCTCCTCCTCAGCCACGGCGCCATCTTGGATTTTCGGGCCGACTGCTTGCGGCGCGGCATCTCCGCTCCTCACCGCTCGTTATCAGCGGTGCTTTCTCCCCCTCGCAGGGGACTTGCGGGGCCTCTCTGGCCGGTTTTCGGCGTTCGGCGGCGCCTTCAAGGGTCAGTTTTCAGAGCGGTGCGGGGAGAGAGATCAGCCGCACGTCCGCTCACATTCCTCGCTAGGCCACGCCCCTCCACCCCCCATACTTACCAAGTCCTGGTGTCCCTCCGGGTGTCCGTCTGTCTTCTCCATGGGCGCCGCCATCTTCCAAAAGGGCAGGCACATGTGCAGTGCGCTCACCGAATCGGCCGGCAGATTCATTCCAGGTACATTTTGATCACTGTGATACAACTTATCACAGTGATCAAAATTAAAAAAAAAAATTGTAAATAACCCCCCCTTTATCACCCCCATAGGTAGGCAAAATGATAAAATAAAGAAAATATATTTTTATTTTTCCACTAGGGTTAGAATTAGGGTTAGGGTTAGAATTAGGCTCTGTGCACACGGTGCGGATTGGCCGCTGCGGATTCGTAGCAGTTTTCCATCATGTTTACAGTACCTTGTAAACCTATGGAAAACCAAATCCACTGTGCCCATGGTGCGGAAAATACCGCGCAGAAACACTGCGTTGTATGTTCCGCAGCATTTCAATTCTTTGTGTGGATTCCGCAGCGTTTTACACCTGTTCCTCAATAGGAATCTGCAGGTGAAAGGCGCACAGAAAACATTGTAAATCCACAAGTAAAATACAGTGCGTTTTGCCTGCGGATTTTTCAAAAACTGCGGATCCGCAACGTGGCCACTTAGGGTTAGGGTTGGAACTAGAGTTAGGGTTGGAGTTAGGGTTAGGCTTGTGGTTAGGGTTATGGTTGGTATTAGGCCGGCGTCACACTCGGCGTAAGACAATACGGTCCGTATTTTAAGGCCGTAATACGCTGAAAAGTCCCCAAAATAGTGGTCCGTATCTCCTCCGTAGGCAGGGTGTGTCAGCGTATTTTGCGCATGGCATCCTCCGTATGGCATCCGTACTGCGAGATTTTCTCGCAGGCTTGCAAAACCGACATACGGATATACAATGGATCCATGTGCTCAAAAAATAATAAAAACACACACACACACACACACACACACACACACACACACACACACACACACACACACACACACACACACACACACATATATACACAGTGGGGCAAAAAAGTATTTAGTCAGTCAGCAATAGTGCAAGTTCCACCACTTAAAAAGATGAGAGGCGTTTGTAATTTACATCATAGGTAGACCTCAACTATGGGAGACAAACTGAGAAAAAAAAATCCAGAAAATCACATTGTCTGTTTTTTTAACATTTTATTTGCATATTATGGTGGAAAATAAGTATTTGGTCAGAAACAAACAATCAAGATTTCTGGCTCTCACAGACCTGTAGCTTCTTCTTTAAGAGTCTCCTCTTTCCTCCACTCATTACCTGTAGTAATGGCACCTGTTTAAACTTGTTATCAGTATAAAAAGACACCTGTGCACACCCTCAAACAGTCTGACTCCAAACTCCACTATGGTGAAGACCAAAGAGCTGTCAAAGGACACCAGAAACAAAATTGTAGCCCTGCACCAGGCTGGGAAGACTGAATCTGCAATAGCCAACCAGCTTGGAGTGAAGAAATCGACAGTGAGAGCAATAATTAGAAAATGGAAGACATACAAGACCACTGATAATCTCCCTCGATCTGGGGCTCCACGCAAAATCCCACCCCGTGGGGTCAGAATGATCACAAGAACGGTGAGCAAAAATCCCAGAACCACGCGGGGGGACCTAGTGAATGAACTGCAGAGAGCTGGGACGAATGTAACAAGGCCTACCATAAGTAACACACTACGCCACCATGGACTCAGATCCTGCAGTGCCAGATGTGTCCCACTGCTTAAGCCAGTACATGTCCGGGCCCGTCTGAAGTTTGCTAGAGAGCATTTGGATGATCCAGAGGAGTTTTGGGAGAATGTCCTATGGTCTGATGAAACCAAACTGGAACTGTTTTTGGTAGAAACACAACTTGTCGTGTTTGGAGGAAAAAGAATACTGAGTTGCATCCATCAAACACCATACCTACTGTAAAGCATGGTGGTGGAAACATCATGCTTTGGGGCTGTTTCTCTGCAAAGGGGCCAGGACGACTGATCCGGGTACATGAAAGAATGAATGGGGCCATGTATCGTGAGATTTTGAGTGCAAACCTCCTTCCATCAGCAAGGGCATTGAAGATGAAACGTGGCTGGGTCTTTCAACATGACAATGATTCAAAGCACACCGCCAGGGCAACGAAGGAGTGGCTTCGTAAGAAGCATTTCAAGGTCCTGGAGTGGCCTAGCCAGTCTCCAGATCTCAACCCTATAGAAAACCTTTGGAGGGAGTTGAAAGTCCGTGTTGCCAAGCGAAAAGCCAAAAACATCACTGCTCTAGAGGAGATCTGCATGGAGGAATGGGCCAACATACCAACAACAGTGTGTGGCAACCTTGTGAAGACTTACAGAAAACGTTTGACCTCTGTCATTGCCAACAAAGGATATATTACAAAGTATTGAGATGAAATTTGTTTCTGACCAAATACTTATTTTCCACCATAATATGCAAATAAATTGTTAAAAAAACAGACAATGTGATTTTCTGGATTTTTTTTTCTCAGTTTGTCTCCCATAGTTGAGGTCTACCTATGATGTAAATTACAGACGCCTCTCATCTTTTTAAGTGGTGGAACTTGCACTATTGCTGACTGACTAAATACTTTTTTGCCCCACTGTGTGTGTGTGTGTGTATATATATATATATATATATATATATATATATATATATATATATATATATATATATATATATATATATATATATATATATATATATATATATATAGTTAATGAGACACATGTGTGTATGTATGTGTGTATATGTATATATGTATATATATATATTTCATCCAGCGCGAGATGGCTTAAAAGCCGGTAATTCAATTGCCGGCTTTTGCTATCTCCTTCCTAAACCCGACATGATATGAGACATGGTTTACATACAGTAAACCATGTCATATCCCCCTTTTTTTTGCATATTCCACACTACTAATGTTAGTAGTGTGTATGTGCAAAATTTGGCAGTTCTAGCTATTAAATTAAAGGGTTAAATGGTGGAAAAAATTGGTGTGGGCTCCCGCGCAATTTTCTCCGCCAGAGTAGTAAAGCCAGTGACTGAGGGCAGATATTAATAGCCTGGAGAGGGTCCATGGAAGATGTGCCTATTCTGGCACTTGGCCACTCTCTTCCATTCCCGTGTAGAGGTGGGATATGGGGTAATGAAGGGTTAATGCCACCTTGCTATTGTAAGGTGACATTAAGCCAGATTAATAATGGAGAGGCGTCAATTATGACACCTATCCATTATTAATCCAATTGTATGAAAGAGTTAAAAAAAAAAAAAAAAAACACACATTATTAAAAAGTATTTTAATGAAATAAACACACCGTTTGTTGTAATATTTTATTGTACGCTCAATCCACTGGCTGAAGACCCTCGCTCTGTGACAAAGAAAAAATAATAAACCAACAATATACATACCTTCCGAGGATCTGTAACGTCCCACGTTAATCCATCTGTAGGGGTTAATTTTTTTTTACAGCCAGGAGCTCTGCTATAATGCAGCTATGCTCCTGACTGTAAAACCCCAGCGAATGAATGGAAACTAGGTCAATGACCTGTAGTTACCTTCATTCGCGGTGAGGCGCCCTCTGCTGGATGTCCTTCGAGCGTGGGAAAAATTCAGATAAGTTCCCAGGCTCGAGTTCATATGAGGACAACCAGCAGAGGGCGTCTCACCGCGAATGAAGGTAACTACAGGTCATTGACCTAGTTTTCATTCATTCGCTGGGGTTTTACAGTCAGGAGCATAGCTGCATTATAGCAGAGCTCCTGGCTGTAAAAAAAATTAACCCCTTCAGATGGATTAACAACGTCTCGCTAACACCACTGCGTATTTCTCGCAAGTCACACTGCTGGTCCGTGTGTAATCCGTATTTTTCGGGCCCCCATAGACTTGCATTGGCGATTTTGTTTTGTTTCGTTTTTTTGCGCAATACGGTGACAAACGCAGCATGCTGCGATTTTCTGGATCAGTAAAATACGGCAGATAGGACCTGGGGCATAGAGAATAATTGGGCCGTGTGTAATGCGTGTTTTACGGACGTATTTAATGCGCTCATACGTCCGTAAAACTCGCTAGTGTGACGCCAGCCTTAGGGTTAGGGGTGTGTTAGGTTTGGGATTAGGGTTGGGTGTGTTAGACTGCGGTCACACTTCGCAATGCACGGCGCTAGAGCGATAATTTCATGACGTATTTGCGATGTAGAAGTCGTATGGGACAGTTGTACGGTCATGTCACACAGGGGGTGCTCTCACAATTCAGAGCACATTTTGCATAATCTGTGCGTGACGTTGTTCACAAGGGGCGCAAAGTAATAAATAAATGGGAATGTTAAATAATACGAATATAATAATATATTACAACATTTTCGCATGTATACGAATATATAGTTTGAATGCGGTTAGGGTGGTTTAAATCATTTTTTTCTGTTTAATAACTTCATTTTTTATTCTCCCCAGGAGGACAGTGCACAGGACAGTGCACAGGACAGTGCACAGGACAGTGCACAGGACAGTGCACAGGACAGTGCACAGGACAGTGCACAGGACAGTGCACAGGACAGTGCACAGGACAGTGCACAGGACAGTGCACAGGACAGTGCACAGGACAGTGCACAGGACAGTGCACAGGACAGTGCACAGGACAGTGCACAGGACAGTGCACAGGACAGTGCACAGGACAGTGCACAGGACAGTGCACAGGACAGTGCACAGGACAGTGCACAGGACAGTGCACAGGACAGTGCACAGGACAGTGCGACGAGTCAAATAGTGGAGGCTGCACCTGCCCGGACTCAATGGAGGCAAAGTTCAAGGAAGCGTAAAGCCACCTCTGACGTCTCCCTTGAACTTTTGACCCTGGCCAAACAGGCGTTAACGAACAATGTCAGCCCTGCGTTGCAGGGGTTTGGACAGTACATTGTAGACAAACTTTCAAAAATGGACGAGAGGCAAAGAACTCTTACGGAGCGTCTAATTATGGATACTGTTAATAAGGGTTCTGATGGCACTTTGGATGAGCACACGCGCTTGGTTTGTTCCCGGCCAATGGAGCGGCCAGAGTCTGCATATTTTCATGGTTGGCCACAGACACCAATACGCCCCAATGTCCCACTTCGGCCCGCCACCCCCTAACTCCTACACGACCATTCCGTCTCACATGGCTTCGCCCATCAGGCACCTTAATGTTAGAAATGAAGATTCGGCGTATCACGAATTGTGATACTTTGCTTCTTTACTGTTATGTATTTTTTTGTCTTGTTAATAATGTGTTTTTAATAAAACCTTTTTCTTGAACTTCTATCTCGATAGCTTGATTGGTGGGTCTTGATCACAGAGACAAAATGGGTCCACAGCACAGTATGACGGCAGAAATTAACAAAGAAATGTACTTTTCAAAAAACAAAACATTGAAAATGGAATAAAAGTATATATATATTTTTTTAATTTATAACATAAACTTTACAAACAGAGAATAGTTTTTATTTTTGCCCCGCCTTCAACAGTTGGCACATGTCCCTAAGCTTCTGCAGCTCCCCCATTGCCACATTCTGCTGCTCCTGAATCTGCGCCAGAGTGTCTAACAGCCTTTCAATTCTGGCTTCTAGATCCTCCATGGTCACACTGCCGGCTGCTGTTGGTCAAAAAGCATAACATAAATAACACAGTCTCCCGATGCTGGGATGACATCCCCATACTAGCGTTTAGGATGAAGGAAACCTCTCTGTGGCGGGGGAGTCTCAGAAACTGCCCTTGCTGTCCCGGGTTACATAGAGAGAGGCAGTGAGTGACAATCTTAAGCGTGTTTGAAAAAACTTACGTGGCAAGACCTCTTCTGGGGACATATTCTCAGAGTCTGGGGTGGTTCCACAGGGACTCCCATCATGCCTCCGTCCGTGACTATGTGCAGCTATAACATGAAGATTAAAAAAAAATATTATTATTATTTCTTATGTTATTCTTGACATTTGAAATGTTAAAAAAAAAATGAACTTATCATGAACAATACAATTAACATGGCAAACATACTAGGATGTTGAGGCATTGACCCGGAGGGCACATCTGGATCAGAGGCGGTGTGGGATGCCTCGTGGTGGCGGCGGCGCTGTGTCTTTGCCTCTTTGAAGGAAAAAAAAACAGGTGCTGTCAGCATATATGGCAACAGTGACTGCGGGGGGGGGGGCGTACCTGCAACCAAATCCAAATCACATTATTGTGGGAACCTACTAGGATGTTGAGGCATTGACCCGGAGGGCACATCTGGATCAGAGGCGGTGTGGGATGCCTCGTGGTGGCGGCGGTGCTGTGTCTTTGCCTCTTTTGAAGGAAAAAAAAACAGGTGCTGTCAGCATATATGGCAACAGTGACTGCGGGGGAACATACCTGCAACTAAAATCCAAATCACATTATTGTGAGAACCTACTAGGATGTTGAGGCATTGACCCGGAGGGCACATCTGGATCAGAGGCAGTGTGGGATGCCTCGTGGCCGAAAAAAGAGGTATATTTAACCGTAATGTTGCGTGCTGTATTAATTAACTAGTGGAGCAGGCCAGGAGCAGCCAAGGCAGACACAAAAGAGTAGGTTTACCTTTCCATATAGTGTGCGCACAAAATGGCAGCCATAGCAAAAGAGTTTGCAAACCGCATCCTAAAGTGCCTCCATTTTGTGCGTCCGCTTGCCAGATGCACAAGATGGCTGCCAGAGATGTTTTATACATCTTTTTACCTACTACATAGATAAGCATTGCTGCATAGCCATACAGTATACACAGAAGAAAGAAAGAAAGAACAACTCAAAGATGTCATACCGTTGATGAGCTAAAAAACGGGAACATTTCTGGTGCCGGCAGCACAACCGCGACGCTGGGCATACCGGCGTAACAACCGCGACACTGTGCATAAACAGACGCTATAGCGATGCGGATCGCACGGAAGAGTCAAGGACCTCCTCAGGGCGTTGTTAGGCGGTGCCTTACAGCGTCTTTCGAGCTAAAATGGCGGCGAGACAACGATCTGCTCTGGGGCAGACCGAGCTCCGCTTTTTAGTGAGCAAAATGGATGCCCTGGACTACGAGGGCCTGGAGACTCGACCTGCCCACCGGAACCTCCACAAGCAGGAGGTGCTGCGCCATATTGGGCACATGATGTAGAGGAGGTTTGGCGTCAGCCGCAGTGCGCTGCAGCTGCGGACAAATTGGGCTGACCTCCGTTACAAAAACCCACAACTTCTGGCAGAGTTGCATGTGGAGACAAGATGAGGCAAGTACCAGTATGGGGGAATTGGGAGACTCGCGCTCATGGTTGCCAACTTGTCCTGGAATTCCTGGAAAAACATGCCACTTTTTTATAATGGATGTATTGTCCGAGAGGAAAATGCGGTGTCCGTGACAAAAATGGTCAGGTCAGGGTTTCCAGAATCTCCACCACCATATTTTAAATTTTTGGATGTCCGCAATTTCGCAGGCCTGGCAGACCATTGAACCCCTGAGCCCACAGACAATGCAGAGTATAACATCACTGTGAAGTGTGAGCTCTATTTTAAATATATGTATGTATATTAGGCGACTCAAAATTTTATTTTAATCCTTGCCACCAATGGACTTGTTTGTTTGGTTTTTTTTTTGTTGTTGTTTGTTAATTAGTGTGTTACTTGTTTAAAAAAAAAAAAAATAATACAAAAAAAAGGATATATCTGAGGCGTTGTGGGATATATCGTGGCGGCGGCACTGTGTCTTTGGCTCTTTGAATGTTAATAAAAAAAACAGCGTATGCCGTACCGATCCCACGAGGACAGGCAAATAAAAATGCCCTATAAAAGTCCCTGCAGCGTACCCCCCATTCACATTAATCACCCAATTAACCCTTCAGCGTACCATACTCTATGGTACCTGCGTACTCACCTCTGCGGATCTTGCGGCGAAGCTCCTGCAGGCGCGCTGGGCATTTAGACTTCAGATCACCCCATTTTTTAACAATCTGGGCCTTGTTTCGGGTTATTCCAAACTGCTTCCTGAGGCCCTCAGACACCGCACGCACGACTTCCTCCTTGTGCTGGTTGCGGTGCAGCTCCAGCCCTGTGGTATTGTACTGCAACTGATCCATTGTGCCAATCAAGAACTTCAGCTCCGGGATGCCCATTGGTGGATCACGTCGTCTGGCAGCCATGTTCAGGATGTCAGGGAACCAAAGCAAGCTAGCGCAGGCACGCACGCATGCTGTAACGTACGTTCGTCATCACGCCGTCATAGACCACGAGCGTACATTACGTGCCGCTCCGGCGTTATGTAAACATCCATCGAACGGCATTTACTATGTGCGTTCCTTTCGTGCCACTCAGGCGTAATAAAATGTACATCTACGGACCGGCATAAACAATAAGCATTCAGACTGTGTCGCTATGGCGAGTTGAAATAACCCCTTACGCCCCGAGGGTGGTTTGCACGTTAATGACTGGGTCAATTTTTATAATTCTGACCACTGTCCCTTTAGGAGGTTATAACTCTGGAACGCTTCAACGGATCTTGGCGATTATGACATTGTTTTCTCGTGAGATATTGTACTTCATGTTAGTGTTAAACTTTATTCGATATAACTTGTGTTTATTTGTGAAAAAACGGAAATGTGGCAAAAATTTCCAACTTTGAATTTTTTTGGCCTTAAATCACAGAGATACGTCACGCAAAATACTTAATTTGCAACATTTCCCACATGTCTACTTTATTTCAGCACAGTTTTGGAACCAAAAATTTTTTTTGGGTTAGGGAGTTACAAGGGTTAAAAGTTGAGCAGCAATTTCTCATTTTTAAAACACCTTTTTTTTAGGGACCACATCTCATTTGAAGTCATTTTGAGGGGGTCTATATGATAGAAAATACCCAAGTGTGACACCATTCTAAAAACTGCACCCCCTCAAGGTACTCAAAACCACATTCAAGAAGTTTATTAACCCTTCAGGTGTTTCACTCTAATTTTTGGAAGGTTTAAATAAAAATGAACATTTAAATTTTTATCACACAAAATTAACTTCTTCTCCAATTTGTTTTGTTTAACCAAGGGTAACAGGAGAAAATGGACCCCAAAAGATGTTGTACAATTTGTCCTGAGTATGCCGATACCCCTTATGTTGGGGTCAACCATTGTTTGTGTACATGGCAGAGCTTTGAAGGGATGGAGCGTCATTTGACTTTTCAATGCAAAATTGACCGATCGCCATGACGTACTATCCCGTACTGGGAATAAATTCCCAGGTCACCTTGACGGGATAGTACGTCATATGGGATTAAGGAGTTAACCACTTTACATAAAATGTACAACCATGAATAACGGGAGTAAGCAATACAATTTTATTAAACAAAAGAGAGTTACCTATTCAAACTATGACATTGTGGAAACCAAAGCATAAAACAAATTGATTATTGAGTTTTCACTACACATACAAATTTGCTTTTATACGGTGTGATCCTGCCAGGGCACAGCTCCAGAACCATTAAAGTACAGGCAGTATTTTTCTCTACAGTCCCTTGCATCGTCTGCCTGTCTGCCAGATCCCAGCGCTTGAAGACCTGCAAAATTTTCTTCTTGTGTCCGCCATTCCCCGGGCACAATATCTCCGGTTCTTGGGTCCACAGAATCAATAAATGAAGGAGGAGAGTAGGAGCTGGTATCGTGGCGTCTCAGGAAGTTATGCAGCACACAGCATGCCAAAACCACTAAGTCTATAGACGGCAGCTTCAAGTTGATAGCTGTGTGGAAAACTCTAAACCGATTCGCCATAATCCCAAAGGCATTTTCGACCACACGACGGGCCCTAGACAACCGGTAGTTATAGATTCTCCGCTCCGCTGTGAGTGTTCTCTGCGCAAATGGCTTCAGCAGATGGGGATGAAGAGGGAAAACTTCATCAGCGATGAAAACAAAATTGAGGTTTCCTTTTGTGTCTTCATTTTGTGGCAACTGCAGTTAATTGTTCCTCAAGCCTTCCCCAAATGAAGTGTGTTCAAAAACACCACCATCGGAGACTCGACCATTCATGCCAACATCCACAGCCACGAACTCATAGTTCGCATTGACAAGGGCCATGAGGATCACACTGAAATATCCTTTGTAGTTGTAGAAAAATGATCCCGAGTTGGCTGGTTGCGTGATGCGCACATGCTTTCCATCCAAGGCGCCACCGCAGTTTGGAAACTGCCACAGCTGCTCAAAATCGGAAGCAATCTTCCAGTCATTCGCCGTCTTGGGAAACTGCAAGATGAAAAGGAAACGTACAAATTAGGAAAAATATATTGGTGTGCACATACACTGTCATGTGGACATCTTTAGAGTGATTGACGCGCAGTATGGAGTAGTCAAACAAAGTCAACAATCCAGAGTATGCAGGCAGCCATTTTATCAGACTGCTTCACTGAATGAGAGGGTTGCTGAACACAATATCGACATAACATAACACAGCAGCAAAAACCAGTAGTAGTAAACATACAGTCACCTCCATATAATGCCTTAAGCTCTGCACAATGGCCTCGCATGTCTCCGGAATCATAACGCTCAGTAAAGGCCTGGAAACAGCAGCGGAAAACTGCAAATCCTGAAGAGGCCTTCCTGTGGCCAGGAACCGCAGTGTCACCACCAACCTTTCATCCACGGGCACGGCTGCACGCATCGGCGTATCCCGCCTTTGTATGAGTGGCGTAACAGCAGCAAGTATTATCTTGAAGGATTCCTCTGACATCCTAAGGTAGTTTCGGAAATCATGAGGGTTGTTATCACGTAGCTCTCTTATGAGACCCATGTGTGACAATGTTGACCTTTTCTGCAGCCAGCTCCTGGTCCACATGCGACGTTTTTGTTTTGGACGTCTCTCCTCTAGGAGCCGTGCTGCCTCAAACACCAGGGCAGTAGCAACGACAGACCTCTCACCAGAAGTGAGCATACTTGCTAAAAAGAAAGCAAACGTACAATAAATACACGTGCTAACAAACAAAATGTTTTGACCATTGATCTAAATATATATGGTGCTACTGGCATAAACGGGGCAGTCCACCGCACAACAGCTATATCTGTAAAAGGATTAAATAGGCCACGCTACAGCTGTCTACCTGAGGCGCTCTTGCCTACCCTACTCTCCATAAGGAACAATCGTCCACGCTCCAGCGGTAAACAGGAAGTAACATCCTCGTTGAAGGGCACTATCTGCTTTGCTGTAGCGTTGTACATACCTCCTGCGGTAAAAGTCTGTAGTTTAAAGTCCAGGGGATTTAGGAGTTCTGGTTCAAGCACGTGCTCAAGAGAGAAAAGAATACAGCGCACGATAGCTCCGGTTTTATCGGCCAGGAACAATAGTACTACGTCTGTCGAATGAGCGCACAGTATTGTACCACCTAATCAGCACACAAGGGGTGGAGAATTTGGCGCTCCTACGTATCAAGCTCCTCCACCCATTACATCGCATACAATATCGTGCACACCTTTGTTACACGATGCGATCATGCCGCCACTGCGGGACACTTGACGACGAAAGAAAGTTTCAAACGATCTGCTACAATGTACGATTCTCAGCGGGGTCCCTGATCGCAGTAGCGTGTCAGACACAGCGAGATCGTAAGTATATCGCTGGAACGTCACGAATCGTGCCGTCGTAGCAATCAAAATGCCACTGTGTGATGGTACCTTTAGGGTTAGGCTTGTGGTTAGGGTTATAGTTGGTATTAGGGTTAGGGGTGTGTCAGGTTTGAGATTAGGTTTACATGTGTGTTGGGGTTAGTGTTGGAGTTAGAATTGACGGGTTTCCACTGTTTAGGTACATCAGGGGCTCTCCAAATGCGACATGGCGCCACCATTGATTCCAGCCAATCTTGCATTCAAAAAGTCCAATGGTGCTCCCTCCCTTGCGAGCTCCGATGTGCGCCCAAACAGTGGTTTACCCAAACATGGGGCATAAGTGTACTCAGGAAAAATTGCACAACAACTTTGGGAGACTAAAAAAAGTAGGCTAAATGCAGTTCAAAATTGGTTACAGGAGTGCACAGGCGGCATTGCTTTGTTCGGTGGGGGACAACTGTAAGGCTAGGTTCAGATTGCGTTAGAGCAATCCGTTTAGCGCCTAGCGCTAGCGGATTGTGCTAACGCAATGTGTTTTAAGGGGTCGCGTTAAATGCCCCCGCTAGCGCAGATCTCCGATCGGCGAGAGCGGGGAACGGACCTCGGGTGCGCCTCGGACGCTGCAAGCAGCGTCCGCGGCGCGCCCCAAAACACCGGCACATCGCTAGTGCGTGGCGAAAATGGCACGCGCTAGTGATGCGCGTTCCCATTGCTGTTAATTGGCGCTCTAACGGATGCGTTGCACAGCGTTAATTTCACCGTGCAACGCTATCCGTTAGCGCTGTCCCATTAACGCAATGGGAACCTACCCTAAGGAGTGGCACAGACAGACACAGGTAGTAGGCCTAAAATAAAAAAGTAGGCAAAATGCAGTTCAAAAATGGTAACAGGAGTACACAGGCGGCATAGCTTTGTTCAGTGGAGGACAACTGTAAGGAGTGGCACAGTCAGACTTAGTAGGCCTTAAATAAAAAAAAGTAGGCTAAATGCAGTTCAAACATGGTAACAGGAGTATACAGGCGGCATAGCTTTGTTCTGTGGAGGACAGCTGTATTGAGTGGCGCAGAAAAAGTAGGCCCAAAATAAAAAAGTAGGCTAAATGCAGTTCAAAATTGGTAACAGGACTAAACAGGCGGCATAGCTAGGTACGGGGGTAGGCTCCTCTGCTGAGTAGCAGACAGTGGTAGTAGGCGCAAAGTATTAACTGGTCTAAATGGAGGCCAGGGCCCCTGTATATTTTAACTATCATCTATCATTTCAACAAATTTGTATTGGCAGTGCCATTGAAGGATTTAACAGCACAGACTACATAGTGGTGGAGCATGGAGAGGTAAGTATTGCAAGTGGTAGAGCACGGTTCGAGCTGGGGGGAACACTCTCTCGTGGGCGGCGGTACTGGCACAGGGCCCCTCATATTACGACGGTGTGTCTGATGTTGGTTGTGCACCACCACCATCAGAGACACTTCATTGTACTATGAGGGACCCTGTGCCAGTGCCGTCGCCCAAGAGTGGGCGCACCCACCTGTCCAGGTAAACGGCACTCGCACGGGTGCTTGCACCAGGTGGTGACCACGGCCCTGTGGGGGGAGTCAGCCCATTTAGGGAGGTATAAAAATGGCTTATGGTGGACTTTCAGCAGCTGCAAATGGAGGAATTGGAGCAGTCAGTAAGAGGAGGCCAAAAGCAAGACATTTTTCAGGCAAGCAACGTGTCAGCAGGAGAAAGTGGGGCAAAATAATTTGAAATCCATCAATGGTTCATTTTTATGAAGGTTAGATCATCAACATTCTGGGTAGCCAGACAAGTCCTTTTTTCGGTTAGTATTGAACCAGCAGCATTGAAGACTTTTTCTGATAGCACACTAGCAGCTGGGCAAGCAAGTTCCTGTAATGCATATTCTGCCAATTCAGGCCAGGTGTCTATTTTAGATGCCCAGTAATCAAAGGGGAAAGACCTGTGAGGGAAAACATCGATAAGGGAGGAAAAATAGTTTGTAACCATACTGGACAAATGCTGTCTCCTGTCACTTTGAATCAATGCAGCAGTACCTGTCGTGTCTGCGGTCATTGCGAAATCACTCCACAACCTGGTCATAAAACCCCTCTGTCCAACGCCACTTCTGATTTGTGCACCTCTAACACCTCTGCCATGTTGCCCCCTACAGCTCGTGTGAGAACCATCACCGCCGCTGTGTGCTGGGAATGCCTGAACCAAACGGTCTACAAGAGTTGCTTATTTGGTAGCCAATAGTTGCTCAAGGTTCTCATGTGGCATGATATTTTGTAATTTCCCTTTATATCGTGGATCCAGGAGGTAGGCCAACCAGTTATCGTCATCAGTCATCATTTTGATAATGCGGGGGTCCCTTTTTAGGATACGCAATGCATAGTCAGCCATGTGGGCCAATGTTCCAGGTGTCAATTCACTGCTTGTGCTGGGTTGAGGAGCACTTTGGCTACGTTCACATTTGCGTTGTTGTGCGCAGTGTCGACGACACAACCAACAATGCATGTACATAACGCAGCGTTTTGTGACGCATGCGTTGTCATAAGATCCTACAGATCAGGAATTTCCAGCGCAGGGAAAACGCTACAAGTAGCATCCTCTGCGCCCTGTCTTGTGCGTCTATATGACGCATGCGTCGTAAAATGCAGTACAACGCATACCGGCGCATGTCCATGCGCCCCCCATGTTAAAGATAGGGGCGCATGACGCATGCGTCGGTATGCATCGACGACGCTGCGCCCAACAACGCAAATGTGAACGTAGCCTTTCTTGCAAATCAACATCACTTGTCTCCCGCAAAAACCCTGTACCTGACCTTGCAACGCCACCAGTTTCTATTGCCCCCTGAGAAGCATCCTCCCATAAATATTCATCCCCATCATCATCCTCCTCCTCCTCCTCTTCGTCCGCCACCTCGTCCAAGAGAGTTCCCTGAGCAGACAATGGCTGACTGTCATCAAGGCTTCCTTCCTCCTCGGCCGCAGACGCCTGCTCCTTAATGTGCATCAAACTTTGCATCAGCAGACGCATTAGTGGAATGCTCATGCTTATGATGGCGTCGTCTGCACTTACCAGCCATGTGCATTCCTCATAACACTGAAGGACTTGACAGAGGTCTTGTAGCTTTGACCACTGCACACCAGACAACTCCATGTCTGCCATCCAACTGCCTGCCCGTGTATGTGTATCCTCCCACAAATAAATGACAGCACACCTCTGTTCGCACCGCCTCTGAAGCATGTGCAGTGTGGAGTTCCACCTTGTTGCAACGTCGATTATTAGGCGGTGCTGGGAAAGCTTCAGCGATCGCGGATGGTTGAGCATACGGCTGGAGTGTACGAACGACCGGCGGATGTGGGAGCAAAGGCTTCGCAACTTCAGGAGCAGGGCTGGTAACTTTGGAAAATTTTTCAGGAAGCACTGCACCACCAGGTTCAAGGTGTGAGCCAGGCAAGGCATGTGTTTCAGTTCTGAAATGGCTATGGCAGCCATAAAATTCCTTCCGTTATCACTGACTACCTTGCCTGCCTCAAGATGTACACTGCCCAGCCATGAATGCGTTTCTTGCTGCAAGTACTCAGCCAGTACTTCCGCGGTGTGTCTGTTGTCGCCCAAACACTTCATTTCCAACAAAGCCTGCTGACGCTTACCACTAGCTGTTCCATAATGGGACACCTCGTGTGCAACACTGGCAGCTGTGGATGGAGTGGTCGTGCGACTGCGCTCTGTGGAGGTGCTTTCGCTTCTGGAAGAGGAGGAGGAGGGGTGGCTAGGCCCACTATGGCTGTCCCCTGTAGACCCTTCATCCACCACATTAACCCAGTGTGCCGTGATGGACACGTAACATCCCTGGCCATGCCTACTGGTCCATGCATCTGTTCTGAGGTGCACCTTTCTACTGACTGATTGCCTGAGTGCATGGACAATGCGGTCTTTGACATGCTGGTGGAGGGCTGGGATGGCTTTTCTCGCAAAGAAGTGTCGACTGGGTAGGTCATAGCGTTGTACTGCGTAGGCCATCAGGGCTTTGAAAGCTTCGCTTTCAACCAACCGGTAGGGCATCGTCTCTAACGAGATTAGTCTAGCAATGTGGGCGTTCAAACCCTGTGTACGCGGATGAGAGGATGTGTACTTCCTTTTCCTAACGAGAGTCTCTTGTAGGGTGAGCTGGACTGGAGAGCTGCATATGGTGGAACTAGCGGGGGTGGTGGTGGACATGGCAGATTGAGAGAGGGTTGGTGATGGTATTCTTGATGTTGGCCTACATACAGTGTTTCCTACTAAGAATCTTGTGATTCCCTGACTGCTTTGGCCTTGCGACGATACCTCCACATTTGCTGCTGCTGCTGGTGTCCTAAGTGGTGGGCTTACAGTGAGGGAAGCAATGTAGCGTTGCTGACTACCTTCATTCTGAGTGGGTGCACCAACGGCACAGGACGTTTGGTAGTTAGTCCAGGCTTGCAAGTACATGCTGGTTAAATGTCTACGCATGCACGTTGTATTTAAATTTTGGACATTCTTCCCTCTGCTAAAGATCTTTGAGCAGTTCTTACAGATAACTTTGCACTGCTCATTCGGATCTTGGTTAAAAAATTCCCACACTGCACTCTTCCTAATATCGAATACCTGTTCAGGCATTGCACGCTGTGCTACTTTCACCGGATGGCCACGCTGCCCTAAAAGTGTTTTTGGTTTTGTCAAACGTTTTTGGCCAGATACGAGCCTGCCAGATGAAAGCTGTTGCGATGTAGATGGCTGCTGCGGATCATCCTCCTCTGCTTCAGAGCTACTGCCAGCGGCACCCTGTTCCCCCAATGGCTGCCAATCTGGGTCAACAACTGGGTCATCTATCACCTCCTCTTCAATGTCATGTGCACCTTCCTCTGTGTCACCGTGTAAGGTGCTATAGCGTTTGGGGCGGGGAACCATAGTCTCATGAGGGTCAGATTTTGGCTCAGTACACTGCGAGGGCAATGTAGTGATCTGAGTCAATGGAACAGCATAATAATCTAGCTGTGGCTGTGCATCTGTGCACTCCACGTCCGATTCATCTTGTAATGGGCTGTTAACAATTTCCCTTTCTAACCCAGGCACGGTATGTGTAAAGAGCTCCATGCAGTAAACTGTAGTGTCGCCTGACGCATCCTTTGCTTTGGGTGAAGGACACAAGGAAGCGACTTGTTCCTGACCGAGAGCATCCACTGTCGACTCGCTGCTTTTATATTTCAAACTTTCTGAAGAGGAGGCAAAAGAGATAGAGTCTGAGTCAGCAAGGAAAGCCAAAAATTTTTCCTGCTGCTCCGGATTTAAAAGCGGTTTTCCTACTCCCAGATAAGGGAGCCTTCGAGGGCTTGTGTAGCCAGACGATGACGCTGGCTCAACACCTCGAGCCTTAGGTGCTATTTTGCTTTTCCCGCTACCACCAGATGATGCTCACCCACCACCACCATCATTACCAGCTGGCAACGACCGCCCATGGCCTCTTCCACCAGACTTCCTCATTTTTGGGAAAATGTAATAACAACCATTATATGGAACTGTAAAACAAGGTAGAAGGTGTATATAAACTTGTTGAGAATTTAAATCTCCCTTTTTTTGGGGGGAGACTGCACCAAAATTCAGGCCCAGTGTATTACACTACACAATGTAAGTGGCAGAACGTGGCTGGAAGATATACGACAAACAGAACTGACATAGATCCACTTAGTGGCAATGTAAATCTCCCTTTTTTGGGGGGGAGACTGCACCCAAAACTCAGGCCCAGTGTATTACACTACACAATATAAGTGGCAGAACGTGGCTGGAAGATATATCAAAAAATACAAGGACAGTAGTACAATTTCAATCTCCCTACAATGATCTCAGAGTCAGGACAAGTATGGCAGCAATAAAAAAGACTGCTGCACACAAAAGTGTGGACAAAGAAACAAGATACCTGTGCAGAAAGGAGCAACATGATTTTTGCTTTTAAAAAAGCAGTTGGTTTGCACAGCAGCGTACAAACAGCAATGCAGCTATCAGTGAGCCTTATAAGGCAGCCTAAAAAGCTACAGAGCTGATGCACAAAAATATAGCCTCCACTGTCCCTGCAAAGAAAAGCTGGTGTTGGACATTGAAAATCGCTACAGCACAATCGGTTTGGGGGTTAATCTTCCCTCCCTAACTATATCCCTTCTTCTGATGAAGCTGCAGCAACCTCTCCCTGTGCTAAGATCGGCAGAAGTAAGATGGCGGTCGGCGTGCATGCCCCTTTATAGCCCCTGTGACGCCACAGAAAGCAAGCCAATCACTGTTATAGAAGGGTTATTAGTTTGCCTTTAAGTGTCTTCTACCTTTAATTGTTAGAATTGCTAGAATCTGTTGACGCAGTAGTCTGATGGTCTCCTTTCAAGGAGACCATACTTCTTATCAATGTATGTTCTTAATAGTCAGTCACAACATGTTCTGGGTTATGGTAAAGTATGACCCTGGGTGATGGTGGGGGCTACATGACTTACATTGAAATGCATTTGTTGTAAATGGTATAAAATATTGCCTCTTGCTGCATTACATCAGATAAAGGTGACTTGCTCACAGAAATATATGTGAGGTGTCCTTTGTCTCCAAGCGCGCTTGTAAAATGACAGGCGTAATTCCACAATTTGGTCTCACTGGTGATCTGTCAGCTGACATTTGGGTCAGAACGAAAACAGCTACGACACTGTCATGGCCTTCTCTAAGGCTGGTTTCACACTTGCGTTTAAAAAAAAAACGCATGGTGAAAAAACGCATGTAAACGCGTGCAAACGCCGCGTTTTTTTGACGCATGCGTTTTTGCGTGTGGTGAAAAAAACGCGGCGTTTTAACGCGTTTACATGAGTTTTTTCATGCGTTTGCGTTTTTTAAAAGCATGCAGATAAATGTGTGACAGCTGCCAATCATCAAAATAAATTATAAAACCCACTATAAACAGAAAGAGCTAGGGTTAGGGGTAGGGTTAGGGGTAGGGATCCTAACCCTAACCCTAAAGGGATCCTAACCCTACCCCTAACCCTAAAGTGATCCTAACCCTAACCCTACCCCTACCCCTAACCCTACCCTTAAAGGGATTAGGGTTAGCGGTAGAGCTAGGGTTAGGGGTAGGATCCCTTTATCAATTTTATGGTGTGGGGTGGTTTATCAGTGCGGTTTTTGTTTTTTTTAACCCCTTTACCCCCAAGAGTGGATTGCACGTTAATGACCGGGCCAATTTTTACAATTCTGACCACTGTCCCTTTATGAGGTTATAACTCTGGAACGCTTCAATGGATCCTGGTGATTCTGACATTGTTTTCTCGTGACATATTGTACTTCATGACAATGGTAAAAATTCTTTGATAGTACCTGCGTTTATTTGTGAAAAAAACGGAAATTTGGCGAAAATTATGAAAATTTCGCAATTTTCCAACTTTGAATTTTTATGCAATTAAATCACAGAGATATGTCATACAAAATACTTAATAAGTAACATTTCCCACATGTCTACTTTACATCAGCACAATTTTGGAACCAAAATTTTTTTTTGTTAGGGAGTTATAAGGGTTAAAAGTTGACCAGCAATTTCTCATTTCTACAACACCATTTTATTTTAGGGACCACATCTCATTTGAAGTCATTTTGAGGGGTCTATATGATAGAAAATACCCAAGTGTGACACCATTCTAAAAACTACACCCCTCAAGGTGCTCAAAACCATATTCAAGAAGTTTATTAACCCTTCTGGTGCTTCACAGGAATTTTTTGAATGTTTAAATAAAAATGAACATTTAACTTTTTTTCACAAAAAATTTAATTCAGCTCCAATTTGTTTTATTTTACCAAGGGTAACAGGAGAAAATAGACCCCAAACATTGTTGTACAATTTGTCCCGAGTATGCCAATACCCCACATGTGGGGGTAAACCACTGTTTGGGCGCATGGCAGAGACTCGGAAGCGAAGGAGTGCCATTTGACTTTTCAATGCAAAATTGACTGGAATTGAGATGGGACGCCATGTTTCGTTTGGAGAGCCCCTGATGTGGCTAAACATTGAAACCCCCCACAAGTGACACCATTTTGGAAAGTAGACCCCCTAAGGAACTTATCTAGAGGTGTGGTGAGCACTTTGACCCACCAAGTGCTTCACAGAAGTTTATAATGTAGAACCGTAAAAATAAAAAATCATATTTTTTCACAAAAATTATCTTTTCGCCCCCAATTTTTTATTTTCCCAAGGGTAAAAGAAGAAATTGGACCCCAAAAGTTGTTGTACAATTTGTCCTGAGTACGCTGATAGCCCATATGTGGGGGTAAACCACTGTTTGGGCGGATGGGAGAGCTCGGAAAGGAAGGAGCGCCGTTTGACTTTTCAATGCAAAATTGACAGGAATTGAGATGGGACGCCATGTTGCGTTTGAAGAGCCACTGATGTGCCTAAACATTGAAACCCCCCACAAGTGACACCATTTTGGAAAGTAGACCCCCTAAGGAACTTATCTAGAGGTGTGGTGAGCACTTTGACCCACCAAGTGCTCCACAGAAGTTTATAATGTAGAACCGTAAAAATAAAAAATCATATTTTTTCACAAAAATTATCTTTTCGCCCCCAATTTTTTATTTTCCCAAGGGTAAGAGAAGAAATTGGACCCCAAAAGTTGTTGTACAATTTGTCCTGAGTACGCTGATACCCCATATGTGGGGGTAAACCACTGTTTGGGCGGATGGGAGAGCTTGGAAGGGAAGGAGCGCCGTTTGACTTTTCAAAGCAAAATTGACAGGAATTGAGATAGAACGCCATGTTGCGTTTGAAGAGCCACTGATGTGCCTAAACATTGAAACCCCCCACAAATGACACCATTTTGGAAAGTAGACCCCCTAAGGAACTTATCTAGAGGTGTGGTGAGCACTTTGACCCACCAAGTGCTTCACAGAAGTTTATAATGCAGAGCCGTAAAAATAAAACAAAATTTTTTTCCCACAAAAATTATTTTTTAGCCCCCAGTTTTGTATTTTCCTGAGGGTAACAGGAGAAATTGGACCCCAAAATTTGTTGCCCAATTTGTCCTGATTGCGATGATACACCATATGTGGGGGGAACCACTGTTTGGGCACATGGGAGGGCTCAGAAGGGAAGGAGTGCCATTTGAATGCAGACTTAGATGGAATGGTCTGCAGGTGTCACATTGCGTTTGCAGAGCCCCTAATGTACCTAAACAGTAGAAACCCCCCACAAGTGACACCATTTTGGAAAGTAGACCCCCTTAGGAACTTATCTAGATGTGTGCTGAGCGCTTTGACCCACCAAGGGCTTCACAGAAGTTTATAATGGAGAGCCGTAAAAATAAAACAAAAATTTTTTCCCACAAAAATTATTTTTAAGCCCCCAGTTTTGTATTTTCCCGAGGGTAACAGGAGAAATTCGACCCCACAATTTGTTGTCCAATTTGTCCTGAGTGAACTGATACCCCATATGTGGGGGGGAACCACTGTTTGGGCGCATGGGAGGGCTCGGAAGGGATGGAGCTCCATTTGGAATGAGGACTTAGATGGAATGGTCTGCAGGTGTCACATTGCATTTGCAGAGCCCCTAATGTACCTAAACAGTAGAAACCTCCCACAAGTGACACCATTTTGGAAACTAGACCCCCTAAGGAACTCATCTAGATGTGTTGTGATAGCTTTGAACCCCCAAGTGTTTCACTACAGTTTGTAACGCAGAGCCGTGAAAATTAAAAAAAAAAAATCTTTCACCCCAAAATTATTTTTTAGCCCCCAGTTTTGTATTTTCCCGAGGGTAAGAGGAGAAATTCGACCCCAAAAGTTGTTGTCCAATTTGTCCTGAGTACGCTGATACCCCGTATGTTGGAGGAAACCACCGTTTGAGCGCATGGCAGAGCTCGGAAGGGAAGGAGCGCCATTTGGAATGCAGACTTAGATGGAATGGTCTGCAGACATCACATTGCGTTTGCAGAACCCCTAATATACCTAAACAGTAGAAACCCCCCACAAGTGACCCCATATTGGAAACTAGACCCCCCAGGGAACTAATCTAGATGTGTTGTGAGAACTTTGAACCCCCAAGTGTTTCACTACAGTTTATAACGCAGAGCCGTGAAAATAAAAAATCTTTTTTTTTCCCACAAAAAATATGTTTTAGCCCCGAGTTTTGTATTTTCCCAAGGGTAACAGGAGAAATTGGACCCCAAAAGTTGTTGTCCTATTTGTCCTGAGTACGCTGATACCCCATATGTTGGGGTAAACCCCTGTTTGGGCACACGGGAGAGCTCGGAAGGGAAGAAGCACTGTTTTACTTTTTCAACGCAGAATTGGCTGGAATTGAGATCGGACGCCATGTCGCGTTTGGAGAGCCCCTGATGTGCCTAAACAGTGGAAACCCCACAATTATAACTGAAACCCTAATCCAAACACATCCCTAACCCTAATCCCAACAGTAACCCTAACCACACCTCTAACCCAGACACACCCCTAACCCTAATCCCAACCCTATTCCCAACCGTAAATGTAATCTAAACCCTAACTGTAACTTTAGCCCCAACCCAAACTGTAGCCCTAGCCCTAACCCTAGCCCTAACCCTAATCCTAACCCCAGCCCTAACCCTAGCCCTAACCCTAGCCCTAGCCCTAGCCCTAACCCTAGCCCTAACCCTAGCCCTAACCCTAACCCTAGCCCTAACCCTAGCCCTAACCCTAGCCCTAACCCTAGCCCTAACCCTAACCCTAACCCTAGCCCTAACCCTAGCCCTAACTCTAACCCTAGCCCTAATGGGAAAATGGAAATAAATACATTTTTTTAATTTTTCCCTAACTAAGGGGGTGATGAAGGGGGGTTTGATTTACTTTTATAGCGAGTTTTTTAGCGGATTTTTAGGATTGGCAGCCGTCACACACTGAAAGACGCTTTTTATTGCAAAAAATATTTTTTGCGTTACCACATTTTGAGAGCTATAATTTTTCTATATTTTGGTCCACAGAGTCATGTGAGGTCTTGTTTTTTTGCGGGACGAGTTGACGTTTTTATTGGTAACATTTTCGGGCACGTGACATTTTTTGATCGCTTTTTATTCCGATTTTTGTGAGGCAGAATGACCAAAAACCAGCTATTCATGAATTTCTTTTGGGGGAGGCGTTTATACCGTTCCGCGTTTGGTAAAATTGATAAAGCAGTTTTATTCTTCGGGTCAGTACGATTACAGCGACACCTCATTTATATCATTTTTTTATGTTTTGGCGCTTTTATACGATAAAAACTATTTTATAGAAAAAATAATTATTTTGGCATCGCTTTATTCTCAGGACTATAACTTTTTTTATTTTTTTGCTGATGATGCTGTATGGTGGCTCGTTTTTTGCGGGACAAGATGATGTTTTCAGCGGTACCATGGTTATTTATATCTGTCTTTTTGATCGCGTGTTATTCCACTTTTTGTTCGGCGGTATGATAATAAAGCGTTGTTTTTTGCCTCGTTTTTTTTTTTTTTTTTTTTTACGGTGTTTACTGAAGGGGTTAACTAGCCAGTTTTATAGGTCGGGCCGTTACGGACGCGGCGATACTAAATATGTGTACTTTTATTGTTTTTTTTTTTATTTAGATAAAGAAATGTATTTATGGGAATAATATTTTTTTTTTTTTCATTATTTTGGAATATTTTTTTTTATTTTTTTTTACACATTTGAAAATTTTTTTTTTTACTTTTTTACTTTGTCCCGGGGGGGACATCACAGATCAGTGATCTGACAGTTTGCACAGCACTCTGTCAGATCACTGATCTGACATGCAGCGCTGCAGGCTTCACAGTGCCTGCTCTGAGCAGGCTCTGTGAAGCCACCTCCCTCCCTGCAGGACCCGGATCCGCGGCCATCTTGGATCCGGGGCTCGAGCAGGGAGGGAGCGAGGTAAGACCCTCGCAGCAACGCGATCACATCGCGTTGCTGCGGGGGGCTCAGGGAAGCCCGCAGGGAGCCCCCTCCCTGCGCGGTGCTTCCCTGCACCGCCGGCACATCGCGATCATCTTTGATCGCGGTGTGCCAGGAGTTAATGTGCCGGGGGCGGTCCGTGACCGCTCCTGGCACATAGTGCCGGATGTCAGCTGCGATAGGCAGCTGACACCCGGCCGCGATCGGCCGCGCTCCCCCCGTGAGCGCCGCCGATCGCGCTGGACGTACTATCCCGTCCATGGTCATGGGGGCCCACCCCACATGGACGGGATAGTACGTCCGATGTCAGAAAGGGGTTAAACGCATGCGTTTTTAACGCATGCAAACGCATGTGGTTAAAAACGCATGCGTTTACATAGACAGCAATGCATTTTTTACTGCAAAAAAATGCATGCGTTTTTTTGCGGCAAAAAAAAACGCAGCTAAAAATACTACATGTTGCATTTCTGCAACACAACGCATGCAGAAAAAACGCATGCGTTGCAAAAATGCGTCAAAACGCATACAAAAAAACACATGTGTTTTTAATGTTAAATATAGGGGGGGAAAACACATGCGTTTTTTTACCGCAAAAACGCAAAAAAAAACGCAAATGTGAAACCAGCCTAAGATGGTGGGTACCGAGATCTATGTCATCATGCTGCCCACACTCTGCGTCTTCCTTCATTGTCTGAAAAATGGCGCTGAAAGCGTAATACGAAACGCGACTTTGGCGCGACGATCGCCGATCTCATGGCCGATCCCACACTAGGACTTTGCCGAAAGTTGCCGATTTTTGAATTTGACCGATCCGTTTTGCTCAACCCTAGTTTCCACTGTTTAGGCACACCAGGGGCTCTCCAAACGAGACATGGCGTCCGATCTCAATTCCAGCCAATTCTACATTGAAAAAGTCAAATGGTGCTCCTTCTCTTCCAAGCCCTGCCGTGCGCCCAAACAGTGGTTTACCCCCACATATGGGGTATCGGCGTATTCAGGAGAAATTGCACAACAAATTTTGTGGTTCATTTTCTCTTTTTACACTTGTGAGAATAAAAAAAATTGGTTCTGAAGTAAAATGTTTGCAAAAAAAGTTAAATGTTCAATTTTTCCTTCCATATTGTTTCAGTTCCTGTGAGGCACGTAAAGGGTTAATAAACTTCTTGAATGTGGTTTTGAGCACCTTGAGGGGTGTAGTTTTTAGAATGGTGTTAAGTTTGGGTATTTTCTGTCATGTACACCCCTCAAAGTGACTTTAAATGTGAGATGGTTCCTAAAAAAAATTTCTATTTAACTATTTTGTGTGACATATCTTTCCGACTTAAGGGCATAAAAGTTCAGTTTGAAAATTGCAAAATTTTAAAAATTTTATCCATATTTTCATTTTTTAAATTAACAATCGCAAGTAATATCGAAGAAATGTTACCACTATCATGAAGTACAATATGACACCAAAAAACAGTCTCAGAATCAGCGAGATCCGTTAAAGTGTTCCAGAGTTATAACCTCATAAAGTGACAGTGGTCAGAATTGTAAAAACTGGCCCGTCATTAAGTACCAAATTGGCTGTCACTAAGGGGTTAATTAAACAGTTTGAGAAAAGCTTGTTGGGGCATTAATGACAGGTTACTGGCTGTTTGATCTCTATCAAGGTGTGTTTTCTTGCAAAATCTTTTTTTAAAAATCCAGAAGTATTTACACAAATAGCCACAATAATAGGTCTGCAATAATATAGATCTTTTTCATCCTACAGACTATTTTATTAGGTCACAGCTGTGTTTCTATGGCAATCTTGGGGCATCCTACATCATTCCCTATAGCCCAAATAGCTAATAAAGAATTTCTATTAACCCCCGCTCTTTCATATCCCAACAATGTTGATTACAGTAGCGCTATAACACCCTCCTCTCGATGCCTCTCCACATCCTCATCAGAAAGGTCCGACGCATCGCAAAGTCCCGATAGGCAAAATCAGGCACACAAAAAAATGGCAAAAGTCGCATGCTCCTTCAGAGGTTATCAGCCGGTCTAGCTCCACCCACTCCAGAAATGTCGGAGGTGGAACTGGTTGGAATACAGTAAAAGTCAAATTCAGCAAAACTGAACAATCAGTGCTGTGTGTAATTATTTTTTTTACAAAAAGTGACAATACATACATGCATACATTTATAATTCCTATGCCACAAGATTGGAATCTAGGAGGAGCTCCCGGAATTAACTCCATTCTGGAAGTTGCAGTCATGAGCCGTCTATATTAGATTTGATTCTATGAGGACACCACTCCAGCAACTCCATTCTAGTCATGTCAGCAATGAACTGTACAGAATAGAGGCTACAGGTAAAAACTCCGCTCACTGTTTGAAAAACTCAATTCCAGTCGCCTCAGCACCAAACTACAGAATAGAGGCCAGTTTAGACAGTTCATCATGTCCTATCCTGCTCCCACCTTCTAATGCTCGTTCTGCTACTCCTCGTTGCTGGCGACGTATCCCCAAATCCTGGCCCTCCTCAACACATCCCCACACTCATTTTGAACACCTTACCACGATTCTCTACATGTTTTCTCAATGATGATAACCTCATACCCACTCATCCAGCCCCCAGTCCCCTTAGCTGGCGCTCTATGGAGCGCACGCTCTGTCTGGAACAAACTGCCGTTTATCCATGACCTCTTTATCACCAGCAAACTCTCCTTCCTTGCCATCACTGAAACCTGGCTCACTACCTCTAACTCAGCCTCTTCAGCTGCACTTTCCAATGGCGGATTCCACCTCTCACACGCCTCGCCCCAGCAACAAACGCGGTGGAGGAGTTAGCTTGCTCCTGTCAGATACCTGCTCCTTTACCCCAATTCCACTACCACCCTCCGCTACTCTTCCCTTGTTTGAAGTGCACTCCGTCTGCATCTACTTCCCCTCCAACCTCCAGCTGGCCTTCATATGCCACCCCCCAGAACTAGCCATCTCCATCTTTCTCGACCACTTCACCACCTGGCTATTTCATTTCCTTTCTGCTGACATCCTCACTATCATCATGGTCTACTTCAACATCCCCATTGATGCTTCCACCCCAGCTGCCTCTAAACGTCTATCACTTACTGCCTCCTTTGTCCTCACTCAATGGTCCTCCGCGGCCACTCACAAAGATGGTGGACCTTATCTCCACCCGCCTCTGTTCCCTTACTAATCTCAATCTCACTAACTCACCCCTCCCCCTGTCTGTCCACAACCTACTGACATTCTCTTCTCTCTCCTCTCCTAGGGTGCAACCCCTACTCCACAAACTCACTCACCCTCGCAGAATTCTAACACCTCAATTTACAATCACTCCGAATCCCTTCTCCCTCTAACAGACAGCTTCCCTTCATGACACAGATACTGCTATCACTTTTTATAACACCACAATGACATCAACACTTGACTCGGCTGCCCCCTCACGCATAGCAAAACTCGTACAATCAACAGGCAGCCCTGGCTGACCAGCCTGACCACAGAACTGAGGCGGACTTCCAGGGTCACTGAGCAGAAATGGAAGCGATCCCGCTCTGCCGAGCACTTCATCGCATACAAGCAGTCCCTTGCCAGCTTTAAGTCCACGCTCACACAAACTTCTCATCTCTTATATTCTCCCTGTCACACAACCCTAAACAGCTCTTCAACACTTTCAATTCTCTACTACGTCCCCCAGCACCTCCCCCCTCTCCTCTCATTTCTGCTGAAGACTTTGCCACTTTAAGCAGAAGATTGATACGATCAGAGAAAGCTTTGGCCCGCAGCCCCCAATACCCCTCTTAGCTGCTCAACACTGTTCCTCCAAAACCAGCTTCTCAATGACAGAAGATGTGCTCTCCACCCTCCTGTCAAGATCGCATCTCAACACTTGCTCGCTTGACCCGCTCCCATCCCACCTCATCCCTAACCTCGCCACAGTCTTCATCCCAATCCTAACACACCTCTTCAATCTCTCACTCAAATTCCCCTCATCCTTCAAGCATGCCTCGATCACACCCATCCTCAAAAAGCCCTCCCTTGATCCATCCTCTGTTTAGCTATCACCCAATATCTCTTCTCCCTTATGCCTCAAAAATACTTGAACTGCATCTCCATCTTGAACTGTCCTCCCTCTCCTGCTCCCTCTTTGTCCGGTTACACTCTGGCTTCCGACCGCATCACTCATCTGATACTGCCCTAACTAAAGTCACCAACGACCTACTAACTGCCAAGAGCAAGCGACACTACTCTGTCCTCCTTCTCCTGGACCAGTGTTCTGCCTTCGATACTGTCGACCATTCCCTCCTACAGATTCTTTCATCTCTTGGCATCACAGACTTGGCTCTATCCTGGATCTCGTCATATCTAACAGACCGAACATTCAGTGTCTCCCTCTCCCACACCACCTCCTCACCTCGCCCCCTGTCTGTCAGTGTTCCCCAAGGCTCATTCCTAGGGCCCCTGCTCTTCTCCATCTACACCTTCGGCCTGGGACAGCTCAAAGAATCCCACAGTTTGCAGTATCATCTCTACGCCGATGACACGCAGATCTACCGATCTGGACCCGACCTCACATCCTTACCAAAATCCCACAATGTCTGCTATTTCAGCTTTCTTTGCTTGCTTTCAAAAACTGAACATGGACAAAACAGAATTCATCATCTTTCCCCATCTCAATCTGCCCCTCCTCGAGACCTATCCATCAAAGTCAATGGCTGCTCACTTTCCCCAGTCCCGCATGCTCGGTGCCTCGGGGTGAACCTCGACTCTGCCCTCTCTTTCAAGCCTCATATCCAAGCCCTTGCCTCCTCCTTTTGATTTAAACTCAGTAATATTTCCCGAATCCGTGCATTCCTTGACCATGAAATCACCAAAACGCTACTGCACGCCCTTATCATCTCCCGCCTTGATTACTGCAACCTCCTACTCTCTGGCCTCCCCTCTAGGACTCTGGCACCTTCCCAATCCATCCTACACTTTGCTGCCCGACTAATCCACCTGTCTCCCCGTTATTCCCCAGCCTCTCCTGTCTGCCAAGCCCTTCACTGGTTTCCTATTGTCCAGAGGCTTCAGTTCAAAACCCTAACTATGACATACAAAGCCATCCACAACCTGTCTCCTCCATACATCTGTGACATGGTCTCCCGGTACTTATCCACACACAACCTTCGATCCTCTCAAGATCTCCATCTCTACTCCCCTATTATCTCTTCTTCCCACAACTGCATACAAGACTTCTCCTATGCCTCCCCATACTCTGGAATTCTCTACCCCAACACATCAGACTCTCGCCTACCATGGAAACCTTCAAAAAGAACCTGAAGACCCACCTCTTCTGACAAGCCTACAACCTGCAGTGATCCTTATACTGCTGAACCGCCGCATGACCAGCTCTACCCTCTCCTACTGTATCCTCACTCATCCCCTGTGGACTGTGAGCCCTCGTGGGCAGGGTCCTCCTTCTGTACTTGTGTGTGCCTTGTTTTGCTCATGCTCATTGTGCTTGTCTATATCTGCCCCTTTCACATGTAAAGCACCATGGAATAAATGGCGTTATAAAAATGTATTATATCTACTATATAATTGTCTAAGGGTCACTTCCGTCTTTCTGTCTGTCTGTCATGGAGAACCCAAGTCGCTGATTGGTCGCGGCCAAACAGCCACGACCAATCAGCGACGGGCACAGTCCGGCAGCGAAATGGCCGCTCCTTACTCCCCTGCAGTCAGTGCCCCCTCCATGCTCCCCTCCAGTCAGCGCTCACACAGGGTTAATGGCAGCGTTAACGGACCGCGGTGTAACGTACTCCGTTAACGCTGCTATTAACCCTTTGTGACAAACTTTTTACTAATGATGCTGCCTATGCAGCATCAATAGTAAAAAGATGTAATGTTAAAAATAATTAAAAAAAAATAATCATTATATTCTCACCTTCCGGTGCCTTTCCCGCTCCTTGCGACGCTTCGGTCCATGCATTGCGGTCTCGTGAGATGATGACGTAGCGGTCTTGAGACCGCTACCAATACGCAAAGAGAAAAGAATACGCTGATAAGGAGATCACCAAACAGTTACACAATATGGCTTTTATTTAGAAAAGTGCACACAGACAAACAGTACAATAAAACCACTTAAAAAACACATACATAGAAACAATGCCCTGTAGATAGTAAAGGTACCTTCACACATAACAATATTGTTAACGATATCGTTGCTTTTTGTGACGTAGCAACGATATCGTTAATGAAATCGTTATGTGTGACAGCGACCAACGATCAGGCCCCTGCTGGGAGATCGTTGGTCGCTGAATAAAGTCCAGAACTTTATTTCGTCGCTGGACTCCCTGGAGACATCGCTGGATCGGCGTGTGTGACACCGATCCAGCGATGTCTTCACTGGTAACCAGGGTAAACATCGGGTAACTAAGCGCAGGGCCGCGCTTAGTAACCCGATGTTTACCCTGGTTACCATCCTAAAAGTAAAAAAAAACAAACAGTACATACTTACCTACAGCCGTCTGTCCTCCAGCGCTGTGCTCTGCTCTCCTCCTGCACTGGCTGTGAGCGTTGGTCAGCCGGAAAGCAGAGCGGTGACGTCACCGCTCTGCTTTCCGGCCGCTGTGCTCACAGACAGTACAGGAGGAGAGCAGAGCACAGCGCTGGAGGACAGACAGCGGTAGGTAAGTATGTACTGTTTGTTTTTTTTTACTTTTAGGATGGTAACCAGGGTAAACATCGGGTTACTAAGCGCGGCCCTGCGCTTAGTTACCCGATGTTTACCCTGGTTACCGGCATCGTTGGTCTCTGGAGAGCTGTCTGTGTGACAGCTCTCCAGCGACCAAACAGCGACGCTGCAGCGATCCGGATCGTTGTCGGTATCGCTGCAGCGTCGCTTAATGTGAAGGGGCCTTAAGAACTCCCCCTCCTCCCCCCATCCAAACTGAACACTCCCGCTGATCTGGCAAAAGGTACAACACAGGAAGGTATACATACAGGTGCTGGGTGCATAAACACTAAACAAAAACTCCTATCCCCAATATGCAGTAATCCACCATGAAGCGGTCAATGGCATACCACCTGAGAGTCCATCGGACTAATGAAATGTAAATAACCCTATCCCATACTGATAGTATAATGTCTGCTACCTGCACACATAGATAATGAACAGTGAGCACGACCAATGTCAGAATCAGAGCAAGTGGGGGACAAGATAAGAGATACAGAGAGTATATACGTTACACAGGTGTTGCAGAGTCGCAGGCAGCCAGGAGGTGTGACGGAGCTGAAGCCAGGGTGTCAGTCAGGAGAGAGGAGGGGGGCCGAAGCCCAACGCGTATCGCTACACACAAGTAGCTTCGTCAGGGGCAGAACTTACTCTTTCTGCCCCTGACGAAGCTACTTGTGTGTAGCGATACGCGTTGGGCTTCGGCCCCCCTCCTCTCTCCTGACTGACACCCTGGCTTCAGCTCCGTCACACCTCCTGGCTGCCTGCGACTCTGCAACACCTGTGTAACGTATATACTCTCTGTATCTCTTATCTTGTCCCCCACTTGCTCTGATTCTGACATTGGTCGTGCTCACTGTTCATTATCTATGTGTGCAGGTAGCAGACATTATACTATCAGTGTGGGATAGGGTTATTTACATTTCATTAGTCCGATGGACTCTCAGGTGGTATGCGGTTGACCGCTTCATGGTGGATTACTGCATATTGGGGATAGGAGTTTTTGTTTAGTGTTTATGCACCCAGCACCTGTATGTATACCTTCCTGGGCTGTACCTTTTGCCAGATCAGCGGGAGTGTTCAGTTTGAATGGGGGGAGGAGGGGGAGTTCTTACTATCTACAGGGCATTGTTTCTATGTATGTGTTTTTTAAGTGGTTTTATTGTACTGTTTGTCTGTGTGCACTTTTCTAAATAAAAGCCATATTGTGTAAAGGTACCGTCACACTTACCGACGCTGCAGCGATACCGACAACGATCCGGATCGCTGCAGCGTCGCTGTTTGGTCGCTGGAGAGCTGTCACACAGACAGCTCTCCAGCGACCAACGATCCCGAGGTCCCCGGTAACCAGGGTAAACATCGGGTAACTAAGCGCAGGGCCGCGCTTAGTAACCCGATGTTTACCCTGGTTACCAGCGTAAAAAAACAAACAGTACATACTTACATTCAGCTGTCTGTCCCTTGCCGTCTGGTTCCTGCACTGACTGCTGGCCGTAAAGTGAAAGTGAAAGCACAGCACAGCGGTGAGTCACACAGCGGTGACTCACCGCTGTGGCTGTGCTCTGCTTTCACTTTACGGCCAGCAGTCAGTGCAGGAACCAGACGGCAAGGGACAGACAGCTGAATGTAAGTATGTACTGTTTGTTTTTTTACGCTGGTAACCAGGGTAAACATCGGGTTACTAAGCGCGGCCCTGCGCTTAGTTACCCGATGTTTACCCTGGTTACCAGTGAAGACATCGCTGAATCGGTGTCACACACGCCGATTCAGCGATGTCTACGGGGAGTCCAGCGACGAAATAAAGTTCTGGACTTTCTTCCCCGACCAGCGATCTCCCAGCAGGGGCCTGATCGCTGCTGCCTGTCACACTGGACGATATCGCTAGCGAGGACGCTGCAACGTCACGGATCGCTAGCGATATCGTCTAGTGTGACAGTACCTTAACTGTTTGGTGATCTCCTTATCAGCGTATTCTTTTCTCTTTGCGTATTGGTTCACTGTTTTTGTACGCTGTGGGATCGATCCCATTGTCTATACTTATATTTCTATGGTGCCCTCCATACTATATATATATATATATGCGTCTTGAGACCGCTACGTCATCATCTCGCGAGACTGCAATGCATTCTTGGGACCGGAGCGTCGCGAGGAGCATCGCTGAATGCCTGGGCTGTATCCGGGGGCCGTCGAAGGGTGAGTATATAATGATTTTTTATATTCATTCTTTTTTTAACAGTGATATGGTGCCCACATTGCTATATACTACGTGGGCTGTTATATTCTACGTCGGCTGTGCAATATACTGCGTGGCTGTGCAATATACTACGTGGGCTGTGCAATATACTACGTGGCTGTGCAACATACTACGTGGCTGTGCAACAAACTACGTGGGCTGTTATATACTACATGGCTGTGGCGGTCCTCAAAAAATCCACTACGATCCAATGTTGTAAATAACAAGGAATCTGTTGCTTCGCTCTGTTATGTTTCACTCTTTGAAAAACTCGATTCCAGTCACCTCAGCATCAAACTGTACAGACTGGAGGCTACAGGGAGGTCCTCAAAAAATCCACTCCGATCTAGACGGCTCAATGGTAAATCAGCTAGAATGGAGTTGCTAAAATGAGGTCCTCAAAAAATCCTCTCCGATCCAACGTTGTAAATTATGAGGACTCTGTTGCTGCGCTCTGTTATGTTTCTCTCTGCGAAGCTCCACTCAGTCTTTGAAAATCTCGATTCCAGTCACCTCAGCACCAAACTGTACAGATTGGAGGCTACAGGGAGGTCCTCAAAAAATCCACTCCGATCTGGACGCTTCATTAATGAATCAGCTAGAATGGAGTTGACAAAATGAGGTCCTCAAAAAATCCACTCCGATCTAGACGGCTCAATGGTGAATCAGCTAGAATGGAGTTGCTAAAATGAGGTCCTCAAAAAATCCACTAGGATCCAATGTTATAAATTATGAGGACTATGTTGCTGTGCTATGTTATGTTTCTCCCTGTGAAGCTCCGCTCAGTCTTTGAAAAACTCGATTCCAGTCACCTCAGCATCAAACTGTACAGATTGGAGGCTACAGGGAGGTCCTCAAAAAATCCACTACGATCTAGACGGTTCACTAATGAATCAGCTAGAATGGAGTTGACAAAATGAGGTCCTCAAAAAATCCACTCCGATCTAGACGGCTCAATGGTGAATCAGCTAGAATGGAGTTGCTAAAATGAGGTCCTCAAAAAATCCACTAGGATCCAATGTTATAAATTATGAGGACTCTGTTGCTGTGCTATGTTATGTTTCTCCCTGTGAAGCTCCGCTCAGTCTTTGAAAAACTCGATTCCAGTCACCTCAGCATCAAACTGTACAGATTGGAGGCTGCAAAGAGGTCCTCAAAAAATCCACTCCGATCTAGACGGTTCACTAATCAGCTAGAATGGAGTTGCTAAAATGAGGTCCTCAAAAAATCCACTCCGATGTAGATGGCTCAATGGTGAATCAGCTAGAATGGAGTTGCTAAAATTATGTTGTAAATTATGAGGACTCTGTTGCTGTGCTATGTAATGTTTCTCCCTGTGAAGCTCTGCTCACTCTTTGAAAAATTCAATTCCAGTCACCTCAGCATCAAACTGTACAGATTGGAGGCTACAGGGAGGTGCTAAAAATATCCACTCCGATCTAGACGGCTCAATGGTGAATCAGCTAGAATGGAGTTGCTAAAATGAGGTCCTCAAAAAACCCACTCCGATCCAACGTTGTAAATTTTGAGGACTCTGTTGCTGCGCTCTGTTATGTTTCTTCCTGCAAAGCTCCGCTCAGTCTTTGAAAACCTCGATTCCAGTCACCTCAGCATCAAACTATACAGATTGGAGGCTACAGGGAGGTCCTAAAAAAATCCACTACGATCTAGACGGTTCACTAATGAATCAGCTAGAATGGAGTTGACAAAATGAGGTCCTCAAAAAATCCACTCTGATCTAGACGGCTCAATGGTGAATCAGCTAGAATGGAGTTGCTAAAATGTGTTCCTCAAAAAATCCACTAGGATCCAATGTTATAAATTATGAGGACTATGTTGCTGCGCTCTGTTATGTTTTTCCCTGTGAAGCTCCGCTCAGTCTTTGAAAAACTCGATTCCAGTCACCCCAGCATCAAACTGTACAGATTGGAGGCTACAGGGAGGTCCTCAAAAAATCCACTCCGATCTACACGGTTCACTAATGAATCAGCTAGAATGGAGTTGCTAAAATGAGGTCCTCAAAAAAATCCACTCCGATGTAGATGGCTCAATGGTGAATCAGCTAGAATGGAGTTGCTAAAATGATGTTATAAATTATGAGGACTCTGTTGCTGTGCTGTATTATGTTTCTCCCTTGTAACAAAAAAGAAAAGCATTACTGCAAAAATACGCACTCCATCAAAGAAAACAAACAAAATAAATAAGATAGACTGATTTTATTAACAGATCAAAAAAACACACTACAAAACGATAAAAACACAATTAAAAACAAGTAGACAACATCACAACAACACAGGTGATAAAGACCATACCTAGATGTAATAAGGCGACTAAACACAGACCAATTGGCTCATGGGGTATATGCGCTAGTAATTTTTATGTGCCTTTACTCCTAGTTGTTTGCCTTTTATAGAGGGATTTTTTCCCTTATATTTTGGTTTCCACCTACACCTAGGTCTGGCTCAAGGGGTGCGCTCATTAGACTTTATAAAGTTCATTGGCTCATGGGTTGTATTTTTATTTCTTACATATATACCTTTTCAGTCCTTATATTGTCTTATTGTCTCTATTATTTTTGAATGTGTTATCATATAATATGGTCGGTTTTTTGTATTATTTATCCACCTTTATTATTCTCTAATAAACTTATATTCTGGATTCAGTTCTATGCGCAAATATTTGATGTCTGTATGCGTTATTTTCATGCACAAATATTTTATATTTGCAATGCGTTGTCTCATTTTTGGATTTGTTTGGATGTATGTGAGATGTGCTTATGGTTGCCCCTGGGGGATGTCTGGGTCTGAATGGCTCTACATGTGCGTTATTTGTGTTCCTTTATTTTATTTATTTTTTTTTTTTATTATATTTTTTTTAATTTTTTTTATTTATTTATTTTTTATTTATTTATTTATTTTTTTTATTTTTTTTAATTTTTTTTTATCTTTTTGCAGCCCACATATATATATTGTTTCGTAGCCCATATGCCTTTTTTTCCCCTCCTCTTTGTGAGGGTGGGTTTTATTATGAGCCCCTTTTTGTATACTGGCACTTATATATACATCGTTGCCACGGACGCATTAGTCCTCACGTCCCTATTCTAGTATATGGCATGTTGCCATATCTGCTATTCCTTTGTGGTCTTTGCGCATGTGTGGTCTATTCTGGGTCGCTATTCATCGGCGCAGGCGCCTTGGTTATTTTTCCTCTGTTATCCCTTTGGGGCTCTTTGCGCACGCGCGGCTCACTCCGGCTCGCTAGAATGGAGTTGCTACAATGAGGACCTCAAAAATTCCACTCCAATCTAGACGGCTCAATGGTGAATCAGCTAGAATGGAGTTGCTAAAATGAGGTCCTCAAAAAACCCACTAGGATCCAATGTTATAAATTATGAGGACTCTGTTGCTGCGCTCTGTTATGTTTCTCCCTGCAAAGCTCCGCTCAGTCTTTGAAAAACTCGATTCCAGTCACCTCAGCATCAAACTGTACAGATTGGAGGCTACAGGGAGGTGCTCAAAAAATCCACTCCGATCTAGACAGCTCACTAGTGAATCAGCTGGAATAGAGTTGCTAAAATGAGGACCTCAAAAATTCCACTCCGATCTAGACGGCTCAATGGTGAATCAGCTAGAATGGAGTTGCTAAAATGAGGTCCTCAAAAAACCCACTCCGATCCAAAGTTGTAAATTTTGAGGACTCTATTGCTGCGCTCTGTTAGGTTTCTCTCTGCGAAGCTCCACTCAGTCTTTGAAAAACTCGATTCCAGTCACCTCAGCATCAAACTGTACAGATTGGAGGCTACAGGGAGGTCCTCAAAAAATCCACTCCGATCTGGACGCTTCATTAATGAATCAGCTAGAATGGAGTTGACAAAATGAGGTCCTCAAAAAATCCACTCCGATCTAGACGGCTCAATGGTGAATCAGCTAGAATGGAGTTGCTAAAATGAGGTCCTCAAAAAATCCACTAGGATCCAATGTTATAAATTATGAGGACTATGTTGCTGTGCTATGTTATGTTTCTCCCTGTGAAGCTCCGCTCAGTCTTTGAAAAACTCGATTCCAGTCACCTCAGCATCAAACTGTACAGATTGGAGGCTACAGGGAGGTCCTCAAAAAATCCACTACGATCTAGACGGTTCACTAATGAATCAGCTAGAATGGAGTTGACAAAATGAGGTCCTCAAAAAATCCACTCCGATCTAGACGGCTCAATGGTGAATCAGCTAGAATGGAGTTGCTAAAATGAGGTCCTCAAAAAATCCACTAGGATCCAATGTTATAAATTATGAGGACTCTGTTGCTGTGCTATGTTATGTTTCTCCCTGTGAAGCTCCGCTCAGTCTTTGAAAAACTCGATTCCAGTCACCTCAGCATCAAACTGTACAGATTGCAGGCTGCAAAGAGGTCCTCAAAAAATCCACTCCGATCTAGACGGTTCACTAATCAGCTAGAATGGAGTTGCTAAAATGAGGTCCTCAAAAAATCCACTCCGATGTAGATGGCTCAATGGTGAATCAGCTAGAATGGAGTTGCTAAAATTATGTTGTAAATTATGAGGACTCTGTTGCTGTGCTATGTAATGTTTCTCCCTGTGAAGCTCTGCTCACTCTTTGAAAAATTCAATTCCAGTCACCTCAGCATCAAACTGTACAGATTGGAGGCTACAGGGAGGTGCTAAAAAAATCCACTCCGATCTAGACAGCTCACTAGTGAATCAGCTAGAATAGAGTTTCTAAAATGAGGACCTCAAAAATTCCACTCCGATCTAGACGGCTCAATGGTGAATCAGCTAGAATGGAGTTGCTAAAATGAGGTCCTCAAAAAACCCACTCCGATCCAACGTTGTAAATTTTGAGGACTCTGTTGCTGCGCTCTGTTATGTTTCTCCCTGCAAAGCTCCGCTCAGTCTTTGAAAACCTCGATTCCAGTCACCTCAGCATCAAACTATACAGATTGGAGGCTACAGGGAGGTCCTAAAAAAATCCACTACGATCTAGACGGTTCACTAATGAATCAGCTAGAATGGAGTTGACAAAATGAGGTCCTCAAAAAATCCACTCTGATCTAGACGGCTCAATGGTGAATCAGCTAGAATGGAGTTGCTAAAATGTGTTCCTCAAAAAATCCACTAGGATCCAATGTTATAAATTATGAGGACTATGTTGCTGCGCTCTGTTATGTTTTTCCCTGTGAAGCTCCGCTCAGTCTTTGAAAAACTCGATTCCAATCACCCCAGCATCAAACTGTACAGATTGGAGGCTACAGGGAGGTCCTCAAAAAATCCACTCCGATCTACACGGTTCACTAATGAATCAGCTAGAATGGAGTTGCTAAAATGAGGTCCTCAAAAAAATCCACTCCGATGTAGATGGCTCAATGGTGAATCAGCTAGAATGGAGTTGCTAAAATGATGTTATAAATTATGAGGACTCTGTTGCTGTGCTGTATTATGTTTCTCCCTTGTAACAAAAAAGAAAAGCATTACTGCAAAAATACGCACTCCATCAAAGAAAACAAACAAAATAAATAAGATAAATAGACTGATTTTATTAACAGATCAAAAAAACACACTACAAAACGATAAAAACACAATTAAAAACAAGTAGACAACATCACAACAACACAGGTGATAAAGACCATACCTAGATGTAATAAGGCGACTAAACACAGACCAATTGGCTCATGGGGTATATGCGCTAGTAATTTTTATGTGCCTTTACTCCTAGTTGTTTGCCTTTTATAGAGGGATTTTTTCCCTTATATTTTGGTTTCCACCTACACCTAGGTCTGGCTCAAGGGGTGCGCTCATTAGACTTTATAAAGTTCATTGGCTCATGGGTTGTATTTTTATTTCTTACATATATACCTTTTCAGTCCTTATATTGTCTTATTGTCTCTATTATTTTTGAATGTGTTATCATATAATATGGTCGGTTTTTTGTATTATTTATCCACCTTTATTATTCTCTAATAAACTTATATTCTGGATTCAGTTCTATGCGCAAATATTTGATGTCTGTATGCGTTATTTTCATGCACAAATATTTTATATTTGCAATGCGTTGTCTCATTTTTGGATTTGTTTGGATGTATGTGAGATGTGCTTATGGTTGCCCCTGGGGGATGTCTGGGTCTGAATGGCTCTACATGTGCGTTATTTGTGTTCCTTTATTTTAGTTTTTTTTTTTTTTTTATTATATATTTTTTAATTTTTTTTATTTATTTATTTATTTTTTATTTATTTATTTTTATTTATTTATTTATTTATTTTAATTTTTTTTTAATCTTTTTGCAGCCCACATATATATATTGTTTCGTAGCCCATATGCCTTTTTTTCCCCTCCTCTTTGTGAGGGTGGGTTTTATTATGAGCCCCTTTTTGTATACTGGCACTTATATATACATCGTTGCCACGGACGCATTAGTCCTCACGTCCCTATTCTAGTATATGGCATGTTGCCATATCTGCTATTCCTTTGTGGTCTTTGCGCATGTGTGGTCTATTCTGGGTCGCTATTCATCGGCGCAGGCGCTATGCGCCTTGGTTATTTTTCCTCTGTTATCCCTTTGGGGCTCTTTGCGCACGCGCGGCTCACTCCGGCTCGCTAGTCATCGGCGCAGGCGCTTTGCGCCTTGGTTACCATCTCTTGGACGCTTGCTGACGTTATGCGCTGTGGCGCTCTATGTGAGTCATTTCTGCGGCTTGTTTCCTATGTGCTTATGTTTACCTGCTAATTGCACGCCTGCTGATGTTGGGTGTTGGCGCTCTATCCTTACCTCTCCTGCAACTTGTTTCCCAGTTGTTTATGGTCCTCCTACCTCATGTCGCCGGCCCACACCGGAACTGGATTAGGTTAATCTGTTAATAGTATTTAAGGCTGATAGACAGCTCAACTTATTTATTTTGTTTGTTTTCTTTGATGGAGTGCGTATTTTTGCAGTAATGCTTTTCTTTTTTGTTACATAGTTTATGTTTATTGCTGCTTCCGCACCCTCATAGTTTTGTATCTATTGGCATTTGTTATTAGCAGTGCGCTCGACTCTTTTGCTTATTGACTTGTGTTATGCTTCTCCCTGTGAAGCTCCGCTCACTCTTTGAAAAATTAAATTCCAGTCACCTCACCATCAAACTGTACAGATTGGAGGCTACAGGGAGGTCCTCAAAAAATCCACTCCGATCTAGACAGCTCACTAGTAAATCAGCTAGAATGGAGTTGCTACAATGAGGACCTCAAAAATTCCACTCCAATCTAGACGGCTCAATGGTGAATCAGCTAGAATGGAGTTGCTAAAATGAGGTCCTCAAAAAATCCACTAGGATCCAATGTTATAAATTATGAGGACTCTGTTGCTGTGCTATGTTATGTTTCTCCCTGTGAAGCTCCGCTCAGTCTTTCAAAAACTCGATTCCAGTCACCTCAGCACCAAACTGTACAGATTGGAGGCTACAGGGAGGTCCTCAAAAAGTCCACTCCGATCTAGACAGCTCACTAGTAAATCAGCTAGAATGGAGTTGCTACAATGAGGACCTCAAAAATTCCACTCCAATCTAGACGGCTCAATGGTGAATCAGCTAGAATGGAGTTGCTAAAATGAGGTCCTCAAAAAACCCACTAGGATCCAATGTTATAAATTATGAGGACTCTGTTGCTGCGCTCTGTTATGTTTCTCCCTGCAAAGCTCCGCTCAGTCTTTGAAAAACTCGATTCCAGTCACCTCAGCATCAAACTGTACAGATTGGAGGCTACAGGGAGGTGCTCAAAAAATCCACTCCGATCTAGACAGCTCACTAGTGAATCAGCTGGAATAGAGTTGCTAAAATGAGGACCTCAAAAATTCCACTCCGATCTAGACGGCTCAATGGTGAATCAGCTAGAATGGAGTTGCTAAAATGAGGTCCTCAAAAAACCCACTCCGATCCAAAGTTGTAAATTTTGAGGACTCTGTTGCTGCGCTCTGTTAGGTTTCTCTCTGCGAAGCTCCACTCAGTCTTTGAAAAACTCGATTCCAGTCACCTCAGCATCAAACTGTACAGACTGGAGGCTACAGGGAGGTCCTCAAAAAATCCACTACGATCTAGACAGTTCACTAATGAATCAGCTAGAATGGAGTTGACAAAATGAGGTCCTCAAAAAATCCACTCCGATCTAGACAGCTCACTAGTAAATCAGCTAGAATGGAGTTGCTACAATGAGGACCTCAAAAATTCCACTCCAATCTAGACGGCTCAATGGTGAATCAGCTAGAATGGAGTTGCTAAAATGAGGTCCTCAAAAAACCCACTAGGATCCAATGTTATAAATTATGAGGACTCTGTTGCTGCGCTCTGTTATGTTTCTCCCTGCAAAGCTCCGCTCAGTCTTTGAAAAACTCGATTCCAGTCACCTCAGCATCAAACTGTACAGATTGGAGGCTACAGGGAGGTGCTCAAAAAATCCACTCCGATCTAGACAGCTCACTAGTGAATCAGCTGGAATAGAGTTGCTAAAATGAGGACCTCAAAAATTCCACTCCGATCTAGACGGCTCAATGGTGAATCAGCTAGAATGGAGTTGCTAAAATGAGGTCCTCAAAAAACCCACTCCGATCCAAAGTTGTAAATTTTGAGGACTCTGTTGCTGCGCTCTGTTAGGTTTCTCTCTGCGAAGCTCCACTCAGTCTTTGAAAAACTCGATTCCAGTCACCTCAGCATCAAACTGTACAGACTGGAGGCTACAGGGAGGTCCTCAAAAAATCCACTACGATCTAGACGGTTCACTAATGAATCAGCTAGAATGGAGTTGACAAAATGAGGTCCTCAAAAAATCCACTCCGATCTAGACAGCTCACTAGTAAATCAGCTAGAATGGAGTTGCTACAATGAAGACCTCAAAAATTCCACTCCAATCTAGACGGCTCAATGGTGAATCAGCTAGAATGGAGTTGCTAAAATGAGGTCCTCAAAAAATCCACTAGGATCCAATGTTATAAATTATGAGGACTCTGTTGCTGTGCTATGTTATGTTTCTACCTGTGAAGCTCCGCTCAGTGTTTGAAAACTCAATTTCAGTTACCTCAGCACAGTGGCGTAACTACAAAGTTATGGGCCCCGGTGCGAACTTTCAAATGGGGCCCCCCACCATGCCAAAATATTTTCCACCCAAATTCACATTTTCCCTATTAATATTGCACACTATAGCTTCAATGCAAAGTTGTATAGTGTGACCTCAGTTGCATAACTATCCAGTGCCCCATCCTGGCATATATTTGTCCCCCGTACTGCCATTGTTATGTAATGTATAAAAGAAAATAAACCATTATACTCATCAGGGGCTAACATAGAAGTCATGGGGATCCATATGAGAAGTATAATGCACCCCCATAGTACTCCTTATAGTATAATACACTCCCCATAGTCCCCCATATAGTATTGTACACTCCTCAGTCCTCCATATAGTATAATACACTCCTCCGTATATTAAAATACACTCCTCATAGTCCTCCATATAGCATAATACACTCTTCGTAGTGCTCCATATAGTATAATACACTGCTCAGTCCTCCATATAGTATAATACACCCCTCATAGTCCTCCATATAGTATAATACACTCCTCAGTCCTCCATTTAGTATTATACACTCCACATAGTCCTCCATATATTAAAATACACTGCTCAGTCCTCCATATAGTATAATCCACTGCTCATAGTGCTCCATATAGTATAATGCACCCCTCATAGTCCTCCATATAGTATAATACACTCCTCAGTCCTCTATTTAGTATTATACACTCCACATAGTCCTCCATATATTAAAATACACTGCTCAGTCCTCCATATAGTATAATACACTCCTCATAGTGCTCCATATAGTATAATGCACCGCCATCGTCATCCATGTTGTACAATTCACTTCCCATAGTATGATGGACCATAGTTCTTCACATAGTATAATATATTCCCCATAGTCCTCGATTCAGTATAATGCAGCCCACATATAGTATAATACAGCCACCCCACAGAGTATACTGCAGCCCTGCCATACAATACAATGTAACCCCCATAGAATATAATGCAGCCCCCCTCACAGTATAATGCAGCCCCTCATACAGGGGCAGTGAGAAAGACATGAGCAAATGGTGACTAGGGGGCAGGGGACAAGGACACAAGGGGAGTAGGGGAGACAGGCACAATAGTAACATAGGGGGGCTAGGGAGCAAGGAAGACAGGCACAAGGGGACACATGGGGGCTAGGGGGCAGGGGAGAAGGTTACAAGGGGACTAGTGGGCAAGGGAGACTGACACAAGGGGACAAGGGAGACTGGCACAAGGGGACACACAGGGACTAGTTGGCCAGGGAGACTGAGAAGGGGACACACAGGGACTAATGGGCAAGGAAGACTGGCACACGGTAGATGGAGAACACACGGTGAGAAAGGGGACAGGGGAGACTTGAGAGCAGGGCAGACGAGTCACACGGGGACAAGGGGCAGGGAATGCATGGGGGGTGCAGGAGGACTCAGGGCATGGGAGATAAGGAGCATTGGGAGACCAGGGGAGGAGGAACAAGGTGTGTACGGGGAGCCCAGAGGAGCACCATGACCTGAAACTGGGGACCTACTAGGACATGGGGCACGGGACAGCAGGGAGGAAATGGGGCTGGTGTCACAGGGGGCCAGGGACGCTGGGGGCCGAGACGGCGACACACGGGCAGCAGACACACCTCACTTCCGCCGGTCCCGTACACCTCCATGTTCATCCCCGGATCCTCCATATGGCTGAGCCGCTGCGGCATCCCCCTCCTGGGCGGCTTGGTCCACGTGCCCCCCACTAGCTCCGGAACCACCTGTTCCCGGTCCCAGCAGCCGCCACAGGCTTTGCCAATATGGCGGCCACCATCACCTGTGCAGATGCTGCACTGCCTGGGCCCCACACACAGCGGGTGCGCGATGAAGTGATGTCATCACGCACCCGCAGTATCAGAGGCAGAAGGGAATGATGGGAGAGGGAGCATCAGCTGACGCTCTCTCCTCCATCATTGCTTTGAACTGTACCGGCATCATAAACGCCGGTATAGTTCACTGCGGCGGCTGCGACGGGGGGAGTCGGGTGCCTCTGACCTATCGGGCCCCTGACTTGCCAGTCTGTCGTAGTTACGCCCCTGCCTCACACACACTAGAGATATCACACACACACTTCAGATATCACACACACACACACTACAGATATCTCACAAACACACACACACTACAGATATCACACACACTACAGATGTCATACACACACTACATATATAACACACGCACTACAGATATCACACAGACTACAGATATCACACACACTACAGATATCACACACACTACAGATATCACACACACTACAGATGTCATACACACACTACATATATAACACGCACTACAGATATCACACACACACACACTACAGATATCACACACTACAGATATCACACACACACACACACACTACAGATATCACACACACTACAGATGTCATACACACACTACATATATAACACGCACTACAGATATCACACACACACACACACACTACAGATATCACACACACACACACACTACAGATATCACACACACACTACAGATATCACACACACACACACACTACAGATATCACACACACACACTACAGATGTCATACACACACTACATATATAACACACGCACTACAGATATCACACACTACAGATATCACACACACACTACATATATAACACACACACTACATATATAACACACGCACTACAGATATCACACACGCACACACATGCACTACAGATATCACACACACACACACACACACACACACAACACACACACACTATAGATATCACACACAAACACACCAGTTCATATACACATCTCACACTCCTCTCTGGTAAAGGGGAGGCTGATATTAACCTGCAGCTCCTCAGAGTCTCCTGCTTGCACACCGCTGTCATGTCCCGCCCCTCCCCCGCTCTCCCCTTCAGTCCCGGGGCTCAGAGCAGGAGACGCTGTCACAGTCTCACAGTGCTGACTGGAGCTGCTTCCTAGTTCCTCTCCCATACCCCGGCTGCCCCCTCCCCCTAGATACGCCTGGGACTGTTGCCGTGCGGAGGGATCTCCTCCTGCACTGCAACATGGTGTCGGCCGGTGCCTCTGACCTGCCGGGCGGAGGGCCCCTGACCAGCCCGGGCCCCGTCGCAATGGCGACCGCTGCGACCGCGGTAGTTACGCCACTGCCTCAGCATCAAACTGTACAGATTGGAGGCTACGGGGAGGTCCTCACAAAATCCACTCCGATCTAGATGGTTCACTAATAAATCAGCTAGAATGGAGTTGCTACAATGAGGTCCTCAAAAAATCCACTCCAATCCAATGTTGTAAATTATGAGGACTCTGTTGATTTTCTCTGTTACGTTTTATCCTGTGAGGCTCCGTCCACTCTTCCAATGTCGATGCTGCGGCCAGGACTGGTAATACAGCAAAAGTAAAATTCAGGCAAAAATCAACAATCCGTGCTATGTGTAATTATTTATATTATAAAAAGCAGTAATAAAATGCAAGTTTGATTAATCATGAAAAATTTTTTTTTGCCCTTTGGAAATACATAACAAATATAACAGTTTAACCCCTTCAAGACCCAGCCTATTTTGACCTTAAAGACCTTGCCGTTTTTTGCAATTCTGACCAGTGTCCCTTTATGAGGTAATAACTCAGGAACGCTTCAACGGATCCTAGCGGTTCTGAGATTGTTTTTTCGTGACATATTGGGCTTCATGTTAGTGGTAAATTTAGGTCAATAAATTCTGCATTTATTTGTGATAAACACGGAAATTTGGCGAAAATTTTGAAAATTTCGCAATTTTCACATTTTGAATTTTTATTCTGTTAAACCAGAGAGATATGTGACACAAAATAGTTAATAAATAACATTTCCCACATGTTTACTTTACATCAGCACAATTTTGGAAACAAAATTTTTTTTTGTTAGGAAGTTATAAGGGTTAAAATTCGACCAGCGATTTGTCATTTTTACAACGAAATTTACAAAACCATTTTTTTTAGGGACCACCTCACATTTGAAGTCAGTTTGAGGGGTCTATATGGCTGAAAATACCCAAAAGTGACACCATTCTAAAAACTGCACCCCTCAAGGTACTCAAAACCACATTCAAGAAGTTTATTAACCCTTCAGGTGCTTCACAGCAGCAGAAGCAACATGGAAGGAAAAAATGAACATTTAACTTTTTAGTCACAAAAATTATCTTTTAGCAACAATTTTTTTATTTTCCCAATGGTAAAAGGAGAAACTGAACCACGAAAGTTGTTGTCCAATTTGTCCTGAGTACGCTGATACTTCATATGTGGGGGTAAACCACTGTTTTGGCGCACGGCAGGGCTTGGAAGGGAAGGAGCGCCATTTGACTTTTTGAATCAAAAATTGGCTCCACTCTTTAGCGGACACCATGTCACGTTTGGAGAGCCCCCGTGTGCCTAAAAATTGGAGCTCCCCCACAAGTGACCCCATTTTGGAAACTAGACGCCCCAAGGAACTTATCTAGATGCATAGTGAGCACTTTGAACCCCCAGGTGCTTCACAAATTGATCCGTAAAAATGAAAAAGTACTTTTTTTTCACAAAAAAATTCTTTTAGCCTCAATTTTTTCATTTTCACATGGGCAACAGGATAAAATGGATCCTAAAATGTGTTGGGCAATTTCTCCTGAGTACACCAATACCTCACATGTGGAGGTAAACCACTGTTTGGGCACATGGTAAGGCTCGGAAGGGAAGGAGCGCCATTTGACTTTTTGAATGAAAAATTATTTCCATCGTTAGCGGACACCATGTCGCGTTTGGATAGCTCCTGTGTGCCTAAACATTGGCGCTCCCCCACAAGTGACCCCATTTTGGAAACTAGACCCCCCAAGGAACTAATTTAGATGCCTAGTGAGCACTTTAAACCCTCAGGTGCTTCACAAATTGATCTGTAAAAATGAAAAAGTACTTTTTTTTCACAAAAAAATTCTTTTCGCCTCAATTTTTTCATTTTCACATGGGCAGTAGGATAAAATGGATCATAAAATTTGTTGGGCAATTTCTCCTGAGTACGCCGATACCTCATATGTGGGGGTAAACCACTGTTTGGGCACTCGGCAGGGCTCGGAAGAGAAGGCGCGCCATTTGACTTTTTGAATGGAAAATTAGCTCCAATTGTTAGCGGACACCATGTCGCGTTTGGAGAGCCCCTGTGTGCCTAAACATTGGAGCTCCCGCACAAGTGACCCCATTTTGGAAACTAGACCCCCCAAGGAACTTATCTAGATGCATATTGAGCACTTTAAACCCCCAGGTGCTTCACAGAAGTTTATAACGCAGAGCCATGAAAATAAAAAATAATTTTTCTTTCCTCAAAAATGATTTTTTAGCCTGGAATTTCCTATTTTGCCAAGGATAATAGGAGAAATTGGACCCCAAATATTGTTGTCCAGTTTGTCCTGAGTACGCTGATACCCCATATGTGGGGGTAAACCACTGTTTGGGCGCACGGCAGGGCTCGGAAGGGATGGCACGCCATTTGGCTTTTTAAATGGAAAATTAGCTCCAATCATTAGCGGACACCATGTCACGTTTGGAGAGCCCCTGTGTGCCTAAACATTGGAGATCCCCCAGAAATGACACCATTTTAGAAACTAGACCCCCAAAGGAACTAATCTAGATGTGTGGTGAGGACTTTGAACCCCCAAGTGCTTCACAGAAGTTTATAACGCAGAGCCATGAAAAAAAAAAAAAAAATTATTTTCTCAAAAATGATCTTTTAGCCTGCAATTTTTTATTTTCCCAAGGGTAACAGGAGAAATTTGACCCCAAAAGTTGTTGTCCAGTTTCTCCTGAGTACGCTGATACCCCATATGTGGGGGTAAATCACTGTTTGGGCACATGCCGGGGCTCGGAAGTGAAGTAGTGACGTTTTGAAATGCAGACTTTGATGGAATGCTCTGTGGGCGTCACGTTGCGTTTGCAGAGCCCCTGATGTGGCTTAACAGTAGAAACCCCCCACAAGTGACCCCATTTTGGAAACTAGACCCCCAAAGGAACTTATCTAGATGTGTGGTGAGCACTTTGAACCCCCAAGTGCTTCATAGAAGTTTATAATGCAGAGCCGTGAAAATAATAAATACGTTTTCTTTCCTCAAAAATAATTATTTAGCCCAGAGTTTTTTAATTTTCCCAAGGGTAACAGGAGAAATTTGACCCCAATATTTGTTGTCCAGTTTCTCCTGAGTACGGTGATACCCCATATGTGGGGGTAAACTACTGTTTGGGCACATGCCGGGGCTTGGAATTGAAGTAGTGACGTTTTGAAATGCAGACTTTGATGGAATGCTCTGCGGGCGTCACGTTGCGTTTGCAGAGCCCCTGATGTGCCTAAACAGTAGAAACCCCCCACAAGTGACCCCATTTTGGAAACTAGACCCTGAAAGGAACTTATCTAGATGTGTGGTGAGCACTTTGAACCCCCAAGTGCTTCATAGAAGTTTATAATGCAGAGCCGTGAAAATAATAAATACGTTTTCTTTCCTCAAAAATAATTATTTAGCCCAGAATTTTTTATTTTCCCAAGGGTTACAGGAGAAATTGGACCCCAAAAGTTGTTGTCCAGTTTCTCCTGAGTACGCTGATACCCCATATGTGGGGGTAAACCACTGTTTGGGCACACGTCGGGGCTCAGAAGGGAAGTAGTGACTTTTGAAATGCAGACTTTGATGGAATGGTCTGCGGGCGTCACGTTGCGTTTGCAGAGCCCCTGGTGTGCCTAAACAGTAGAAACCCCCCACAAGTGACCCCATTTTGGAAACTAGACCCCCCAAGGAACTTATCTAGATATGTGGTGAGCACTTTGAACCCCCAAGTGCTTCACAGACGTTTACAACACAGAGCCGTGAAAATAAAAAATCATTTTTCTTTCCTCAAAAATTATGTTTTAGCAAGCATTTTTTTAGATTCACAAGGGTAACAGGAGAAATTGGACCCCAGTAATTGTTGCGCAGTTTGTCCTGAGTATGCTGGTACCCCATATGTGGGGGTAAACCACTGTTTGGGCGCACGTCGGGGCTCGGAAGTGAGGGAGCACCATTTGAATTTTTGAATACGAGATTGGCTGGAATCAATGGTGGCGCCATGTTGCGTTTGGAGACCCCTGATGTGCCTAAACAGTGGTAACCCCTCAATTCTAACTCCAACACTAACCCCAACACACCCCTAACCCTAATCCCAACTGTAGCCATAATCCTAATCACAACCCTAACCCCAACACACCCCTAACCACAACACTAATTCCAACCCTAACCCTAAGGCTATGTGCCCACGTTGCGGATTCGTGTGAGATATTTCCGCACCATTTTTGAAAAATCTGCGGGTAAAAGGCACTGTGTTTTACCTGCGGATTTTCCGCGGATTTCCAGTGTTTTTTGTGCGGATTTCACCTGCTGATTCCTATTGAGGAACAGGTGTAAAACGCTGCGGAATCCGCACAAAGAATTCACATGCTGCGGAAAATACAACGCAGCGTTCCCGCGCGGTATTTTCCGCATCACGGGCACAGCGGATTTGGTTTTTCTTATGTTTACATGGTACTGTAAACCTGATGGAACACTGCTGCGAATCCGCAGCCAAATCCGCACCGTGTGCACATAGCCTAATTCTAAAGGTATGTGCACACGCTGCGGAAAACGCTGCGGATCCGCAGCAGTTTCCCATGAGTGTACAGTTCAATGTAAACCTATGGGAAACAAAAATCGCTGTACACATGCTGCGGAAAAACTGCACGGAAATGCAGCGGTTTACATTCCGCAGCATGTCACTTCTTTGTGCGGATTCCGCAGCGGTTTTACAACTGCTCCAATAGAAAATCGCAATTGTAAAACCGCAGTGAAATGCGCAGAAAAAAACGCGGTAAATCCGCCATAAATCCGCAGCGGTTTAGCACTGCGGATTTATCAAATCCGCAGCGGAAAAATCCGCAGAGGACCAGAATACGTGTGCACATTCCTAACCCTAACCCTAACCCTAACCCTAGCCCTAACCCTAACCCTACCCCTAACCCTACCCCTACCCCTAACCCTACCCCTACCCCTAACCCTAACCCTACCCCTAACCCTACCCCTAACCCTACCCCTAACCCTACCCCTAACCCTACCCCTAACCCTAACCCTACCCCTAACCCTACCCCTAACCCTATTCTAACATTAGTGGAAAAAAAAAAATTTCTTTATTTTTTTATTGTCCCTACCTATGGGGGTGACAAAGGGGGGGGGGTCATTTATTATTTTTTTTATTTTGATCACTGAGATAGATTATATCTCAGTGATCAAAATGCACTTTGGAACGAATCTGCCGGCCGGCAGATTCGGCGGGCGCACTGCACATGCGCCCGCCATTTTGGAAGATGGCGGCGCCCGGGAGAAGACGGACGGGACCACGGCTGGATCGGTAAGTATGATAGGGTGGGGGGGGACCACGGGGGGGGGATCGGAGCACGGGGGGGGGAATCGGAGCGCGGGAGGGGTGGAACGGAGCGCGGGGGGCGTGGAACGGAGCACGGGGGGGCTGGAACGGAGCACGGGGGGGTGGAACGGAGCACGGGGGGGGTGGATCGGAGTGCAGGGGGGGTGATTGGAGCACGGGGGGGTGATTGGAGCACGGGGGGAGCGGACACGAGTACGGGGGGGAGCGGAGCACAGGGCGGAGGGGAGCCGGAGCAGTGTACCGGCCAGATCGGGGGGGTGGGGGGGCGATCGGAGGGGTGGGGTGGGGGCACACTAGTATTTCCAGCCATGGCCGATGATATTTCAGCATCGGCCATGGCTGGATTGTAATATTTCACCCGTTATAATGGGTGAAATATTACAAATCGCTCTGATTGGCAGTTTCACTTTCAACAGCCAATCAGAGCGATCGTAGCCACGAGGGGGTGAAGCCACCCCCCCTGGGCTAAACTACCACTCCCCCTGTCCCTGCAGATCGGGTGAAATGGGAGTTAACCCTTTCACCCGATCTGCAGGGACGCGATCTTTCCATGACGCCGCATAGGCGTCATGGGTCGGATTGGCACCGACTTTCATGACGCCTACGTGGCGTCAAAGGTCGGGAAGGGGTTAAGCAAGTATCTAAAAAATAAAAGTATTATATTATTACAACTATAAAGCTAATTTATATATATAGACACACACACACACACACACACACACACACACACACACACACACACACACACACACACACACACACACACACACACACACACACACACACACACTGTATACATTCCAATTCCACTGCATTGCAGTCAATGAGGCTCCTGGAATCAGCTCCATTCTGAACATTGGAGTTGATTTTTTTGAGGGACATCACTATAGAAACTGAACTGTCTAGAATGGAGAAGCTGCAGAGAGATCATCAAAAAATCCACTCCGATCTAGTCACCTCACCAGTGAATCGTCTAGAGTGGAGTTGCTAAAATGAGGTCATCAAAGGCATGTGACTGCAGTGAGGCCTCAAAAATTCAACTCCAATCTAGTCACCTCACCAGTGAACCGTCTAGAGTGGAGTGGCTGGAATGAGGACCACAAAATATCCACTCCGATCTAGTCACTTCAGTAGTGAGCCGTCTAGAGTGGAGTTGAAAAAATTAGGCCTCAAAAAATCAACTCCGATCTAGACGGCTCACTAGTGAATCAGCTAGAATGGAGTTGATTTTTTGAGAACCACAAAAAATCAACTCCAAACTAGATGCAACCCTCATTATTGTGTACGGTACCAGCTGATAGCTGTCTCCTCCGGAAACACTTTCCGAACACTTTGGTTCCGCTTTGTCTCTATACACATCGTGAACTGGCTCTTTGTAAAACGCTATTATATGAAGCAGGAGCTCACATAGCTCTTGGGGGGACTAAATGCCTACTCCACTCAGCGTATATGCTGGCAGGCGCCACTGGGGGGAGCTGAAAACGGGTATTGCTATAAAGCCCATTGGCAGCTTTATTCCAAGGGAGCGCCCTCTAGTGGTTATAAGCAGCTAGACTGCCACAAAGGGGTAAATACTGAAAAATAATTTACTTCTCTATTGTTCCTTGCTGTATCTATATGTGTCCTCCAGTAAATAATTTTACATACTCCTCTAAGTCTACACTTTATTATGTCAAGGGTGTGTTCACACTGCAGCTTTATGTGTGGAAGAAATGGTTGTGTATTTGTCATAGTTACTGGCAGTGTCGGACTGGGGTGACAAGGGCCCACCAGTAACATTGACTTTGGGGTGGGGTGGGGGGGGCACTTTTCACCTGCATGCAAACTTTATACTACCTTCGTTCACAAATTTACCTATATCTATATAATAATAAACAGGGTAGCGTGGTTAGGCTACGTTCAGACTAGCGTTGTGCGCCGCTGCGTCGGCGACGCAACGCACAACGCACGCAAAAACGCGGCAAAACGCACACAAAAACGCTGCGTTTTGCGACGCGTGTGTCGTTTTTTGACGAAAATCGGACGCAAGAAAAATGCAACTTGTTGCGTTTTCTTGGTCCGACGCTTGCGGCAAAAAAGACGCATGCGTCACAAAACGCAACAAACAAAAACGCATGCGTCCCCCATGTTAAACATAGGGGCGCATGACGCGTGCGTCGCCGCTGCGTCGCCCGACGCTAACCCGACGCACACTAGCACAACGCTAGTCTGAACGTAGCCTTAATGAATGATGAGATGCTGCTTTTTTCTGTACAGAGTGAATCAAGTGAATTATGCCAAGTACTGCCCATACAGTGGGGTTGGGGGCACTGATCTACACAGTGGCCCACCGGAGGATTCCCCTGTTACCTTGTGGGCCAGTCCGAGCCTGTTTGTTACACATGGAGGAAAGACAATTATGGCAGCTAAATAGGAAAGGGTTCTTTACAGTAAGAGCAATCAGACTGGAATGCCGACCACAAGAGCTAGTAATGGCAGTTACTATAACAACATTTAAAAAAGGTCTGGATGCTTTTTTTAACAAACCATGACATTGTGAGTTATAAATAATTTAGCAATATAAAATATATAACTTTGAAGATAGGTTGAACTTGATGGTCCTAGATCTTTTTTCAACCTATGTAATTATTTGAACTGTACATTAGGAAAATACTTGAAATGTAATTCCCTATAGTATTATTTTACAAGTAATTTACCCTTATTTTAGCTATAAATCCAATCTCTGGATTTAAAAAGCGCAAAACATTTCTGAAACACTTGCACATTTAATCTGTATTTCTTATTGTGCCTAAGGGAAGCCATAATGATAGTCGCCTGCTTGGTAACAAGTGCAGTTATTTGCCTCTATAATGAAGTGAATTACCAATGTTGAAAGGGTTAATACTTGGGTCCTGCTTCAGTAATAGCCCCTGCAGTAACCATGACAACTGTTATGAGGTCATAAACAAGTGTGATAAAGAAGATTCCATAATAGAAGATCGAGCTGCCACGATCAGCGCCATTACTGATGCGCCTGAGGACGTTGAGCTTGACCACCCCACGTAATGTGCCGACCTTGGCTAAATTTGGAGGTTCTAGCAGGGAAAGGGTTTGTCTGCTTTAGACACCCCCAGGGCATTGGAAGGTAACCGAGGGGGGTCCCCAGCATAGGATCCCCTTCTGTTACCCTCTACAAAGAGCTGCTCTCCCTTGGGAGTTCATGTAAGCACCTATGACTTTAATGGGTGATAAATTGGTATGGGGGTGGGGGTATTTCTCCTATTAGGGGTTATCCATTATGAACAATCCCTGTAACCAAAAGTCTAAATTTATGAGAGGTGGACCTGGACCTATAAGGATGAAATGGTTCATCCATCTGGGCAATCAGCTCAACTAAAATGATAATGTGTGTAAAGCGCTGCGGAATATGTTAGCGCTATATAAAAATAAAGATTATTATTATTATTATTATTATTATTATGTCTAACAACCAATGTGGTGACCCATATTGCAGCCAGATCTCTCCCACATCAGGTTTATCACATTTATAGTCTATATTTGTTATGTCATTCTCTGTAAATCTGGTAAAATGTTAAAGCTTGTTACATCTGTTATATATCGGCACTAACTCTCTAAGCCCAAGGGAAGGGCGATCTTCCAGCCTTGGTTTCCTAGAGGTTTCCACCACAGGGGTTTTTTCCTCTCCTGAGTGCTGGAGGGTGACTCTTCCTGAGTCGGGGGTTGTGCCAATTTTGGTGTCATGTGAATGTAAATAAAATTGAGAACGTTTGACACCTAATTACAATGCTTCGTGTATGTATTTTGTGTGCGTCTGTGTGATTCATTTTGTTTGGTAGTCGGGGTCCATCACATGTCACTGTGTCATAGGGTCGGACATCTGCCGGCCACAGTTTGCCCCAGGTGTTGCTCCTGCTCTGCTGAATATCATGGAGCAGAGAAGACAAGCAAGTGTGCACTCATCATTGGAATAAGGACTTATATTACAGCAAGATTACAAGCAGCTTCCTCGCCTCATTCACACAGTGAGCATTTTGGCCAGTATTTTACATCAGTATTTGTCAGCTAAAAAAACCAGACAGGAACAAACACTGAGAAAAATAATAACTGAATGATTTTCACCTCTTCTGTGTTTTGGATCCACTCCTAGAGTCTGTTAACAAATACTGATGCAAAATATCGCCATGTAAAAGTGCTGTAAATCCTTACTGACATCATCATTACATCAATGACAGCGCTGCAGTCAGTAACTTAGCTCAGTGATTCTGAGTTGAGTTGACATCATGAGCTGCTGAGCTCACTAATTGTCTGCAGCGCTGTCGATGTGAAGTCAGAGCTGCAGACAATCACAGATACCATGGGTGGCACCGGAGATTCAGCCCTGGAGCAGGGGAGAGTGTGTAAAGTACAGGGGAACAGAGATTTCACTTTCTGAATAACCTTCATAAAAACCGACGCATTTCGAACCAGGACTAAGAACGTTGTAATGTTTGAAACACGTTGGTTTTATAGAAAGTGTTCACTTCAACCTTTTGCAAAGTTTGTATATTTTTTCACCTTTTTACTGGATTAAAGTAAAAAATTATATTCTGGAAGCTGGATCCTATACCGTTCTTGGACTTGTTTACTTTTTTAATACTACAAAAATTGAGGTATGTTGAATTTTTTAAATCTTGCGAATTATATGTGTTTTATTTGCGGGATTTCCCCATACACTTTAATGAGATGCCGAATATTTGCATATTAAAAATTCATATGGTTTTTATCACATTTCAGCAGCAAAAAAATGGATGTAATCCACATGCAAATGTAACATTATCAATAAAGCATTATCAAAGCTCACAGCAAACAGTTTACAAAACAAAGTAATTTTAATTAAAAAAATTATATTCAAAAAGAAGCAAGAGCAAAAACTGAAAAAAATGCAATAAAACATGTAAAAAAACACTCAAAAGGCAACAAAGAAACACAAATAACCTAATCTGGCAAGTTGAAGAATGAAATTCTGCAGGAAATCTACAGTGTCAAAATCTCACCAAATATTCATTGTAGAAACATAGCCTTAGAGCAGTGTTCCCCAATTCCGGTCAAGAGCCACCAACAGGTTATGTTTTCAGGATTTCCTTAGTATTGCACAGGTGATGGAATTATTGCCTGTGCAGGTGATGCAATTATCACTTATGCAATACTAAGGAAATACTGAAAACATGACTTGTTGGTGGCTATTGAGGACCGAAGTTGGGGAACCCTGCCTTAGAGGGTAATTTCACTGATTGTGAGACGGGAGATGAGTGACAAGTCTGCTGCCAATGGGAGACAATTTGTGGTCTAAATTATGAGATTGTCCAGCTAAGAAAAAAGTGCACAAAAATCCCCAAAACAAAACATTTTGATATGGTATCTTGAAGAATACTAAGGAATCTAGGGGTGTCCTTTTTCCGTGATCCTCGTGGTCAGTGTGGTTACAGAGAACATGTCTTGCTCTTGCCTCCGGATGGCTGTTATACCCTGCGGGTACCTGAAAATCTACGGATATGATTAAGCGCCGTTTTGTGAGCTGCAGCCAGGGCCATAGTCATGGCCCACATAGGTGTCTGCTTTAGAGTGCTCTGACCACCCGCATCACATATATACAGTCCCACTATGTCACTTGCATGGTTCTCAAAGGCAGGGACACTGTCTCTTTATGTGAAGAAGAGTCCAATTCCAACTTAAAACGTAGAACTTTGCTTGTTTCCAAACGCAGCATGTCCACATCAGTTACAGCATCAACACAGAGTTCTGCACAGTTCACATCCTTCGCTTTCCCTGCATTCTTCCCTATGTAATTTAGGTTGTATCCGGTTTGTCCCGTCTCGACCGATACTGCAGCATCCTCCCTGTTCAGCTTTGCAACATTTAGGAGTTCCCTTGTCCGTTTTGCACCAGACATAAGGGCATCTGCCCAAGTAGAAAGCTGCCACATTTTGGAGCAACTTGTGTTTCTTTTCTGTGGTGACTTCTGCTATCGCCTCTGCTCTCACTTCTGCTGTCCTGGATGACTGGGCTTCACACTTAATGTTACGTGGCCCACTGCTTAGCTGGGAACCCTAGACTGACTGACCCAAAACCAGGAAATCCTCCTGTCTTACCCACAGTTGGCCCCTCCTAAGTTAACTGTTACTGTTCCTATCTCTAATCTCAGGGTGCTATAATGCCCCCCTCTAGTGGCTAACCCAGACTCTTAGAGCTGCTAAAAATGTACAGAAACTGGCCAATACCCCATCACCATTTTTTTTCAACCAAAATTTAGAAAATTTAAGGGAAGCGACAGTTTAATAATGAGACACAAGCAGCAGCGTAACTACTGGGGGGGGGGGGGGCAGCGAGCTGATACAGTTATATTCTGCAGAAGAGCAGGGAGAATCGATCTCCCTGCTCTGCCTCCTGACCGCTATGGGGCCCCTGAGCAGGCGGGGGGCCCCAGTGCCAGTAGTGGGCCCCCAGCCCGTCATCGCAAGGTCAGCTGTACCAGCATTTAGCCGATACAGCTGATCGCATTGATGGGAGGAGCGCTACGCTCCTTCTCCCATCCCCCTGTCAGCATCTGACGTCACCGACACCGACAGCCGGCACGATGACATAACTGAACTGGCGCCCGCTGTCAGGAGATTAGCGAGCGCTCAGAGCTGTGGAGGAGCCAGGAAGGAGAGGTGAGTATTTATTTATTATGGGGGCTGCCTTATACTACAGGGTCTGCCTATAGGGGTGTTGCCTTATACTACAGTCTGCCTATGGGGTGCTGCCTTATACTACAGGGTCTGCCTATGGGGGTGCTGCCTTATACTACAGGGTCTGCCTATGGGGGTGCTGCCTTATGCTGCAGGGTCTGACTATGGGGGTGCTGCCTTATACTGCAGGGTCTGCCTATGGGGGTGCTGTCTTATTCTACAGGGTCTGCCTGTGGGGTGCTGCCTTATACTACAGGGTCTGCTTATGGAGGTGCTGCCTTATACTACAGGGTATGCCTGTGGGGGTGCTGCCTTATACTACAGGGTCTGCCTATGGGAGTGCTGCCTTATACTATAGGGTCTGCCTATGGGGGTGCTGCCTTATACTACAGGGTCTGCCTATGGGGGTGCTGCCTTACACTACAGGGTCTGCCTATGTGGGTGCTACCTTATACTACAGGGTCTGCCTTTGGGTGCTGCATTGCACTATAAAGTCTGCCTATGGGTGCTGCCTTGTGATATAGTCTGCCTTTGGGTGCTGTCTTGTGCTATAGAGTCTGCCTTTGGGGGTGCATTATACAATATAGAGTTTGCCTATGGGGCTGCCTTGTGCTATAGAGTCTGCCTATGGGGGTGCATTATACTGTATGGAGGCTTATGGGAAGTGCATTATACTATATGGAGACTTATGGGGAGTGTATTATACTACATCTAGGACTATTTGGTGCATTATACTATATGGAGGCTATCTTGGGGGGCATCATACAGTGTGGAGATTACAGTGAGGGGGGCCATGGTACAGTGTGGGGATTACAGTGAAGGGACAATCATATAGTGTTGGAGATATCAAACAGTTTGGAGGCTACTAAGGGGTCAGTATACTGTGTGGGTGGTGCTATACATTGAGGGGGCATTATACTGTGTATAAGAGAGCATCATGCTGTGTATAGGGGAGCTGTACAGGGGGCAGATATTATTAAATGTAAAGTGGGCACTTATTGCTATAGGGGAACTCAGGTTACTGTAACTATGAAAGGGGCACAACGGGTATTATTACTTTCTAGGGGGCAAAATATGGGCACTGTTTTCTAGGGCACTTGCGCCCGGCATTACTATATTATAGAGGGGTGCTTTAGAATTTAGAGGGCACAGAGAACCACACAGCAGGTGCAGTAATAGGGTCACATACGGCAGCAGCGGCTCAGCATTGGGGTATCTGCAGGATGAGGAGTTTGTGCAGGTTGGAGATAGATGGTGATGGGGCTGGAATATGAGAAGTGAAACGTGTCTTTGTTGTATTCTCTGCAGCCGAGTCGTGGCTGGAAGAAGTTGCCATGTCAGTCTGGGCCAGATGGAAAAGATGGTGTTAGGGTTGGCGGAACGCACCGAATATATTTATTAAGTGAGATTGGTGCTTTCGCAACCTGGGATCCACCGTGCAGGAAAGAACCTGCTGCTAAGCAAATGGCGGCACTATATGGCGGCATGAACCATCTCTGTTAGCTTCACAGAGCAGCCGAGAAGACAAGGCTCTGTGCCCTGTTAGACTTTCACAGAGGCACAGGCTAACTACCCAAATGAGAGCAGTCAGTGGTCATGCATGCACACAAAACTCCTTGCCGGAGGTGCCAGCATTCTAGGGGCTTATTTCAGCCGGGTCCCTGAACACACATAACACAATCTCCTCGCCGGAGGTGCCAGCATTCTAGGGGCTTATTTCAGTCGGGTGCCTGAACACATGACCACACTGGCGCAAAGCACATAACATATGAAGATACTAGCGCATGGCCGTGCGGCCATGCGAGCCTTAAATAGCTGCAGCACGTACAGGACCTTTCAAAGAAGGACCAATGGAGTTGCTGCAGTATCTGAGCATGTGACCCTAGATCTCCACTGAGAGATCTTGCCCTGGGCATGCTCAGTGTGTGCAAAGCAGGACTTAGTCCCAGAAAATCCTGCTCGCCGCAGATCAGTGCAGGGTACAATAGCAGAGCCTGGAGAGGCAGTAGTAACCCTTTGCACAGTATCAGTCTCAGTGAGACGCTGGGAGCGACGTCTTCGCTGAGCAGGCTCCACTGCGGCTGATGAAGAATGGGAGACCGCAGCAGACACGGATCGAGATTCCCCCTGTGCAGCAGAGGAAACTCGACTCCTAACAGATGGGAAAAGTGAACGATTTCATCAGAAAGAACGTCAGCGAAAAATCATTATCTGTAACTGTGCTGTGATCTCTTATATGTTCTATAGGACTGGTATCTACCACTGACCATATGGCAGTAATATCCATGTTGGTCTTTTTGTAGAGATTATCTTCAGTAACAGAGCGGTCATCTGCTGAGGTTCTCCTCCACTATTAAGTTGCGTCACCCAGTTGTAATCAAGGTTACCTGGTTAGGGGCCCACTCAGAAGCTTCGCCCCCCCTGAACCAAAACCCTAGCTATGGCTCTGGACGCAAGTCTCCTTCAGGAGCCTCTAAAAGCCAGCAATGGTCTTTGTCCAGCACTGGACAATGTAAAGTGCTAACGAATATACAGTATAGACCAAAAGTTTGGACACACCTTCTCATTTAAAGATATTTCTGTATTTTCATGACTATCAAAATTGTAAATTCACACTGAAGGCATCAAGACTAAGAATTAACACATGTGGAATTATATACTTAACAAAAAAGTGTGAAACAACTGAAAATATGTCTTATATTCTAGGTTCTTCAAAGTAGCCACCTTTTGCTTTGAGGACAGCTTTGCACACTCATGGCATTCTCTTGATGAGCTTCAAGAGGTAGTCACAGGGAATGGTCTTCCAACAATCTTGAAGGAGTTCCCAGAGATGCTTAGCACTTGTTGGACCTTTTGCCTTCACTCTTGATTGGGTTCAGGTCATGTGACTGTGGAGGCCAGGTCATCTGGCGTAGCACCCCATCACTCTCCTTCTTGGTCAAATAGCCCTTACACAGCCTGGAGGTGTGTTTGGGGTCATTGTCGTGTTGAAAAATAAATGATGGTCCAACTAAACGCAAACCAGATGGAATAGCATGCCGCTGCAAGATGCTGTGGTAGCCATGCTGGTTCAGTATGCCTTCAATTTTGAATAAATCCCCAACAGTGTCACCAGCAAAGCACCCCCACACCATCACACCTCCTCCTCCATGCTTCACGATGGGAACCAGGCATGTAGAGTCCATCCGTTCACCTTTTCTGCGTCGCACAAAGACACGGTGGTTGGAACCAAAGATCTCAAATTTGGACTCATCAGATTAAAGCACAGATTTCCACTGGTCTAATGTCCATTCCCTGTGTTCTTTAGCCCAAACAAGTCTTTTCTGCTTGTTGCCTGTCCTTAGCAATGGTTTCCTAGCAGCTATTTTACCATGAAGGGCTGCTGCACAAAGTCTCCTCTTAACAGGTGCTGTAGAGATGTGTCTGCTGCTAGAACTCTGTGTGGCATTGAGCTGGTCTCTAATTTGAGCTGCTGTTAATCTGCGATTTCTGAGGCTGGTGACTCGGATAAACTTATCCTCAGAAGCAGAGGTGACTCTTGGTCTTCCTTTGCTAGGGAGGTCCTCATGTGAGCCAGTTTCTTTGTAGTGCTTGATGGTTTTTGCAACTGCACTTGGGGACACTTTCAAAGTTTTCCCAATTTTTCAGACTGACTGACCTTCATTTCTTAAAGTAATGATGGCCACTCGTTTTTCTTTACTTAGCTGCTTTTTTTCTTGCCATAATACAAATTCTAACAGTCTATTCAGTAGGACTATCATCTGTGTATCCACCAGACTTCTGCGCAACACAACTGATGGCCCCAACCCCATTTATAAAGCAAGAAATCCCACTTATTAAACCTGACAGGGCACACCTGTGAAGTGAAAACCATTCCTAGTGACTACCTCTTGAAACTCATCAAGATAATGCCAAGAGTGTGCAAAGCAGTCATCAAAGCAAAAGGTGGTTACTTGGAAGAACCTAGAATATAAGACATAATTTCAGTTGTTTCACACTTTTTTGTTAAGTAAATAATTCCACATGTGTTAAATCATAGTTAATTCATAGTTAATATCGCAGCTGACATCCGGCACTATGTGCCAGGAGCAGTCACGGACTGCCCCCGGTACATTAACCCCCGGCACACCGCAATCAAACATGATCGCGGTGTGCCGGCGGTATAGGGAATCATCGCGCAGGGAGGGGGCTCCCTGCGGGCTTCCCTGAGACCCCCGCAGCAACGAGATGTGATCGCGTTGCCCCGAGGGTCTCCTACCTCCTTCCTCGCTGCAGGCCCCAGATCCAAGATGGCCGCGGCATCCGGGTCCTGCAGGGAGGGAGGTGGCTTACCAAGTGCCTGCTCAGAGCAGGCGCTTGGTAAGCCTGCAGTGCTCTAAGTCAGATCACTGATCTGAAAGAGTGCCGTGCAAACTGTCAGATCAGTGATCTGTGATGTTCCCCCCTGGGACAAAGTAAAAAAAAAATTTCCACATGTGTAAAAAAAATAAAAAATAAAAAAAAATTCCTAAATAAAGAAAAAAATATATATTATTCCCATAAATACATTTCTTCATCTAAATAAAAAAACACAATAAAAGTACACATATTTAGTATCGCCGCGTCCGTAACGAGCCAACCTATAAAACTGTCCCACTAGTTAACCACTTCAGTAAACACCGTAAAAAAAACAAACGAAGCAAAAAACAACGCTTTATTATCATACCGCCAAACAAAAAGTGGAATAACACGCGATCAAAAAGACAGATATAAATAACCATGGCATCGCTGAAAACGTGATCTTGTCCTGCAAAAAACGAACTGCCATACAGCATCATCAGCAAAAAAATAAAAAAGGTATAGTCCTCAGAATAAAGCGATGCAAAAATAATTATTTTTTCTATAAAATAGTTTTTATCGTATCAAAGCGCCAAAACATAAAAAAATGATATAAATGAGGTATCGCTGTAAACGTACTGACCCGAAGAATAAAACTGCTTTATCCATTTTACCAAACGCGGAACGGTGTAAACCCCTCCCTCCCCCCAAAGAAACAAAGAAATTCATGAATAGCTGGTTTTTGGTCATTCTGCCTTACAAAAATCGGAATAAAAGTGATCAAAAAATGTAACGTGCCCGAAAATGTTACCAATAGAAACGTCAACTCGTCCCGCAAAAAACAAGACCTCACATGACTCAGTGGACGCAAATATGGAAAAATTATAGCTCTCAAAATGTGGTAACGCAAAAAATGTATTTTGCAATAAAAAGCGTCGTTCAGTGTGTGACAGCTGCCAATCATAAAAATCCGCTAAAAAACCCGCTGTAAAAGTAAATCAAACCCCCCTTCATCACCCCTTTAGTTAGAAAAAAATAAAAAAATTTAAAAAATGTATTTATTTCCATTTTCCCATTAGGGTTAGGGTTAGGGCTAGGGTTAGGGCTGGGGCTAGGGTTAGGGCTGGGGCTAGGGTTAGGGCTAGGGTTAAGGCTACAGTTAGGGTTGGGGCTAAAGTTAGGGTTAGGATTACGTTTACGGTTGGGAATAGGGTTGGGATTAGGGTTAGGGGGGTGTCTGGGTTAGAGGTGTGGTTAGGGTTATCCTTGGGATTAGGGTTAGGGGTATGTTTGGATTAGGGTTTCAGTTAGAATTGGGGGTGTCCTATCTCAATTCCAACCAATTCTGCGTTGAAAATGTAAAACAGTGCTCCTTCCCTTCCGAGCTCTCCCGTGTGCCCAACCAGGGGTTTACCCCAACATATGGGGTATCAGAATACTCAGGACAAATTGGACAACAACTTTTGGGGTCCAATTTCTCGTTACCCTTGGGAAAATACAAAACTGAGGGCTAAAAAATAATTTTTGTGGGAAAAAAAAGATTTTCTATTTTCACGGCTCTGCGTTATAACCTGTAGTGAAACACTTGGGGGTTCAAAGTTCTCACACACCTAGATAAGTTCCTTGGGGGGTCTAGTTTCCAATATGGGGTCACTTGTGGGGGGTTTCTACTGTTTAGGTACATTAGGGGCTCTGCAAACGCAATGTGATGCCTGCAGACCAATCCATCTAAGTCTGCATTCCAAATGATGCTCCTTCCCTTCCGAGCTCTGCCATGTGCTCAAACAGTGGTTACCCCCCACATATCGGGTATCAGCGTACTCAAGACAAATTAGACAACAACATTTAAGATCCAATTGCTCCTGTTACCCTCGGAAAAATACAAAACTTCGGGCTAAAGAGTAATTTTGGGGGGAAATTTTTAATTTTTATTTTCACGGCTCTGCTTTATAAACTGTGGTGAAACACTTGGGGGTTCAAAGTTCTCACAACACATCTAGATAAGTTCCTTGGGGGGGTCTAGTTTCCAATATGGGGTCACTTGTGGGGGGTTTCTACTGCTTAGGTACATTAGGGGCTCTGCAAACGCAATGTGACGCCTGCAGACCAATCCATCTAAGTCTGCATTCCAAATGATGGTCCTCCCTTCCGAGCTCTGCCATGCGCTCAAACGGTGGTTCCTCCCCACATATCGGGTATCAGCGTACTCAGGACAAATTGGACAACAACATTTAGGGTCCAATTTCTCCTGTTACCCTCGGAAAAATACAAAACTGGGGGCTAAAAATAATTTTTGTGGAAAAAAAAAATTTTTTTATTTGCACGGCTCTGCGTTATAAACTGTAATGAAACACTTGGGGGTTCAAAGCTCTCACAACACATCTAGATGAGTTCCTTAGGGGGTCTACTTTCCAAAATGGTGTCACTTGTGGGGGGGTTTCTACTGGTACATAAGGGGCTCTGCAAACGCTATGTGACGCCTGCAGACCATTCCAAGTCTGCATTCCAAATGGCGCTCCTTCCATTCCGAGCCCTCCCATGCGCCCAAACGGTGGATCCCCCCCACATATGGGGTATCAGCGTACTCAGAACAAATTGGACAACAACTTTTGGGGTCCAATTTCTCCTGTTACCCTCGGGAAAATACACAACTGGGGGCTAAAAAATAATTTTTGTAGGAAAAAATTTTTGTTTTATTTTTACGGCACTGCATTATAAACTTCTGTGAAGCCCTTGGTGGGTAAAAGTGCTCACCACACATCCAGATAAGTTCCTTAGGGGGTCTACTTTCCAAAATGGTGTCACTTGTGGGGGGTTTCAATGTTTAGGCACATCAGTGGCTCTCCAAATGCAACATGGTGTCCCATCTCATTTCCTGTCAATTTTGTATTGAAAAGTCAAACGGCGCTCCTTCCCTTCCGAGCTCTCCCATGCGCCCAAACAGTGGTTTACCCCCACATATGGGGTATCAGCGTACTCAGGACAAATTGTACAACAACTTTTGGGGTCCAATTTCTTCTCTTACCCTTGGGAAAATAAAAAATTGGGTGCGAAAAGATGATTTTTGTGAAAAAATATGATTTTTTATTTTTATGGTTCTGCATTATAAACTTCTGTGAAGCACTTGGTGGGTCAAAGTGCTCACCACACCTCTAGATAAGTTCCTTAGGGGGTCTACTTTCCAAAATGGTGTCACTTGTGGGGGGTTTCAAAATGCAACATGGCGTCCCATCCAGTGGCGTAGGAAGGGGGGTGCGGGGGGGGCGGTCCGCCCCGGGCGGCACAATGCGGGGGGCGGCCGGCGCTGCAGGAGAAGAAAAAAAAAAAAAAAGACGCCCCTTTAAATCTTCGGGCGGCGCCGTCCGCCGCCACGACCAGGGCCAGCTCCCCCCACCACCGGACCCCGCCCCCCGCTCTATACTCACCTCTCCTGGTTCCTGCGGCGCCGGCAGCTGCAGCGTCCTCTGACTCTGCGACGTCTCAGAGCAGAGGGCGCGATGACGTCACTACTGTGCGCGCCGCTCTGCCTCTCTGTCCTGAGCGTCGCAGAGCCGGAGAGACGCTGACTGGCTGCACCGGACCTGCGCTAGGAACGGGAGAGGTGAGGATTTTACTTTTTTTTTTTTTTTTCTTTATGTCTGACTGTCTGGGGCTGGGGCAATGCTGGACACACTGGGGCAATACTGGAGACCATGGGGCAGATTGCTGGACACACTGGGGCAATACATGAGACCATGGGGCAGATTGCTGGACACACTGGGGCAATACATGAGACCATGGGGCAGATTGCTGGACACACTGGGGCAATACAGGAGACTATGGGGCAGATTGCTGGACACACTGGGGCAATACTGGAGACCATGGGGCAGATTGCTGGACACACTGGGGCAATACAGGAGACCATGTGGCAGAATGCTGGACACACTGGGGCAATACAGGAGACCATGGGGCAGATTGCTGGACACACTGGGGCAATACAGGAGACCATGGGGCAGATTGCTGGACACACTGGGGCAATACTGGAGACCATGGGGCAGAATGCTGGACACACTGGGGCAATACAGGAGACCATGTGGCAGAATGCTGGACACACTGGGGCAATATAGGAGACCATGGGGCAGATTGCTGGACACACTGGGGCAATACAGGAGACCATGTAGCAGAATGCTGGACACACTGGGGCAATACAGGAGACCATGGGGCAGATTGCTGGACACACTGGGGCAATACAGGAGACCATGTGGCAGAATGCTGGACACACTGGGGCAATACTGGAGACCATGGGGCAGATTGCTGGACACACTGGGGCAATACAGGAGACCATGGGGCAGATTGCTGGACACACTGGGGCAATACTGGAGACCATGGGGCAGAATGCTGGACACACTGGGGCAATACAGGAGACCATGTGGCAGAATGCTGGACACACTGGGGCAATACAGGAGACCATGGGGCAGATTGCTGGACACACTGGAGCAATACTAGAGACCATGGGGCAGAATGCTGGACACACTGGGGCAATACAGGAGACTATGGGGCAGATTGCTGGACACACTGAATACTGGAGACCATGGGGCAGATTTCAGGACACATTGAGGCAATGCTGGAGACCCTGGGGCAGACTTCTGGACACACTGGGGCAATGCTGGACACTGGGGCAGATTGCTGGACACACTGGGGGTAATATGCTGGACACACTGGGGCAATGCTGGACACTGGGGGTAATATGCTGGACACACTGGGGCAGACTGCTGGACACACTGGGGAAAGGCTGGACACTGGGGCAGATTGCTGGACACACTGGGGCAGATTGCTGGACACACTGGGGGTAATATGCTGGACACACTGGGGCAGATTGCTGGACAACATGGGGGTAATATGCTGGACACACTGGGGCAGATTGCTGGACAACATGGGGGTAATATGCTGGACACACTGGGGGCAGGACTTGAGGCATGGGCAGAATGTAGATACGGGGCATGATTGGAGACACGGGGCAGGATTGGATCATGGGGCAGGACGGATACGATGGAGGCTGGTGGGGCAGGATGTGGAGATCATATGGGGTAGAATGGATACTCATGAGGGTAGGATGCGAGAACATATGGCTGGAGCCAGGAATGAGAAACGGGGCCAGGGTGGGGAATATTATTACCATAGGGGCTAATGAAGGGATATTATTACTGCAGTGATGTATTTATTTTATTTTTTGAGTATACTGTTTTAAATGGGGGGGGCGGTCCTGTTACTGTGCAGAGTGACACTATATCACCTTTTTTTCTTCATGTGATGTAATGTAGAAGTTGTGAAAAATTAAGTAATGTGTTCTGCAAGCGGAGCTCGAGATAACTGTGTTATTTCCTGCAGAAACGAGTCCTGGCTGGAAGGAATGATGGCGGTCTGTGCTGGATGAAAGATGAAGGACTTCACCTAGAGACGTCACTGGTGAGTCAGTGTTACCTATACACTGACACTATACACTGTATACTATATAGAGGTCCTGTGTATAATGTCACCAGTGATCTCTGTATTACCTCTACACAGACACTGCATACTAAGTACAGATCTCCTGTGAATACTGGCACTTATGGTGATAGTATTGTGTTTTTTTTTTTTATTACTGATCAGTATTGTAGTATTCAGTCACTATGTGGTGGTAATATGTGGTCTGGAAATGGTGTTGTGGTATTTGTCCCTTGTATGTAGTATTATTCGGTCACTATGTGGCCTGGTCATGGTGTGGTGGTATTAAGTCACAGGTGTGGCATGTGGGGGTGACACCATTAGGCCCAGTTTAAGTTCTACAAAACAGGAAAACCGTTTTTGGTAACCTTTGTGTGTATTGAGCCGGGGGGGGGGCGCCAAACTCGGGAGCAGCTCTAGCTACGCCTCTGGTCCCATCTCGATTCCAGTCAATTTTGCATTTAAAAGTCAAATGGCGCTCCTTCGCTTCCGAGCTCTGTCATGCGCCCAAACAGTGGTTTACCCCACATATGGGGTATCGGCGTATTCAGGACAAATTGTACAACAACTTTTGGGGTCCATTTTCTCCTGTTACCCTTGGTAAAATAAAACAAGTTGGAGCTGAAGTAACATTTTTTGTGAAAAAAAGTTAAATATTCATTTTTATTTAAACATTCAAAAAATTCCTGTGAAACACCTGAAGGGTTAATAAACTTCTTGAATGTGGTTTTGAGCACCTTGAGGGGTGCAGTTTTTAGAATGGTGTCACACTTGGGTATTTTCTATCATATAGACCCCTCAAAAGGACTTCAAATGAGATGTGGTCCCTAAAAAAAATGGTGTTGTAAAAATGAGAAATTGCTGGTCAACTTTTAACCCTTATAACTCCCTAACAAAAAAAAAATTTTGGTTCCAAAATTGTGCTGATGTAAAGTAGACATGTGGGAAATGTTACTTATTAAGTATTTTGTGTGACATATTTCTGTGATTTAATTGCATAAAAATTCAAAGTTGGAAAATTGCGAAATTTTCAAAATTTTCGCCAAATTTCCATTTTTTTCACAAATAAACGCAGGTAATATCAAATTTTTTTTAACCACTATCATGAAGTACAATATGTCACGAGAAAATGTCAGAATCACTGGGATCCGTTGAAGCGTTCCAGAGTTATAACCTCAAAGGGACAGTGGTCAGAATTGTAAATATTGGCCTGGTCATTGACGTGCAAACCACCCTTTGGGGTAAAGGGGTTAAATGAGGTGTGTCCAAACTTTTGGTCTGTACTGTGTGTGTGTATATATATATATATATATATATATATATATATATATATATATATATATATATATATATATACTAGCTATTGAACCCATTCTATGCCCGGGCGGCGAGCATTTATATTGGTATATGGTCTCCATCCTGGTATGTGTTGCTTCCATCCTGCGCCCTAATCTTGTCAAGTGCTGCTACCATCTTGCGCCCCCATTTTGTCACGTGTAGCCCCCATCCTGTTTTGTGTGCCTCCATCTTGTGATGTGCTATTGTCTTCCTGAGTACTCATCCTGTCACGTGCTCCCATCCTGTACCCCAATCCTGTCATGTGGTGGTCCCATCCTGTACCCCAATCCTGTCATGTCATCCTACGCCCCAGTTCTGTCATACACTGCTCCCATCCTGTGGCCCCATTCTGTCATGTGCTGCTCCCATCCTGTGCCCCCATCCTGTCATGTGCTGCTCCCATCCTGCGCCCCCGTTCTGTCATGTGCTGCTGCCATCCTGCACCCCCGTTCTGTCATGTGCTGCCCTATTCCCTCATGTGCTGCTCTATTCTGTCATGTGCTACTCCCATCCTACGCCACAGTTCTGTAATGTGCTGCTCCCATCCTGCGCCACCGTTCTGTAATTTGCTGCTCCCATCCATATGCCCCATACACTGCTCCATAAAGGTTGATGACCCCATAAGATGCTGCATAGTATATGCCTCATATGCTGCTGCATTATGGTTGATGGCCACCATAAGATGCTCCATAGTATATGCCTCATATGCTGCTCCATAAAGGTTTATAGCCCCCATAAGATGCTCCATAGTATATGCCCCGTATACTGCTCCATAAATGTTGATGGCCCCCATAAGATGCTCCATAGTATTATATGCCCCGAATGCTGCTGCTGCGATATATAAAAAAAAAAAATAACATACTCACCTATCGACGCTGGGCGCCGAGTGCTGGGGGGCCTGAGCAGGAGGGGACACCGACGCGCTGTGGGGGTCAGGTGCCGGAGTCGCCGCTAGCTCAGGCCCCTGGCACTTGCTGTAGTCACCTGGCCCTGATCCAGTGCTGCGTGCTGCTCCGTCTTCCGGGTCCTCTGGCTGTGACTGTTCAGTCAAAGGGCAGCGCGAATTAAGCGCATCATCGCGCCCTCTGAACTGAACGTCACAAGCAGAGGACCCGGAAGAAGGAGCGGCACGCAGCACTGAAACGGGACGGTTGAATATAGCATACTCACCCTCCTGGCACGTCCCTGCTTCTCCGTTGGAGATTGCGGTGTGCGTTCAGTGCTTACGCATACCGCGATCTCCTGGGCTGCGTCACTCTGTGGGGTCCAGACTGCACCAGCGCTTGCGCAGTCTATAAAGGCTTTGGACAGAGTGACACTCCCAGCGCTATATTATAGATATATATATACACACACACAATCTATTCTATGTGTATATATCTATTCTATTCCAACCTGTCACTCTGATTTTACTGTACACGGTATATGAATTGCCGTATTTTATAAGGAGATCGATGTGTAAAAATCGGACAGCACTCGCATGGTCTGAATGATGTGCGATTTTTTTATTGCACCCATTAACTTCCATTGCGGGATACGATCTGGTTTCCGATTACAATGGCATGCCCGATATTGTTCCAATCCGAGCTGGGGGAAAAAAAACACAGATGAACACATAATGATAGAATAACATTGGTCCGAATGCAATCTGATTTTAATCGGATTGCATTCGTCCAATTTCATCGCAAGTGGGAATGAGCCCTAAGATTTAGTGATGAGCGAGTGTGCTCTGAGCATGCTCGGGTGTTCTCATAGTATTTTGGGCGTGCTTGGAGATTATATTTGAGTCGCCGCAGATGCATGATTTGCAACTGCTAGACAGCTTGAATACATGTGGGGATACCCATGTCATGCCGATAAAGGCGAAAAGGGGGAGGACGGCGTACTGGGACCCGCACCTGTCCCTGCCACTATAAGGGGCCCTGGCTTTCCCTTATCTCAGGGGTACCTATGATGGTTAGGTCTGAGCCGCCAGCGTATCCGTGTCTCCTGTGCAGGCCCTATCAGTGGCCCCCTCTCCCCCCCAGGGAGGAGGACTGCACCAGTGTATAAATATGACAAGCAAAAAGGGTATACAGACAAGGTAACAAAGTCTCAAACTCACCAAATGCTCACACAACCACAGAGGAAACACAGAGAAGGGAAGAGAAGGAAAAAACTAGGAAGGAAAACAGGTTTAACATGCAACCAAAACAGCAGACACCAATTTCTGTAAATAAACCTCCAAGCTCCTAATACCACGCTCCTTCAACCTCCAAGCTAGGCAGCAGAACTGATCACTGACAACAGATGTAGACAAGGCTGAGTCTATATAGGAGAGGAGATTGCGAAAACCAATTCAGCTGGGAGTCCAAGCCCTCAGCAACTTTAGCAACAAGGTTTACCTCCTGCCCTGCTGGCAAAAGACAGCCAGGTCAGAATTCAGGAGAAGAGCTTCTGTTCATCGTGAGTGAACGAGGCCCAGAGCGCTGCGGTTCTCTGGAACCTCTCTGTTGCGGTAGCCCCGTGACAGTACCCCCCTTCTACGAGGGACCTTCGGAACCTCAGGACCAGGTTTCTCAGGATGAGCTGTATGAAATGCCCGGACTAACCTAACCGCATAGACATCGGCTGCAGGTACCCCCACATCCTCTCCTCCGGACCGTACCCTTTCCAATGTACTAGATATTGTAGAGACCGGCGAACAAATCGAGAATCCATGACCCTGGCTATCTGGAACTCGAGATTTCCATCAACAAGGACCAGAGAGGGAGGTAAAGGTGATGGATTAGGTGACGCCACAAACCTCTTGAGTAAGGAGCGATGAAAAACATTATGGATCCTAAACAACTGATGTAAAGCCAGCTGAAATGCAACAGGAATGACGATGGCCACAATCCTATAAGGGCCAATAAACCTAGGGCCCAATTTCCACGAGGGAACTCTCAGTTTAATAATCTTTGAGGACAACCACACCCAATCACCCACACATAGGCCCGGACCGTTCATACGTCTCCGATCAGCCTCATTCTTATATCTGGAACTCATCCTCTTTAATTTATCAAGAACCCCTTGCCAAACGGATGGGATGGACGAAGAAAACCTCTCCTCTTCAGGCACCCCTGAGGAATCCTCCCTATTAAAAGAAGTGAATTGAGGATGAAAACCATATGCCCCGAAAAACGGGGACTTACCAGTGAACTCAGGAGTACGGTTGTTTATAGCAAACTCGGCCAACGGTAAGTATTTAACCTAGTCCTCCTGATTTTCTGAAATGAAACACCTGAGATAAGTTTCAAGATTTTGATTTACACATTCTGTTTGACCATTAGATTGAGGATGAAAAGCTGAAGAAAATGACAAATGAATCCCCAACCGGCTGCAAAAAGCCCTCCAAAACTTAGAAATAAACTGCACCCCACGATCTGATACAATATCTGAAGGAACACCATGCAATCTCACAACCTCCTTGATAAAGATCTGTGCCAGAGTCTTGGCATTAGGTAACGCGGGAAGAGCAATAAAATGTGACATCTTGCTAAATCTGTGAACTACGACTAAAATAACTGTATTAGGCTGGGGTCACACTGCGTTAGTGCAACCCGTTTAGCGCTAAGCGCTAGCGGGTTGCGCTAACGCAATGTCTTTTTCGGGGTCGCGTTAAACGTCCCCGCTCTCGCAGATCCCTGATCTGCGAGAGCGGGGAACGGACCTTGGGCGCGCCGTGGACGCTGCAAGCAGCGTCCGAGGCACGCTACAAAAGAACGGCACATCGCTAGCGCATGCTGAAAATGACACGTGCTAGCAATGCGCTTTTACATTGCGGGCAATGTGAGCGCTAACGGACGCGTTGCACGGCGTTAATTTCGCCGTGCAACGCTGTCCGCTAGCGCTCACATTAAAATGCAATGTGAACCTAGCCTAACCCTCAGAAACCAGTAAGTCAGTGATGACGTCTATTGACAAATGGGTCCAAGGTCTATTGGGAATCTCCAGAGATTGGAGAGACCCAGACAGGCGAGTACAAGGCATCTTGGAACGCGCACACACACTGCAGGCAGCGACATATTCCTGTACATCATGATTTACCCCAGACCACCAAAAACGCAGAGTCAGAAGGTCCGAGGTAACTTTACCTCCAGGGTGTCCGGGCAGAACCGAATCATGATGTTCATTGATGACCCTAAGACGAAGATTAGCAGGAACGTACAGTTTACCTAAAGGACAGGCTGCTGGGGCGTCCCCCTGCGCCTCTACCACCTCTCTCTCAAGATCCGAATTAATTGCGGCGACAATTACACCCTTCTGCAGTATAGGACCTGGCTCACAGTTATCCCCACCCCCCTGAAAACAACGGAATAACGCATCGGCCTTGTCATTCTTGCTTCCCGGCCTATACGTAATGTAGAAATTGAACCTGGCGAAGAACAGAGACCACCTAGCTTGCCTAGGTTTGAGACGCTTCGCAGATTCTAAATACAACAGATTTTTGTGATCTGTGATCACCATGACTGGGTGAAGTGCTCTCTCCAAAAAATGGCGCCATTCTACAAATGCCCATTTAATTGCCAACAGCTCCCTGTTACCAATATCATAATTCCTCTCAGTAGGAGATAATTTTTTCAAGAAAAATGCACATGGACGCCACTTACTTGGAGAACTCCCCTTTGACAATACAGCTCCCACACCCACCTCAGAGGCATCCACCTCTACAACAAATGGCTGCGTGATGTCAGGCTGTATTAGTATGGGTGCAGTGGAAAAACACTTCTTCAAAGTTTCAAAATCCTGGCAGGCCGCACTGGACCAGGCAGAGAAGTCTGTGCCTCTCTTGGTCATATCTGTTAAAGGTTTGGCTACTACTGAAAAGTCTTTAATAAATTTGCGATAGTAGTTTGCAAAACCTAAAAACCTCTGTAAGGCCTTAAGGTCCTCAGGACGCTCCCACTCCAGGACCGCCTTGACCTTAGCCGGATCCATACGAAATCCTGTGGAGGATAAGAAATAACCCAAGAACGGAATCTCTTTGACCGCGAACATGCATTTCTCAAGTTTGGCAAATAGTTTATTGTCCCTGAGTACCTGAAGGATTTGCCTTACATGAACCTGATGGGACTCGAGGTCAGGGGAATAAATTAAGATGTCATCGAGATATACCACCACAAACCTACCTATCAGATGACTAAGTATATCATTGACAAAGCGTTGGAACACCGCAGGAGCACCACACAACCCAAAAGGCATGACCAGGTTCTTGTAATGTCCTTCTGGAGTATTAAATGCCGTTTTCCATTCATCCCCCTCCTTCATCCGAATGAGATTAAATGCCCCCGAGGTCTAATTTGGAAAACCACTTAGCCCCCACAATTTGATTAAAGAGGTCCGGAATAAGAGGGAGCGGGAAAGAATCCCGGACCGTAATTTGATTAAATTCACGGAAGTCTAAGCATGGGCGTAAACCCCCGTCCTTCTTCTTTACAAAGAAGAACCCAGCAGCAATGGGTGATGACGAGGGTCTGATATGACCCTTGGCCAGAATCTCCGTGATATAGTCCTTCATGGCCTGTCTCTCTGGCGCAGAGATGTTGTATAGCCTACTCTTAGGCAGTTTAGCACCAGGAATGAGACGTATGGTGCAATCATAAGGGCGGTGTGGAGGTAGCTCCTGACTCCCCTCCTCAGAAAATACATCCTCAAAATCTGAGATGAACTCCGGCAGAACCTGAGAACTCAACCTGGCCAACCGAGTGCCCAGGCAATGTTCCTGACAAAACTCACTCCACCTAGTAATCTCCCAAGTCTGCCAGTCTAACACCGGGTTGTGTATTTAGAGAGTTAGGGAGCACCACAACTGGGCGACTACCATAATTATGATGAACATATAAAGGGGTGCAGCTCAATGCATAGCAAAAACATAATGGAAAAACAACAAGAGAAAGAAAGCTATGCAAATAGGGCGCACGCTCAAAAAAATACAAACTGAATAGCAAAAAATACAAAAATAATTTATTAAAGAAAGAGACAAATGCACAAAAATAAAAACATATAAAATACAACAACCACACTACTGGTCCCAAGATATTCATATATAAACAGCCCAAATATAAATGATATTAAACGACAGCAATAAAGACATGCCACAATTGGATTGTTATACCATAGAAGTATATGCATGAATATATATACATACCTTTCCCAAAACAATATATGGGAAAGGCCTATAATATGGAAAAATAAGAACCCCTGATACTTATATAGGTAAAATATGACTCAATATTTAAAATAGCCACAATATAATAATATCTATACAAATATAAACATATATGAGCATAAAGAGTCTGGGCGTCCCCAGACAACCTTGCAATAAATAAAGTGCCCTAATATAGAGAAAGAGACTAATACCATCAATGGGGCCCCAATAAGCGCATAAGAGAATAATATAGAAAAAAAAAAAAAGAGATATTACCGTATATACTCGAGTATAAGCCGAGATTTTCAGCCCATTTTTTGGGGCTGAAAGTCCCCCTCTCGGCTTATACTCAAGTCATATACCCGGGTGTCGGCAGGGGAGGGGGAGCGGGGGCTGTGTAATCATACTTACCTGCTCCCAGCGCGGTCCCAGCAGTCCCTGGCTTCTCCGGCGCTGCAGATTCTTCCTGCACTGAGCGGTCACATGGCACCGCTCATTACAGAAATGAATAGGCAGCTCCACCCCCATAGGGGAGGAGCCGCATATTCATTGCTGTAAATGATCGGTGCCATGTGACCGCTCAATTACAGGAAGAAGCTGCAGCGGCGGAGAAGCCAGGGACTGCAGGGACCGCGCCGCAGCAGGTAAGGGGAGCGCAGCGCTATAATTACCTGCTCCTCGCTCCGGCTCCGTCTGCAGCGTCCTCTAGCAATGACGCCCAGGTTAGAGGGCGCTGTGACGTAGTCAGTGCGCGCCCTCTGCTGAGCGTCAGTGCTGGAGACGGAGCCGCAGAGGAGCAGGTAATTATTGAAAGCGCCGGCGTCCTGAGAAGAGAGGTGAGTATGTGATTTTTTTTTTTTTTATGGCAGCACCAGCAGCATTCTAAGGAGCACCTATGGGGCCATAAAGGTGCAGAGCATATAAGGGGCACAGCATTATAAGGAGCACCTATGGGGCCATAAAGGTGCAGAGCATATATGGGGCACAGCATTATAAGGAGCACCTATGGGGCCATAAAGGTGCAGAGCATATAAGGGGCACAGCATTATAAGGAGCACCTATGGGGCCATAAAGGTGCAGAGCATATAAGGGGCACAGCATTATAAGGAGCACCTATGGGGCCATAAAGATGCAGAGCATATAAGGGGCACAGCATTATAAGGAGCACCTATGGGGCCATAAAGGTGCAGAGCATATATGGGGCACAGCATTATAAGGAGCACCTATGGGGCCATAAAGGTGCAGAGCATATAAGGGGCACAGCATTATAAGGAGCATCTATGGGGCCATAAAGGTGCAGAGCATATATGGGGCACAGCATTATAAGGAGCACCTATGGGGCCATAAAGGTGCAGAGCATATATGGGGCACAGCATTATAAGGAGCACCTATGGGGCCATAAAGGTGCAGAGCATATATGGGGCACAGCATTATAAGGAGCACCTATGGGGCCATAAAGGTGCAGAGCATATATGGGGCACAGCATTATAAGGAGCACCTATGGGGCCATAAAGGTGCAGAGCATAAATGGGGCACAGCATTATAAGGAGCACCTATGGGGCCATAAAGGTGCAGAGCATATATGGGGCACAGCATTATAAGGAGCACCTATGGGGCCATAATCAAAGGTGCAGAGCATATATGGCACAGCATTATAAGGAGCATCTATGGGGCCATAATCAACGGTGCAGAGCATTCTATATAGCACAGTTGTATATGGAGCATCTATGGGGCCATAATCAACGGTGCAGAGCATTCTATATAGCACAGTTGTATATGGAGCATCTATGGGGCAATAATGAACGGTATGGAGCATCTATTTTTATTTTTGAAATTCACCGGTAAATGCTGCATTTTCTACCCTAGGCTTATACTCGAGTCAATAAGTTTTCCCAGTTTTTTGTGGCAAAATTAGGGGGGTCGGCTTATACTCGGGTCGGCTTATACTCGAGTATATACGGTAGCTAAGTAAAAAGATGCGACAAGCAAAGCAGCCAGGTGGGGAAATAAACCCACTCAGGTATAGAGAAGGCGTCCATAAAGATGGAAGTATGTGGCACAATGATGTAAAAAGATACAGGGGTTAAAGATAAATACCCAAAGTAGGTCATCCAGTATGTGGCATGGGTCGTCGGCAGTCAGTAGTCAAAGGTGGAAAAGGGCGAACCCGGGATACAGAGAGTGTGGGGGGAGCCCCACGCGTATCGCTGCTAGACGCAGCTTCGTCAGGGGAAGTGCTGGGAGACAAATAGGGAAGTCTTAAGTAGCGGTGAGTAGATTAAGATGATATCTGGCAGGTGGGAAAAAAAAGAAAAGAAAAAAGAAAAAGGACAAACGTCTACAAGGGGCCCAAATCCCCCTTTCATCGTCCATACAGACATCGACGTTAATGAACGCTTCCCCGTCATCTTTAGATATCCAGGCCTCCTTAACTACATCTGAACACCTACAGGTAATTAATCTTTCTGATTATTCCTTATCCGCTTCTGAGATTTCCATACTGCAAAAGGGCCTCACGTTTTCACCTACTAAAGCCCTTGACAAATTTGTTCTGGTCAAGGATTTATTTCTATTCTGCCGTAAACTAGTCTTGCAGGTTATCCATCATAAACCTGACATGGTGAGAAACTTGGACGTTGTGGAGGAACAGGCATTTCAGGATCTCCTGGATCTTTTACACGAGAGTGAGGACGGACAAGGTAGGAGGATTTTTCCTTATAAAAATAAATCCGTATTCTCTCCATCATTTTCCTTGGTTCCCGCCGTTAAGATCTTTTACGAACTCGCCAAGAGGGACATTATGCTCTTGTCTCCCTCCTCAGGGGTTCCCAGTAATCTTACCCCATGTGAAAGGAGAGCTCTTACCTCACTCAAAAATAACAAGGATTTCGTTATAAAGGAGGCGGATAAGGGCGGGAATATTGTCCTATGGCCCGTCCATCTTTATGTAACAGAAGTACATAGACAGCTTAATAACAATAGGTTTTACACCAAGCTCCCTTCTGACCCTACGGAGACGTTTTCGGCCAAATATCATTCTTTGGTTAGCCAGGCCTTTGATTATGGTATCATTAACAAAAACACACAACAGTATTTGCAGGTGGAGTTCCCAGTTATCCCTACGTTTTACTTGCTCCCTAAGGTGCATAAATGCCTAACTGCACCCCCTGGACGCCCTATAGTGTCCAGTATAGGAAGCCTTTGCGAGAAGGCCAATGTTTATGTGGATTTTTTTCTACAACCTTTGGCCACATCTCTACCATCGTTTACTAGTGATTCGGCCCATTTCATTAGTGGGTGCCGCGAGGTGGTTTGCCCGGACCCAGTACTTTTGGTGACTTGCGATGTCGAATCGCTCTACTCAAGCATCAGCCATTCTGATGGATTGCATGCAGTGGGGCATTTTCTCAGCAAACAGGACAACCCAGATCGTTTTCATGATTCCTTTTTGATTGATTTATTGCACTTTATTTTACATCACAATTATTTTTTATTTGACCGTACTTTTTTTCGGCAGATATCGGGTGTGGCCATGGGGGCGCGCTGCGCACCGGCTTTTGCAAACATTTTTTTAGGCTGGTGGGAGGAAACCTTCGTGTATTGCTCCAATTCCTTCAAAACATACGTCCGGCATTGGCATCGCTTCCTCGACGATGTTTTCTTCCTATGGACAGGTACGGAGCAGGGGTGTCTTGACTTCCTCAATGAACTGAATAGTAACAACTTAAACATCGTCCTTACGCACTCTCTCTCTCCTGACTCAGTGACTTTTTTGGACTTAAAAGTCTGCATTCGAGACGAACGTCTGGTCACGGATCTGTATCGCAAATCCACCGCGACGAACAGCCTGCTCAGGTATGATAGCTTCCACCCTCTCCACACTAAAAGGGGTATCCCCATTGGCCAATTCCTAAGGATCCGTCGCAACTGCACCTTGGATGAGGACTTCCTAACACAGTCAAGGGCACTTACCTCTAGATTTAGGCAGCGGGTTTATCCTAAAAAGACCATCTCCCAGGCCTTTCAAAGGGCTTCGGGTATGAATCAGGACCTATTGATTTCTCCTAGTGCTCGCCATCAAGATAATAGTGTCCGTTTCATTACGGATTTTAATGATCAATGGGATCGGATAAGAGGTGTCCTAACATCCCATTGGGACATCCTTACCACTGACACACAAACCTCCACTCTTGTCACTCCCCGCCCTACCTTGACAGCTAAGAGGGCTCCAAACCTTGGGGATATCCTGACTAGGAGCCACTTTCTACACCCTACCACCAGTTTGAATCGTGGCATACGCCTGAGAGGGTCATTCCCCTGTGGGGGATGCAGTGTCTGTCAATATGTTCCTGTTACCAGAGATCGGTTTATCAATCCTTTGGATTCAAAACCATACCGACTAACATCGTACATTAATTGCCGAACGGTCAATGTGATTTATGCCATCATCTGCCCATGTAATAAGGTGTATGTGGGCCAGACCTCCCAGGAATTCAGGAAGAGGGCACAGAAGAACGCCTCTGACCTTTCCGGCGCCTGCGCACTGCAGTACTTTGTCTGCCCTCAACAGGGCAGAGCAAAGTACGCCTGCGCCGGAGCCGTGGCTGAAGATCAGAAGAGGACGTCATGGAAAGAAGATAGGAGGCGCCGCAGCGGACCGGAGACGCCCATCCGACCTGACCGCCCCTAGGTAAGTATAATCTAACGTCTTTTTCTCCTTTTTCAGGTAACATCGGGGGCTTATCTACAGCATTACAGAATGCTGTAGATAAGCCCCTGATGCCGGTGGGCTTACCTCACCCGCGAATTTCGGGGTGACAGGTTCCCTTTAAGCTACATGTCTACAGTCACTATGTGTGAATCCTCACATCGTGCGCACTATGCTCTGTGAGGATTCTCCGGTGCCTGCGCCGGGAACAGGTTGTCCTGTGATGGCAAACATGCGAGAGATATATATATAACACACACGCACAGTCCCAATGTATAATTGACACACGCACAGCCCCACTGTATATATAGTGCACACACGCACAATCCCACTGTATAATCACTCACACACACACACACACACACAGGGCCGGACAGGGACAAAAAAGCAGCCCTGCCACAAAAAACCCCACCAGTCCACATACTCAAACACTCCCCACCCCCAATCAGTGAATTTTGCTATACTTTGTCTTGCCCTTCAACACTCCTCTTAAAGGCGTTATTTGAAGAGCCACATGTGAATGGCGCCGAAGTGCGCATGATCGACCACAGGTCCATTTACATGGTGCTCTTTAGCCACGTAGCATATTGCCCAGCCACGTAGTTCATGTAGTATATTGCCCAGCTACGCACAGAGCCACGTAGTATACAGCACAGAGCCACGTAGTATACAGCACAGAGCCACGTAGTATACAGCACAGAGCCACGTAGTATACAGCACAGAGCCACATAGTATACTGCCCAGCCACGTAACTGGGCAGTATACTACGTGGCTCTGTGCTGTATACTACGTGGCTGGGCAATATACTACGTGGCTGGGCAATATACTACGTGGCTGGGCAGTATGCCCAGTTAGGTAGTATACAGCACAATCACATAGTATATTGGCCAGTCACGTAGTATGCACCATATCCCTGTTAAAAAAAAAAAGAATTAAAATAAAAAATAGTTACATACTCACCTCCTGGAGCCTCCGGATCGAAGCGTCCGTTCCCCGATGCTTGGCGCGCGGTCCGGTCTGAAGATTGCATTGCGGTCTCGCGAGAACGTACGTCATCATCTCGCGAGACCGCAATGCATGCAGCGGTCACCGGGACGTCGCGCGGAGCGGAAAAGGCTGGTTCCTGATCCGGGGGGGCCACCGGAGGGTGAGTATGTAACTATTTTTTATTTTTTTATTATTTTTAACATTAGATATTTTTACTATTCATGCTGCATAGGCAGCATGAATAGTAAAAATGTGGTCACACAGGGTTAATAGCAGCGTTAACCGAGTGCGTTACACCGCGGTCAATGCTGCCATTAACCCTGTGTGAGCGCTGACCGGAGGGGAGTATGCGGACGCCAAGCACTGACTGCGGGGAGTAAGGAGCGGCCATTTTCTTCCGGACTGTGGCCGTCGCTAATTGGTCGCGGCAGCTATGACAGGCAGCTGGCGAGACCAATCAGCGAATGAATAACCGTGACAGAAAGAAAGAAGGACAGACGGAAGTGACCCTTAGACAATTATATATATATATATATATATTTTTAAGACAGCATTATACTATGTTATGATGCATACATCACATAAGAGACACTGTGACTGCTGAATATATATCACATTGAAACTACTGTATATACATATATAGTTGATACTGCGACTGATGTGTATAGTTGTAGTATCACCTATATATTGTATGTGATACTGTGACTGCTGTACATACATTATATAGGTGAAACTGATATATATATATATATATACACTATATACAGTTAGGTCCATATATATTTGGACAGAGACAACATTTTTCTAATTTTGGTTATAGACATTACCACAATGAATTTTAAACAAAACTATTCAGATGCAGTTGAAGTTCAGACTTTCAGCTTTCATTTGAGGGTATCCACATTAAAATTGGATGAAGGGTTTAGGAGTTTCAGCTCCTTAACATGTGCCACCCTGTTTTTAAAGGGACCAAAAGTAATTGGACAGATTCAATAATTTTAAATTAAATGTTCATTTTTAGTACTTGGGTTGAAAACAATTTGTTGGCAATGACTGCCTGAAGTCTTGAACTCATGGACATCACCAGACGCTGTGTTTCATCCTTTTTGAAGCTCTGCCAGGCCTTCACTGCGGTGGTTTTCAGTTGCTGTTTGTTCGTGAGCCTTTCTGTCTGAAGTTTAGTCTTTAACAAGTGAAATGCATGCTCAATTGGGTTGAGATCAGGTGACTGACTTGGACATTCAAGAATATTCCACTTCTTTGCTTTAATAAACTCCTGGGTTGCTTTGGCTTTATGTTTTGGGTTATTGTCCATCTGTATTATGAAATGACGACCAATCAGTTTGGCTGCATTTGGCTGGATCTGAGCACACAGTATGTCTCTGAATACCTCAGAATTCATTCGGCTGCTTCTGTCCTGTGTCACATCATCAATAAACACTAGTGACCCAGTGCCACTGGCAGCCATGCATGCCCAAGCCATCACACTGCCTCCACCGTGTTTTACAGATGATGTGGTATGCTTTCGATCATGAGCTGTACCACGCCTTTGCCATACTTTTCTCTTTCCATCATTCTGGTAGAGGTTGATCTTCGTTTCATCTGTCCAAAGAATGTTCTTCCAGAACTGTGCTGGCTTTTTTAGATGTTTTTTTATTCTTGATGCTTATGAGTGGCTTGCACCGTGCAGTGAACCCTCTGTATTTACTTTCATGCAGTCTTCTGGTTATGGTAGATTTGGATATTGATATGCCTACCTCCTGGAGAGTGTTGTTCACTTGGTTGGCTGTTGTGAAGGGGTTTCTCTTCACCATGGAGATTATTCTGCGATCATCCACCACTGTTGTCTTCTGTGGGCGCCCAGGTCTTTTTGCATTGATGAGTTCACCAGTGCTTTCTTTCTTTCTCAGGATGTACCAAACTGTAGATTTTGCCACTCCTAATATTGCAGCAATTTCTCGGATGGGTTTTTTCTGTTTTCGTAGCTTAAGGATGGCTTGTTTCACCTGCATGGAGAGCTCCTTTGACCACATGTTTACTTCACAGCAAAACCTTCCAAATGCAAGCACCACACCTCAAATCAACTCCAGGCCTTTTATCTGCTTAATTGAGAATGACATAACAAAGGGATTGCCCACACCTGTCCATGAAATAGCCTTGGAGTCAATTGTCCAATTACTTTTGGTCCCTTTAAAAACAGGGTGGCACATGTTAAGGAGCTGAAACTCCTAAACCCTTCATCCAATTTTAATGTGGATACCCTCAAATGAAAGCTGAAAGTCTGAACTTCAACTGCATCTGAATTGTTTTGTTTAAAATTCATTGTGGTAATGTCTATAACCAAAATTAGAAAAATGTTGTCTCTGTCCAAATATATATGGACCTAACTGTAATTGTTGTCTAAGGGTCACTTCCGTCTGTCTGTCTGTCACGGTTATTAATTCGCTGATTGGTCTCGCCAGCTGCCTGTCATGGCTGCCGCGACCAATCAGCGACGGGCACAGTCCTTTTTTTTTTTTGAATCAGATATTTTTATTAAACCATCAAAATTGTGCATAAACAATAAAAGGAATAGTTTGTTTTCAGCAATATACAAATACACAATACTTTTTTTTGTTAGAAAACTTATTTAGTCCCAAACCAAACTCCCACCCCCCTTCCCCCCACCCACTAGAGACCTGTCAAGAGTCATCCCCCACTAAATTATCACATACAAAAGTACAAGAAGAGGAAGATGACTTGTCAAAAAATATTTCCATAGGGGCAAAAGGTCTTCAGGTCACATTGATTCAAGCCACGGGCTCCACAACCTGTCAAAGAGGTCCATCTTGTTCCTCCTAACGTAGATACTCTTCTCCAAAGCAATGATATGGTCCACTTGCTTCATAAAGTCTCTCCTTGTTGGTGGCTCTTCCCTAATCCAGAATTTGGCGATCAACTTTCGCGCAATAAATAACAGTCTAGCTATAACCGTTTTATACAGCTTATCAGTTATTACCTCCTCCACATAGCCCAAAACACATACCAGAGGATCCCGAGGCACATTACAACTATATGCCAAACCAACTTTATTCAACACCACCACCCAAAAGGAGGACAGCCTGGGGCACTGCCACAACATATGAAGGATGCCCGCTTCGGACTGCGAGCATCTAGGGCATTCTGAATTAGGCCTTAATCCGGCTTTAAATAACATGTCTGGGGTTCTGTAAGCCCTATGAATGACAAATAATTGTGACAGCCTACCAGGCTCACTCATTGATATCTTGGGCACATAATCCAATACTGATTCCCATCGGTCATCATCAATCGCCCCCAGGTCAGCCTCCCATTTCGCCCTTGCTCTAATAGGGTGCTCCGCCAGAAAAGAAAATAGAAGGAATTCATATATTCCCGAAATCACCCCCTTCGTGCCTCCCCCTTCAAGGATAAAATCCAGCATAAGATCCACCTGGATTTCAACAGGCCCTCTCTTACACTGTGCCCGGTACGCATGAGAAAGACGACGGTATTGGTACATCTCAGACTCCGGGAGTAAAAATTCTTCCTGCAATATCTCAAAGTCTCTAATTCTACCCTGATGTAAAATCTGGCCCATCCGAGAGATGCCTGCCTCCCTCCAAATATGAAATCCCTCCATCTGTCTAAACTCCTGTAGGACACAGTTGTTCCAAATGGGTGAGAATCTAGTGAGTGCCCGTACACCCCTAATTCCTTTAACTTTATTCCACACCTTGTGAATGAGCCTTACAGTGCAAAATTTAGAACCTTTCTCACGGAAATGTCCCCCCTCTAGGCCCTCACTCAACACCTTTGTCCCAATCAATGATCTCAGGCTGCAAGGTGCCCGCATCCCACCTGACCCATCTCCCCATCCCTTGAAATGCTGACACTGTGAGGCCAAAAAATACAACCACGGATTGGGCAATGCCACCCCTCCCTCCGTCTTTGGTCTCTGTAGGGTTTCCTGTTTAAATCTGGGGCTCTTCCCACCCCAGATCAGCTCACCAAACAAAGATCTAATCCTCCGAAACCTATTCTGCGATATCCATATAGGGGAATTGTGCAACACATAGAGTAACTGCGGCATCACAATCATCTTTATCAGGTTTATCCTACCAATTACCGATAAGTGTAGCTTTTTCCACGCCTGGACCTTGGTACGTGTCTTACGCAGAAGAGGTGCCAAATTCAGTTCCTCAAAGCTAGTCAGAGGGAGTGCGATCTGAATCCCCAAGTACTTAAATTTCTCAACTAGCCTCAACCTTGTGACAGAGTCCCCCCCATCACCGTCCCCACTATCCCCATCTATCAACATCATATTCGATTTGTCCCAATTGATCCTTAAGCCCGAATAACTCCCGAATTCCTCAATAATGGCCTCCGTCTTTACCAAGGTCCCCTCGGAATTCTCCAAGAAGAGCAGGATATCATCAGCGTATAACACTACTTTTTCTTCCGCCTCCCCGTACATAAAACCCTTCACCTCCCGGGACCCTCTGATCTTTGCGGCAAGGGGTTCCACCGCCAAGGCGAAGAGCAGCGGGGACAGAGGGCAGCCCTGTCTAGTACCTCTAGATAAAGAGAAAGTCTCAGAGAGAGCGTCATTCACTCTAATTTTGGCCACCGGAGAAGAGTACAACAGCCGCACCCATGAGATAAATTTAGGTCCAAACCCCATTCGTTCCAGTACTGACCACAAATAACTCCACTCCACGCAATCAAAAGCCTTATGAGCGTCCAAGGATACCACAACCCGTTTGCCAACATTGTCAGAAGGGATTTGCAAATTTAAAAATAACCTTCTCAGATTAAGTGCCGTTGATTTATTAGGCATAAAGCCTGACTGATCCGGGTGAACCAGTCTGTCAATCACCCTAGATAACCTGTTTGCCAGAGCTTTTGCCAGTATCTTAATGTCAGCCGTCAAAAGTGAGATTGGTCTATAGGATTCTGGTAATTGTGGGTCCTTGTCGGCCTTAGGGATAACGACCACGATAGCCTCTCTCATTGAAACAGGTAACTCCCCTCTTTCCAATGACCTATTATACACCTCCGACAGTTTGGCCAACAAAGTTTCTTTCAATACCTTGTACATCTCAGCTGGAATACCATCCGCCCCCGGAGCCCTACCCCCAGCAACCCCCGCCAAAGCGGCCCCCAATTCTTCCTCCCCAATCGGCTCCTCCAACAACTCACAGTCTTCTTTGCTCAACCTAGGCAGGTCAATCCCCTCCAAGTAGCCCGTCATGTCCTCAGCCCCCCTGTCCACACTTGAAGTATATAGCTTATTGTAGAATTTCCTAAACACTTCCAAAATCTGCTCCCCCTGAGTAACCAATATTCCATCTTCCCTCCTAATGGAGTAGACATGAGAGGAGTCCCTCTGTGCAGACGCCACTACCGAAAGTAAATGCCCCACCTTTTCCCCCTCTGAATAGAAAGACGCTTTTTGAAAGGCCCGCAATCTCTCCGCCCTTCTCAAATATAATTGATTGACCTCCTCTTGGGCCTTCCTCATCCGACTCTGAGACTCCTTAGTACAATGGGCCCCCAATGCTGCCTCAGCTGCCTTCAGTTCTTCCAGAATAGCTTGATCCTGTACTCTAGTCCTAGTCTTGTGTCGTGAAATGTCACGAAACAGAATCCCCCTTAAATACGCCTTCATGGTGTCCCATACTACGTGGCATTCCGCACTCCCGTCATTAATCCTAAAAAACTCCTCTATTTCAGCCCCCACCCTTTCCATGTCCAAGAGTTGTAACCAGGAGGGGTGAACCTTCCATCCCATCTTCCGTGAACCAACCTGTTCAGATAATTTTAATGAGACCCGAACTGGACTATGATCTGATAGAATCCTGGGATTATATTCCACCTCACTTAACAATTCGTTCATCCCATCATTGCCCATGGCGACATCGATACGAGACATAGAACCATACGTGGTCGAGTAACAGGAATAAGAATAAGTATTAGCGTTTCGAACCCGCCATAAGTCAATCCAGCCTATTTCTCTAAGGTAATTCCCAAAAGGAGTGCCATTACCGTCCCTACGTAGCGGAGCGTGATTACTCTTATCCCAATGGTCGTCGGCAATATTGTTCACATCTCCAACCACCAGAAGAGGAACCCCGACCCACCCTCTCATATGCTCCAAAATCTCTTGAATTTTCTTACCAGAATATGGCGGGGGTATGTATATTGAAACAATGCAAATCAGACGGTTAAGAATTTTACACACCAAAAGGACATACTGACCATCTTTATCAATTTTAACCTCAACTTCCTCAAATGGAGTACTAGTATGGATCAAAACAGACACCCCCCTTGCATAATTAGAGAAAGTCGAGTGATATGCCCTGCGCACCCATTTTTTCTGTAACATATCTACTTTTTCCTCCACTAAGTGAGTTTCTTGCAGGCATATCACCGAGGGCCTCTGTTTCACTAAGTACTGAAATATTGCCGCACGTTTAGTAGCGTCCGCTAGCCCCCTAACATTCCAACTTATAATATTAACCTTCCCTCCCATTTCCTTAGAAAAAGGTATAAAATAAGAATCGTCTCTCCCAGGTCTCCCCCAATGCCCTCCTCCCCCCCCTTCCCACCCCCCATCCCAACAACTAACCCAACCTTCCCCATCTAAAACTCAAGATAACTCAGATACTCCGAACTTTCTTTCTCTATATGAGAACCGAGGGCACTTAGTATACCCTAAAACTAAGTCTTTTGCCGTCCATCTCTTCCCCCCACACCGCGACCAATATGAAATATTCATTACGCCGCCGAACATAATACTGTAAACGTTAGGTGCAGTTGAACCATCTGCAACAGTAACATTCAGAAAGGACCCCTCCAACGAAGAGAGGCAGAACCAGCAGAGTCACAATCCTTCCGAAACAGTCTTAACGGTTCCGCTCAGTGCCAATCTTCTTGGCGTTGGTGTCCAGCCATTGCATCGCCTCCTCCGGATTTTGAAAAAATTGAACACGGTCCAGCGCCACCACCCTAAGCTTAGCTGGGTAGAGCATTGAATATTTTAGGTCCAGTTCACGGAGCCGTCGCTTGACCTCCCCAAACTTCATTCTAAGTTTCTGCACCGATGCCGAGTAGTCCGGATAAATGGAGATCCGATTCCCATTTATGCTCAGGCCATCACTCAGCCTGGCCTTTCTCAGTAAAGTCTCCCGATCCCGGTAGTCCAGAATTTTTGCCAATATGGCACGAGGGGCCGAGCCGGGCGGCAGAGGGCGAGTGGGGACCCGATGAGCCCTTTCCACCGAGAAATGTTTGGTAAGGTCTGCTCCTCCCACCGAGTTCTTGAGCCATGCCTCAATATATTCAGTGGAATTATTTCCCTCCACCTTCTCCGGCACCCCAATTATTCTTAAATTGTTTCTCCGAGATCGGTTTTCCAAATCGTCTGTCTTAAATTCCAGCTCTGCAATTCGTTGAATATATTTCTTTTCTCTTTTTAACAGTTCGTTTGTCTGATCCTCCACACTGCCCACACGCTCCTCCACCACCTCCACTCTTTTCTCCACTTTGCGCATAGCAGAGTTAAGGGACTTTATTTCAACTGTCAGATCATTCACCCTCAGATTCAGCGCGGCCAAGGCAGATTTGCAGTGAATAACGACAGAGAAAATGTCCTGCAGTGTTGGTTCCCCCATCCTTGGCTGCTGTACCACATCAGAGTCATTGGTCTGCACAGGGCTAGCAGCAGGTGTCACACTTTCTGCACTGTGCGCTCCCTGCGCCCTCCCTGGGGAACATTGCACCTCCACTTCACCGGTCCCAGCGTCCCCTCCACTTTCTTGCCTCATCAGGGCTTCCTCCACCTCAAGTCCCTCTGGACCCAGCAGCAGGGCTCCCCCCTCCTCCGTGCGGGCAAATCGCTCCAGCCGGGCTATTACCTCCAGCCTCCGGCGGTATGTAGCGCTGGCCCTGGCCGCCTCCTCCTCGGCCACGGCGCCATCTTGAATTTTCGCGCCGGCTGCAGGCGCCGACTGTTTGCGGCGCGGCATCTCCGCTCCTCACCGCTTATCAACTCCGGAGCCTTCTTCCCCTCGCCGGGGACTTGCGGGGTCCCTCTGCCCGGTTTTCGGCGTTCGGCGGCGCCTGAAAGGGTAGGTTTAAGGAGCGGTGCAGGGAGAGAGACCCTTCGCACGTCCGCTCACATTCGTCGCTAGGCCACGCCCCGACGGGCACAGTCCTTACTCCCCGCAGTCAGTGCCTGTCGCCCACATAATCCCCTCCGGTCACCGCTAACACAGGGTTAATGCCGGCAGTAACGGATGGCGTTATGCCGCGGGTAACGCACTCCGTTACCGCCGCTATTAACCCTGTGTGTCCCCAACTTTTTACTATTGACGCTGCCTATGCGGCATTAATAGTAAAAAATGTAATGTTAAAAATAATAATAAAAAAAACCTGCTATACTCACCCTCCGTAGTCACTCGCGCCGGCCGCCTTCTTCCGTTGCAGGTTCCGGTGGCAAAGATGGTATGGGAGAAGGACCTGCCATGACGTCACGGTCATGTGACCGCGACGTCATCACAGGTCCTGCGCTCATACCAACCCTGGGACCGGAAGCTGCCGTGGACTACAAGGGGCCCTCGGAAAGGTGAGTATATGTTTATTTTTCAACCTGTGACAAAACTGCCTGGGTAATATACTACGTCACTGAGCAATATACTACGCGGCTCTGTGCTGTATACTACGTGGCTGGGCAATATACTACGCGGCTCTGTGCTGTATACTACGTGGCTGGGCAATATACTACGTGGACATGCATATTCTAGAATACCCGATGAGTTAGAATCGGGCCACCATCTTGTGTGTGTGTGTGTGTGTGTGTGTGTGTGTGTGTGTGTGTGTGTGTGTGTGTGTGTGTGTGTGTATATACATAGATATATACTGCGACTATACACAGCAGTGTCGCCTATATAACGTATATGCAGTAGTCTACATATTATACAGGTGATACTGCAAATGTTGGATACACATTATATAGGCGATACTGCTACTGCTGTATATGATAGTATCACCTATATAGTGTACATACAGCAGTCTATATACATTATACAGGTCCTTCTCAAAAAATTAGCATATAGTGTTAAATTTCATTATTTACCATAATGTAATGATTACAATTAAACTTTCATATATTATAGATTCATTATCCACCAACTGAAATTTGTCAGGTCTTTTATTGTTTTAATACTGATGATTTTGGCATACAACTCCTGATAAACCAAAAAACCTGTCTCAATAAATTAGCATATTTCACCCATCCAATCAAATAAAAGTGTTTTTTAATAACAAACAAAAAAACCATCAAATAATAATGTTCAGTTATGCGCTCAATACTTGGTCGGGAATCCTTTGGCAGAAATGACTGCTTCAATGCGGCGTGGCATGGAGGCAATCAGCCTGTGACACTGCTGAGATGTTATGGAGGCCCAGGATGCTTCAATAGCGGCCTTAAGCTCAACCAGAGTGTTGGGTCTTGCGTCTCTCAACTTTCTCTTCACAATATCCCACAGATTCTCTATGGGGTTCAGGTCAGGAGAGTTGGCAGGCCAATTGAGCACAGTAATACCATGGTCAGTAAACCATTTACCAGTGGTTTTGGCACTGTGAGCAGGTGCCAGGTCGTGCTGAAAAAATGAAATCTTCATCACCATAAAGCATTGACCCTGCCCTTGATGAAACACAGTGGACCAACACCAGCAGCTGACATGGCACCCCACACCATCACTGACTGTGGGTACTTGACACTGGACTTCAGGCATTTTGGCATTTCCTTCTCCCCAGTCTTCCTCCAGACTCTGGCACCTTGATTTCCGAATGACATGCAAAATTTGCTTTCATCAGAAAAAAGTACTTGGGACCACTTAGCAACAGTCCAGTGCTGCTTCTCTGTAGCCCAGGTCAGGCGCCTCTGCCGCTGTTTATGGTTCAAAAGTGGCTTTACCTGGGGAATGCGGCACCTGTAGCCCATTTCCTGCACACGCCTGTGCACGGTGGCTCTGGATGTTTCCACACCAGACTCAGTCCACTGCTTCCTCAGGTTCCCCAAGGTCTGGAATCGGTCCTTCTCCACAATCTTCCTCAGGGTCCGGTCTCCTCTTCTCGTTGTACAGCGTTTTCTGCCACATTGTTTCCTTCCAACAGACTTACCATTGAGGTGCCTTGATACAGCACTCTGGGAACAGCCTATTTGTTGAGAAATTTCTTTCTGGGTCTTACCCTCTTGCTTGAGGGTGTCAATGATGGCCTTCTTGACATCTGTCAGGTCGCTAGTCTTACCCATGATGGGGGTTTTGAGTAATGAACCCGGCAGGGAGTTTATATAAGCCTCAGGTATCTTTTGCATGTGTTTAGAGTTAATTAGTTGATTCAGAAGATTAGGGTAATAGGTCGTTTAGAGAACCTTTTCTTGATATGCTAATTTATTGAGACAGGTTTTTTGGGTTATCAGGAGTTGTATGCCAAAATCATCAGTATTAAAACAATAAAAGACCTGACAAATTTCAGTTGGTGGATAATGAATCTATAATATATGAAAGTTTAATTGTAATCATTACATTATGGTAAATAATGAAATTTAACACTATATGCTAATTTTTTGAGAAGGACCTGTATAGGCAATACTGCTACTGGTGTGTATATACATTATATATAGGTGATACTGCTGTGTATATATGTACGTGTGTGTATATATACACACACACACACACACCAGTATCGCCTATATAACGATATACAGTATATACACAGCAGTATCACCTATATAATGTATATACACATCAGTAGCAGTATTGCCTATATATAGACTGCTGTATATACATTATATAGGTGATATTGTGATTATATACAGCAGTAGCAGCCAGTATCACCTATATAATGTATATATAGCAGTCTGTATCTTATATATGTGGGCAATACTGCTACTGATGTGTATATACGTTATATAGGTGATACTGCTGTGTATACAGTGGTGTGATATATACACACACACACACACACCCCAGTGTCACCTATATAAGGTATATACGCATCAGTAGCAGAGTGTCACCTATATAACATATAGACTGCTATACGTACATTACATAGGTGGTATAGTGATTATATACAGCAGTATCACCTATATAATGTATATATAGCAGTCTATACACATTATATAGGTGCAACTGCTGTATATAATCACTGTACCACCTATATAATTTACGTATAGCAGTCTATATGTTATATAGGCAATACTGCTACTGATATATATGTTATATAGATGATACTGCTGTTGTGTATACATGTACATATATATATATATATACAGTGGGGCAAAAAAGTATTTAGTCAGTCAGCAATAGTGCAAGTTCCACCACTTAAAAAGATGAGAGGCGTCTGTAATTTACATCATAGGTAGACCTCAACTATGGGAGACAAACTGAGAAAAAAAAATCCAGAAAATCACATTGTCTGTTTTTTTAACATTTTATTTGCATATTATGGTGGAAAATAAGTATTTGGTCAGAAACAAAATTTCATCTCAATACTTTGTAATATATCCTTTGTTGGCAATGACAGAGGTCAAACGTTTTCTGTAAGTCTTCACAAGGTTGCCACACACTGTTGTTGGTATGTTGGCCCATTCCTACATGCAGATCTCCTCTAGAGCAGTAATGTTTTTGGCTTTTCGCTTGGCAACACGGACTTTCAACTCCCTCCAAAGGTTTTCTATAGGGTTGAGATCTGGAGACTGGCTAGACCACTCCAGGACCTTGAAATGCTTCTTACGAAGCCACTCCTTCGTTGCCCTGGCGGTGTGCTTTGGATCATTGTCATGTTGAAAGACCCAGCCACGTTTCATCTTCAATGCCCTTGTTGATGGAAGGAGGTTTGCACTCAAAATCTCACGATACATGGCCCCATTCATTCTTTCATGTACCCGGATCAGTCATCCTGGCCCCTTTGCAGAGAAACAGCCCCAAAGCATGATGTTTCCACCACCATGCTTTACAGTAGGTATGGTGTTTGATGGATGCAACTCAGTATTCTTTTTCCTCCAAACACGACAAGTTGTGTTTCTACCAAACAGTTCCAGTTTGGTTTCATCAGACCATAGGACATTCTCCCAAAACTCCTCTGGATCATCCAAATGCTCTCTAGCAAACTTCAGACTGGCCCAGACATGTACTGGCTTAAGCAGTGGGACACGTCTGGCACTGCAGGATCTGAGTCCATGGTGGCGTAGTGTGTTACTTATGGTAGGCCTTATTACATTGGTCCCAGCTCTCTGCAGTTCATTCACTAGGTCCCCCCGCGTGGTTCTGGGATTTTTGCTCACCGTTCTTGTGATCATTCTGACACCACGGGGTGGGATTTTGCGTGGAGCCCCAGATCGAGGGAGATTATCAGTGGTCTTGTATGTCTTCCATTTTCTAATTATTGCTCCCACTGTTGATTTCTTCACTCCAAGCTGGTTGGCTATTGCAGATTCAGTCTTCCCAGCCTGGTGCAGGGCTACAATTTTGTTTCTGGTGTCCTTTGACAGCTCTTTGGTCTTCACCATAGTGGAGTTTGGAGTCAGACTGTTTGAGGGTGTGCACAGGTGTCTTTTCATACTGATAACAAGTTTAAATAGGTGCCATTACTACAGGTAATGAGTGGAGGAAAGAGGAGACTCTTAAAGAAGAAGTTACAGGTCTGTGAGAGCCAGAAATCTTGATTGTTTGTTTCTGACCAAATACTTATTTTCCACCATAATATGCAAATAAAATGATAAAAAAACAGACAATGTGATTTTCTGGATTTTTTTCCTCAGTTTGTCTCCCATAGTTGAGGTCTACCTATGATGTAAATTACAGACGCCTCTCATCTTTTTAAGTGGTGGAACTTGCACTATTGCTGACTGACTAAATACTTTTTTGCCCCACTGTATATATATACACACATAAACACACCCCACAGTGTCACCTATATAAGGTATATATGCATCAGTAGCTGTCACCTATATAAGATATAGATTGCTATATATACATTATATAGGTAGTATAGTGATTATACACAGCAGTATCACCTATATAATGTATATATAGCAGTCTATACACATTATATAGGTGCAACTGCTGTATATACATAAAAAAAATTCATCTTGGGACTCACCCAGGTCCCTGGTGAGGTCGGGAGGATGAAGGGCTGAGGTGGGACGGGTCCTGTCCAGCGTGACAGCGTCGGCGGTGAAGAGGATCCCAGGCATTGGTGAGCAGTTTTCTCTGACGTTGGTGCAGGCCGGCCAGCGTCAGACACACACACAGGTGGAGGCGCCGGACATTTCAAATCTTTCAATGCGCGCGCGTGGTCTGATCTCCTGCGTGCCCGCGCTGGCACAGGCAGCAGACGAGCGCGCGCAGGACCTAGGAATGCGGCCGTGCTCGTGCACTAGCACGGCCGCCGCGGCGCTTCTCAGCGCCGGCAATGCGCGTGCACACACAGGACCTGACTTTACAAGATTTAAAGGGCCGGCTGGCGGAATGCGCTACGTATTAAAATCGCTGCCGGTCCTCCAGCGGCCCTGTCCAGCTGCTCAGGCACCGGCCCGTGGGGCATATGCATTCCTGCCACCCGGCCCAGTCCGCCCCTGGTACTGGAGACCATGGGGCAGAATGCTGGACACACTGGGGCAGTACAGGAGACCATGGGACAGAATGCTGGACACACTGGGGCAATACAGGAGACCATGGGGCAGAATGCTGGACACACTGGGGCAATACTGGAGACCATGGGGCAGATTGCTGGACACACTGGGGCAGTACAGGAGACTATGGGGCAGATTGCTGGACACACTGGGGCAATACAGGAGACCATGGGGCAGATTGCTGGACACACTGGGGCAATACAGGAGACCATGGGGCAGATTGCTGGACACACTGGGGCAATACTGGAGACCATGGGGCAGAATGCTGGACACACTGGGGCAATACAGGAGACCATGTGGCAGAATGCTGGACACACTGGGGCAATACAGGAGACCATGGGGCAGATTGCTGGACACACTGGGGCAATACAGGAGACCATGGGGCAGATTGCTGGACACACTGGGGCAATACTGGAGACCATGGGGCAGAATGCTGGACACACTGGGGCAATGCTGGAGACCATGGGGCAGAATGCTGGACACACTGGGGCAGTACAGGAGACTATGGGGCAGATTGCTGGACACACTGAATACTGGAGACCATGGGGCAGATTTCAGGACACATTGAGGCAATGCTGGAGACCCTGGGGCAGACTTCTGGACATACTGGGGCAATACTGGAGACCATGGGGCAGATTGCTGGACACACTGGGGCAATACTGGAGACCATGGGGCAGAATGCTGGACACACTGGGGCAATACTGGAGACCATGGGGCAGAATGCTGGACACACTGGGGCAATACAGGAGACTATGGGGCAGATTGCTGGACACACTGAATACTGGAGACCATGGGGCAGATTTCAGGACACATTGAGGCAATGCTGGAGACCCTGGGGCAGACTTCTGGACATACTGGGGCAATACTGGAGACCATGGGGCAGATTGCTGGACACACCGGGGCAATACTGGAGACCATGGGGCAGATTGCTGGACACACTGGGGCAATACTGGAGACCATGGGGCAGAATGCTGGACACACTGGGGCAATACAGGAGAGCATGGGGCAGATTGCTGGACACACCGGGGCAATACTGGAGACCATGGGGCAGAATGCTGGACACACTGGGGCAATACAGGAGACCATGGGGCAGATTGCTGGACACACTGGGGCAATGCTGGAGACCCTGGGGCAGACTTCTGGACACACTGGGGCAATGCTGGACACTGGGGCAGATTGCTGGACACACTGGGGGTAATATGCTGGACACACTGGGGCAATGCTGGACACTGGGGTAATATGCTGGACACACTGGGGTAGACTGCTGGACACACTGGGGAAAGGCTGGACACTGGGGCAGATTGCTGGACACACTGGGGGCAGTGCTGGACATACTGGGGCTGATTTCTGGACACACTGGGGGTAATATGCTGGACACACTGGGGCAGATTGCTGGACAACATGGGGGTAATATGCTGGACACACTGGGGCAGATTGCTGGACAACATGGGGGTAATATGCTGGACACACTGGGGGCAGGACTTGAGGCATGGGCAGAATGTAGATACGGGGCATGATTGGAGACACGGGGCAGGATTGGATCATGGGGCAGGACGGATACGATGGAGGCTGGTGGGGCAGGATGGGGAGATCATATGGGGTAGAATGGATACTCATGAGGGCAGGATGCGAGAACATATGGCTGGAGCCAGGAATAAGATAAACGGGGCCAGGGTGGGGAATAGTGTTACCATAGGGGATAATTAAGGGTTATTATTACTGCAGTGATGTATTTATTTTATTTTTTGAGTATACTGTTTTAAATGGGGGGCAGGCCTGTTACTGTGCAGAGTGACACTATATCACCTTTTTTTCTTCATGTGATGTAATGTAGAAGTTGTGAAAAATTAAGTAATGTGTTCTGCAAGCGGAGCTCGAGATAACTGTGTTATTTCCTGCAGAAACGAGTCCTGGCTGGAAGGAATGATGGCGGTCTGTGCTGGATGAAAGATGAAGGACTTCACCTAGAGACGTCACTGGTGAGTCAGTGTTACCTATACACTGACACTATACACTGTATACTATATAGAGGTCCTGTGTATAATGTCACCAGTGATCTCTGTATTACCTCTACACAGACACTGCATACTAACTACAGATCTCATGTGAATACTGGCACTTATGGTGATAGTATTGTGTTTTTTTTTTATTACTGATCAGTATTGTAGTATTCAGTCACTATGTGGTGGTAATATGTGGTCTGGAAATGGTGCGGTGGTATTTGTCCCTTGTATGTAGTATTATTCGGTCACTATGTGGCCTGGTCATGGTGTGGTGGTATTAAGTCACAGGTGTGGCATGTGGGGGTGACACCATTAGGCCCAGTTTAAGTTCTACAAAACAGGAAAACCATTTTTGGTAACCTTTGTGTGTATTGAGCCGGGGGGGGGGGGGGAGGTGGGCGCCAAACTCGGGAACAGCCCCGGGCAGCAAAAGCTCTAGCTACGCCTCTGCGTGGGGCTCCCCCCACACTCTCTGTATCCCGGGTTCGCCCTTTTCCACCTTTGACTACTGACTGCCGACGACCCGTGCCACATACTGGATGACCTACTTTGGGTATTTATCTTTAACCCCTGTATCTTTTTACATCATTGTGCCACATACTTCCATCTTTATGGACGCCTTCTCTATACCTGAGTGGGTTTATTTCCCCACCTGGCTGCTTTGCTTGTCGCATCTCTTTACTTAGCTAATATCTCTTTTTTTTTTTTTTTTTTTATATTATTCTCTTATGCGCTTATTGGGGCCCCATTGATGGTATTAGTCTCTTTCTCTATATTAGGGCACTTTATTTATTGCAAGGTTGTCTGGGGACGCCCAGACTCTTTATGCTCATATATGTTTATATTTGTATAGATATTGTTATATTGTGGCTATTTGAAATATTGAGTCATATTTTATCTATATAAGTATCAGGGGGTTCTTATTTTTCCATATTATAGGCCTTTCCCATATATTGTTTTGGGAAAGGTATGTGTATATATATTCATGCATATACTTCTATGGTATAACAATCCAATTGTGGCATGTCTTTATTGCTGTCGTTTAATATCATTTATATTTGGGCTGTTTATATATGAATATCTTGGGACCAGTAGTGTGGTTGTTGTATTTTATATGTTTTTATTTTTGTGCATTTGTCTCTTTCTTTAATAAATTATTTTTGTATTTTTTGCAATTCAGTTTGTATTTTTTTGGGCGTGCGCCCTATTTGCATAGCTTTCTTTCTCTTGTTGTTTTTCCATAACACCGGGTTGTGTAACGTGAGCCATGGTAAAACGAGTACTACAGGCGACGGCAAAACCCCCAACACATAACAATCTATTGACTCGGAGTGCAACGCCCCTATGTGTAGGCTCACCCCACGGACGATCTGAGTGAAAGTCCCCTGGCACAAAGGTGCAGAATCAATAGCAATTATAGGTATGGGTCTAGACAACTCTTGAGTTTTAAGCCCATGTGCCTGAACAAACCCAGCATCAATTAAATTAAACCCTGCCCCAGAGTCCAGAAAGGCAGGGATATTGAGCCTACTTTCACCAAGACGAATCTCGGCTGGTAGAAAAAAATTGTGGTTTACCTAAGGAGGAAACTAGTACACCCGTGTTGCCAACCTCCCCGCAACCCGGGCTTAATAGTTTTCCGGTGGTTGTCTTTTAGAAGGACACACATTCACATAATGACCACTTCTGCCACAAAAAAACATGCACCTCCTTTACGCCGTACTACTGCAGCCCCCATAGAACGAGAAGCGCCACCCAACTGCATAGGTTCTCCTAGAGACTCAGATTCTGGTGAGTCCAAATCGGAATTACCCTTGAATAGCGGCGATCCATTAAGTTTCTGGTGCAGGCGGCGGTCCACACGGATCGCAAAAGACATAGCTGCCTCCAGTGTGGTTGGTGTCTCCTGTAGGGCGAAAGCATCCTTTATCTTATCAGATAGTCCCTGATAAAATTGACTGCGGAGTGCAGGGTCATTCCACTTTGTGTCAGTAACCCATCTTCGAAACAAAGCAGTACTCCTCTACTGGCCGGTCTCCCTGTCGAAGGTGGCGTATTGTGGACTCAGCGAGGGAGACACGGTCAGGATCATCAGTGGAGTGCGCTGTACAACCGCCGAGTGGAGGTCAGCCACCTCTAGACTGAGCTACTGTAATTGTCAAGCTAAAGCAGAAATGGAGTCCATGTTGGACCAAGAAAATTTTATAGGTCAGTGATACGGTCACGCCGATAACGGCGATAAGGGGCAGGATGGCGTACTGGGACCCGCACCTGTCCCTGCCACTATAAGGGGCCCTGGCTTTCCCTTATCTCAGGGGTACCTATGATGGTTAGGAGGCCTGAGCCGCCAGCGTATCCCTGTCTCCTGTGCAGGTCCTATCAGTGGCCCCCTTTCCCCCCCAGGGAGGAGGACTGCACCAGTGTATAAATATGACAAGCAAAAAGGGTATACAGACAAGGTAACAAAGTCTCAAACTCACCAAATGCTCACACAACCACAGAGGAAACACAGAGAAGGGAAGAGAAGGAAAAAACTAGGAAGGAAAACAGGTTTAACATGCAACCAAAACAGCAGACACCAATCTCTAATAAACCACCAAGCTCCTAATACCACGCTCCTTCAACCTCCAAGCCAGGCAGCAGAACTGATCACTGACAACAGATGTAGACAAGGCTGAGTCTATATAGGAGAGGAGATTGCGAAAACCAATTCAGCTGGGAGTCCAAGCCCTCAGCAACTTTAGCAACAAGGTTTACCTCCTGCCCTGCTGGCAAAAGACAGCCAGGTCAGAATTCAGGAGAAGAGCTTCTGTTCATCATGAGTGAACGAGGCCCAGAGCGCTGCGGTTCTCTGGAACCTGTGTCGCGGTAGCCCCGTGACACCCCACATGTATTCAGGCTGTCTAGCAGCCGCAAATCAAGCAGCTGTGGCGACTCAAACATAATTTCCGAGCATGCCCAAAATACTCGAATACCCGAGCATGCTCAGAAATCTCGAGTAACGAGCACACTTGCTCATCACTACTAAGATTTCATCCTAGAAGACGCCTTTGAAGTTATTTTTATTCTATATGGACAAATACCCAATTTCTGGTAAATTTACAAAATGTTTTACAAATAAAAGTTCCTATGCAGGTCCCATGTAGTCCATGGCATTCCCCTGACGATCCCGGAATCCGACATCCAAAGGCTATGGAAGCTCATTGAGAGAAAGAATCTCCAAACGCTGTAGCAGCAGCCACTCCGGGTCCCGGAGTCTGTGATGAGTGGTGAAGTCAGTAACTACACAGCTCATCAGAGTCGCCGAGTAAGGTCAGTGTCACACTTGCGTGTGCAATGCGAGAAACTCGTGCATCAATTCCTGGCACTGTCGTCGGCAGTTCGGACCAGAGTGTTAAGTTGCATAGAATTAAATGTTGCCGCACACTACGGTCCCCCATCCTGCTATGTCCCCCATCCTGGTATATGTCCCCCATTTTGCCGTCACCGCTGTTCAATGCATAGAAAAAAATAAAATAAACGCTTCTAGTCACCTTCCAGCTGCTCCAGTGCAGGGCGGCGCCCTATTCTGTGTGTGTGTTCAGAGCATAGCAGAGTGATGATTTCCCCGCTGTGCTCTGAACAGGTCAGCGGTGAGCGGTGATTGCAGCCAGTACTGTACTACTGCTGACAAGCTGCGATCACCGCTCCCCGGTCCAGATACTTGCTTCACCCCGGACCTCCTCTCCTCAACAGCTCCTGTCATAGCTTAGCTCACACTGGGCAATGACAGAGAAAAAGTGTACAAAAAAAGTGCTGTGCAGCACTCCTCTGCAGGCAGGTGCATGAATAGGATTCAGCTCTGTGGTGTTAGGGTGATGTTGGGGTTAGGGTTGAGATTAGGGGTGTGTTGGGGTTAGAGTTGAGGTTAGGGCTGTGTTAGGGTTCGAGTTAGAATTGGGTGGTTTCCACTGCTTAGGTACATCAGGGGGTCTCCAAATGCAACATGGCGTCCGCCATTGATTCCAGCCAATTTTGCATTCAAAAAGTCAAACGGTGCTCCCTAACTTCTGAGCCCTGTCATGCACCCAGTGGATTTCCCCCACATACGGGATATCGGCGTACTCAGGAGAAATTGCACAACACATTTTGTGGTCCAATTTCTCCTGATACCCTTGTGAAAATAAAAAAGTTTGGTTCCAAAGTGAATTTTTTGTAAAAAAAAAAAAAAAAAGTTAATTTTTTCCTTCCACATTGTTTTAGGTCTCGTGAAGCACCTGGAGGATTGATAAACTTGTTGAATGTGGTTTTGTGCACCTTGAGGGGTGCAGTTTTTAGAGTGGTGTCACTTTTGGGTATTTTCTGTCACATTGACCCCCCCAAACTCGCTTCAAATGTGAGGTGGTCCCTAAAAATGGTTTTGTAAATTTTGTTGGAAAAATGAGTCGTTGGTGAACTTTTAACCCTTATAACGTCCTAACAAGAAAAAATTATGTTTCCAAAATTATGCTGATGTAAAGTAGACATGTGGATAATGTTATTTAGTAACTATTTTGTGTGATAAGACTCTGATTTAAGGGCACAAAAATTAAAAGTTTGAAAATTTCAAAATTTTCAAAATTGTTGCCAAATTTCCATTTTTTTCATAAATAAACGCAAGCCATATCGAAGAAATTTTACCACTAACATGAAGTACAATATATCACAAAAAGAACACTCAGAATCAGTGGGATTAGTTGAAGCGTTCCAGGGTTATAACCTCAAAGTGACAGTGGTCAGAATGATAAAAATTGGCCTGGTCATTAAGTACCAAATTGGCCCTGTCACTAAGGGGTTAAAACAAAGCATGTTTTTTGATCAGTTTGCAAGAGTTATTGCCGTTCAAACCTACTTAGATGAATATGGCTAAGCTACAATGCCAGATATAAACTTTGGATATATGTTCCATGTTGTTAGAATTCTGTGCTTTTCTTTTTTTTTTTTTTAAATACAATATTCCAAAAGCATTAGGAGCCAGTAAAAAGGAACAGGAGTGTGATGACTGACGATAAATCAAGCTGTGATTCTGGAAATGCCTTTGGATAGGGCTGTAATGAAATGTACAATCATCAATGACGGTAATGTATGATGTGTATGTGGAAAACTAAACAGAGCAGTAAAAGAATATTGCATATAACATGCCTAACATCAGGGAAACATTAGACAATACATAGAAATCTGGGATATGTGAAAGGTTATGGTCACACTAGCAGTATTTGGTCAGTATTTTACATCAGTATTTGTAATCCAAAACCAGGAGTGGGTGATAAATGCAGAAGTGGTGCATATGTTTCTATTATACTTTTCCTCTATTTGTTCCACTCCTGGTTTTGGCTTACAAATACTGATGTAAAATACTGACTAAATACTGATAGTGTGACCGTAGCCCTGGATCAGTCTGATTGATTCTAGACACAAGCATTAGGGGAGCAGGTATACCAGCATTGATGACGCCACATACTGTGTCGGTGTTATCAAACATTGTTTCCCTGCAAAATCATGTCTATTTAAAAGTCAATTAAAAAACAGCAATTACTATCTGCCACCAGTTTCGGGTGGCTCCCCCTAACCCTACCCTTAGACCGGGTTCAGACAGCTGTATTTCACAGATCATATACGGACATGAATTTAAAGAGCACCTTTTACAAATTGTGACCGTGTAAACTGTATATTCCAGCACATGATAGAAGGAATGTAGATTAAAATGTGTTTTTTCCTCCACTCCATTGTGGACAATGAAAAAATTTCTGGTGCCATGACCCATGGCCAATCCAGGCATTGTGGGCCATATACGGGCTGTGAAATATGGCAGTATAAAAAAAATGTCCAAAGGGTCAGTTCAAATGCTTTTGAAAAAATGGATAATAAAACCTAAGAAAATCCAGACAATGAACATAAAGATGTGGATTTCATAACTTACAGCGCTGTAAATAAAACGTGCAGTGGGGCAAGCCGCATATACTAATTCCTGGACAGTGTCCTAAAAATCCTATGTACTTACATTAAGGGAGGAATTCATGAAGACTACAACATTTTGCATAAATACCAGCAACTACAAATTGTGAAATTTGCTGACACCATGAAACTTGCATAGCGTTCCCCTTAGTGTACCTTTGGTGCTGAATGTCCTTTTTTTTTACCAGTTCTGCACCTGGTGTTCCTGTACTGGTAAGAAGTAGGAAAGTAATGAAAGGACACGGGTCAAAGTGAAAACTGGCATTTTATTAAACAGTCTTATCATTGACTCCTGCAGAAATGGACAAAAAGACACAAAGTATTTACAGGTATAACAAGGAATCCATGGGAGCTATAAAAATGCTAAGAATATTATATTTGTAAAAAGCCCAAACAATTGCCACATTTAACATTTCATAGAAAATCATAATATATATTATCAGTCATTTCATCCTGGGGTCTGCACTCTACCAATCACTTAATGTGCTGAGAACCCATCTTTGTATTATAAACTGATAATAATAAATGCTGAATACAATAACATTATATGTCATTGCTCTGAGTGCAAGTAAACAATGTGTAGTAAGGGTCCTGCCAGGAGGACCCCCCTCGCCAATCCAAACAGGTGTACCTTGTCCCCCAATCACTGTGAATGGTACAGCAGGTTGTGGAGGAGGGCAGTAATCAGCAGACACCCCATTCATCTCTATGGGACACATAGATACAGCTGCTGTGAGTATATGGTACCCCTCTTCTGATGATCATTGGGGGCCCAGCTATTTGGCCTCGCTTATCTTCTATGGAAGTTTGCCAGCTGTTAAAGCATGCAATTCCCCAACTGTATGTTACTAGAGAAGTTTACACTGATATAAACTAACCATATAGTTGGATGACAACCAGCATGTAAAGGGTTATTCCCAGCATTAAAAGCTTGCGCTTATCAAGTGGACATGGGGCACCGATCTGCTCCATTCTGAAGGGGCATTTCAGAGACCTGTTCTCTAGTTCACCGGGGGAAACCCAGCAATCAGTTCCATCCTTTAAAGAGACGACAGTTTTTATTGGTGGGGATATCCCTTTAAGACTGCAGAAGCAAATTTCCTATTACATGAGTCTCTCCATTTGCAATGTCCACGGACATTGATTCACGTGACAGTAGTAACTTAGGGAAGTGAAGCTCCACTATAATGCTTTACGTAGCAGATGTCCTGTCTTCTGGAAATTAGATGGTTTACTAGAACAACCAAACAAATCGGAAATGTGTATACATGAGAGTATTGGAATAATCAGCCAGCAACGTAGAAATGTATGGACGCTATGATTGTATCTTATTAATGAAATGTGAGAAGTTGAATGTCCCGGATGTGCAGATCATATTGGGGGTCTGATTCATTAAGGTGAGGATGCCACAAATCTCCCCCAGAAACACCTTAAGAAGTCACAAGATGTTTGAACAACTCGGCAGCTTCACAAAAATATTGCGACTTTTGTCATTTATACACCAGACCAAAAACGGGCACAGCTGAGGCGGGACGGGGCTTCGTCACACACGCCTGTCAAATTCATCATAAAAGTGGTGTAAACTACTCCAGAAATGTGCGCCAGCCCACGATTTCTGGCGGCAGCGCATGCGGAGTATCAGACGCGCCCGATTCATTGAGTGGTGAATGCCACGTAATAACTCAGGTGAGTGTACCCAGCGAGCTGGTGTCTGGCAGTGCTATGGCAGTTTTCAGGAATCGCCCACATAGTGTCCGTAGCTTATGTCTTTCCTGGAAAACACTGCCGCAGATATCTAGCCTTCGTCTCTTACTACTTTCTTAATATGCTGATATTCCCCTGAACAACCTGTGGTTGCCCTGCAGATCAACAATGGTCTTTATGGGTGCAAATGACAAAAAAAAGGGGTGACTTTCCTTCCACCTTTAAAGAGAACCTGTCTGCGCGGATTTACATAGGGTAGATGTAAGGCTATATAAGTGCTTCTTCCCCAATAGATACTTTGTAGATATCCAATGTGTGAGCCAGACGAATCTAGTATAGGAATCGAATGAAAATCAGGCTGAAGTGCCCTAAGGGGGTATCAATGTATTTAGAAGAAGCGGTACAAATGCTTTCCTACGCCCCCAGTGCACTGGCACCCGGATTTACATTTCATTTCTATGCTAGATTTCTTATGACTCGCACATCGGATCTTTGCAAAGTACAAGGTTTATTGCTGGACAAATATTGCCATGCCTCTACTTCTGTATGTAAAAGCCTGCTGATGGGTTCCTTTGAACACAAAGCTGACAGCCTGGCCCATCAGTTCCAAATACGTTTTCCTTTACATCAGAGACAGTATTCTCTGGCAGAATATGAACCATATAATCTACAGCTTATTACTGTAAGGAATAACAGACATAATCCAGTAAATACCGCGCTGTGCCCAGCTGCCGCCCATATGACCTTAGAAGATACGAGGTGCACGCTTTCTAGCATAGTCTGGACAACTACAGTAAATTGCAACATTGGACGGAAGAGAATAATTAGACCAGATAACACAAATTAAAGGGATTGACTGAAGAAGAGAAGGTATCGCCTATCCATAGGTTAGGTAATAAATTATAGATTCAGTATAACTGCTGGTCCTCCACTGCTTGGTAGAACAGGGCATTTTTGTACCTGACAGCATATTTGACTGCAGCTCTATTCATTGTCTATGGGACTGATGGAAAAAAAAATGAGCACTACGTTTAGGCTACTTTCACACATCAGGTTTTTTGCATCAGGCACAATCCGGCGAATGTTGGAAAAAACGGATCCGGCGCAGATTGTGAAAAACTGATGCTACAGATCCATTTTTTTCGACGGATCCGGCTAGCATATCTAGATTATTGGATAAAAAAAATGTTGGCGCATGCTCAGTTTAAAAAAACGGAAACCAGCGCTGGAATCGGTCATTTTCTGGATCCGGCACCTTCCGGCTCCCATTCTAGCAAACAGCCGCATTCGGCGCTCTCGGCTTTTTTGCCGGAGACAAAAAACGTTGCTATGGACGTTTTTTCCAGAAACCGGAAATGGCAGATTTGCCGGATCCGGCGAAAACCGGACAAAACGCAATGTCATCTGGCGCAATCTGGCCCTAATACAAGTCTATAGGAAAAAAAACTGGATCCGGCAGCAACATTCGCCGGATCCGTTTTTTTGAAATTTAGCCGGATTTAGCCTGACAGCAAAAACCTGATGTGTGAAAGTAGCCTTAGTCCCACAGTCAATAAATGGAACGATGGCTCAGCCTGCGCATTGCTGCCCCTTTCTGAGGATAAAAATGTCACTTTCTGGAGATTGGTGGAGGACTCAGCAATGGGACTCCAACTAATCTACAGTTATCGCCTATCCTATGGATAAATGACAATTTTTCATCACCGAACAACTACTTCAAACGGAATCGGTCAGCAGGATTGTGACTGACTGCTATGACTGACAGCCTCTATGATGTGAGACATCAGGCAAAGAAGTCATCAGTCAAGCAAGAGGAGGCGCTGGGGCTGGAGGCTTTAGATCTACCATAGCTCTTCAGCTTGATTTACATATCAATTAAAATGCTGACTTCTCAGTAATGGAGGAACAGACTGGCCATGTAAAGGTATTGTTGGACTTATCTTTGAAAGAGCTACATACTAATATAAATATTTTTTTGGGGAGTGGCGGGGTTTGAGGTGACAGTGAAGCTCTGCTGTGCAGCCAAGTGCAATCTTCTACATGGAAAAAATACAACAAATCATAGAAATATGGAGTGTCACCCATTCAGGATAAATTGGCAAACAATCACAGCGTCATCTCTACCTGTCCTTCATCTCAGCTTTTATGCAGCAAAGCTTAACGGATGCATTTAGCCACATGTTTCATCTAGTTCTCTACTCTTAAGTCTCATTTATATATTTTTTAAGAATAGATATTGATAACAGGGTAATGGTGGAGACAAGTGGTGAATTACAAGCCTCTCATCGTTATGACACTATTGTATTTTAATGCACATGCTCCATTAGTCATTTTTTCTACTCAACAGGACTGGATTTTCCTTTTCTTTTTCATTTTTCAAATGAAAATATGGTGCACACAAAAGAAAAATTTACATGGTCGACATGACCCAGTCGTCGCGTTTCGACTGCACTAAGCAGTCTTACTCATGAGTATATTCACTTGTACTATTGATTTATGTAAATTCTGCTGAAAGTTCAGATTCCATTTAAGTTTAATGCTACAGTGAAATATTTTCATAAAATGCTATATCAGTCTTGGGAAAAAATTTTATTGGCACATATACATTTTCTAATAGTATATGGCTTGCAACTTTAACTTGTGTAATAGCACCGGCCTTAGTGCAGTTTAAAGAAAATAATCAGGGTTTTTATGTTATTTATTTTTGTAGTTCTGTAATTTTTGTAATTTTTTTGCCATAATAATGTGTGTTAAAAAAATAATTAAAATCTTGAAATTTTCACACTGGCCACTAGGGTATTTTACATTCACATTTTCTGTTTTGTTTTTTTGCAGCAAATTCACATGTACATTAGCATCAATGAACAGACCCTGACACTCCTCTTTTGTATTTAACCATCTAATGAGCATTTACAAAGGTCAGTGTGAAGTGAAGAACAGAAAGCTGTGGCATCACCTATTGTGTGTGAATGTTGGAGACTGTATTATTAACGGTGTATGGAGGTATTACGGTGGCTTAGGGTACCGTCACACTATACGATTTACCTACGATCACGACCAGCGATACGACCTGGCCATGATCGTAGGTAAATCGTAGTGTGGTCGCTGGGGAGCTGTCACACAGACAGCTCTCCAGCAACCAACGATGCCGAGGTCCCTGGGTAACCAGGGTAAACATCGGGTAACTAAGCGCAGGACCGCGCTTAGTTACCCGATGTTTACCCTGGTTACAAGCGTTAAACTAAAAAAAAAACAAACAGCACATACTTACATCTGGTGTCCGTCACGTCCCTTGCCGTCTCTGCTTCCCGCACTGTGACTGCCGGCCGTAAAGTGAAAGTGAAAGCACAGCCGCTGTGCTCTGCTTTCACTTTACGGCCGGCAGTCACTGAGTGCGGGAAGCAGACGGCAAGGGACCTGACGGACACCAGAATGTAAGTATGTGCTGTTTGTTTTTTTTTAGTTTAACGCTTGTAACCAGGGTAAACATCGGGTAACTAAGCGCAGTCCTGCGCTTAGTTACCCGATGTTTACCCTGGTTACAAGCGAACGCATCGCTGGATCGCATCGCTAGATCGCTAGATCGGTGTCACACACACCGATCTAGCGATGACAGCGGGAGATCCAGCGATGAAAGAAAGTTCCAAACGATCTGCTACGACGTACGATTCTCAGCAGGATCCCTGATCGCTGCTGCGTGTCAGACACAGCGATATCGTAACGATATCGCTGGAACGTCACGAATCGTACAGTCGTAGCGATCGAAATGTTATAGTGTGACGGTACCCTTAGTGGATAGCACAGCAGCCTTGCAGCCCTGGAGTCCTGGGTTCGAATCCCACCAAGGACAACATCTGCAAAGAGTTTGTATGTTCTCTCTGTGTTTGCGTGGGTTTCCTCCGGGCACTCCGGTTTCCTCCCACATTCCAAAGACATACTGATAGGGAATTTAGATTGTGAGCCCCATTGGGGCAGCCATGATAAGGTGTGTAAAGCGCTGCGGAATATGTTAGCGCTATATAAAAATAAAGATTATTATTATTATCTGTCATCATAATCCTGCCTCTGATGATAATGAGACTTCTGAAAACTTTTCTGTAAAGAACAGGAAGTGTGAGTTTAAAATAGACCCAATGGCTACTGTGAAAATTGAAACTTTTTTTAATTTATTTTTTCTGATTATACACTGGCTTTAGGGCTACATGGCATGATAAGTGAAACTTCCTATGAACCAGTCATCAGTTTGCCAATTCAAAGCATCCCTTGAGTTACTCCTGTAGAATCCAATAGGGAGAGCTACATGGAAGAAGGGCCATCTCCATATTATACTTTAAATCAGCTGAATAGTGGACACTAGACCTCCTTGTAGAAGTGAGACTCCTACTTTTCAGACATTTGTGGCAAAATCCTGTGGATATTCCAGAAGTGTCTACCCTGCCTGCTTATTATATTATTTCTTTGATAATCCTGGAGACCTGCACAATCAGACTTTATCCAGAGGTTAATTTGGACTACCTGAGTATGTGTAGAGCTTCCATTGAAAATGCTACTCCTGTGGAACTACAAGTCCTAACTGACCAGAACATGCCACAACCTGTAATGACATAGCAGTCATGAGTTCCTTTCATCGTGTTAAAGAAGCACTCCAGCTATTTTTGTCTATATAGTGCAGTATAGTGTATCACTGAATAATAAATGTAGAGACTCCTGTGTATGCTTTATGTATACTTCTTTCAGTTTATGTGCTTGCTGTGTCTGGGTTGTCACTTTGATTTATTCTTCTCTCTAAGGGTACCGTCACACTATACGATTTACCTACGATCACGACCTGCGATATAACCTGGCCGTGATCGTAGGTAAATCGTAGTGTGGTCGCTGGGGAGCTGTCACACAGACAGCTCTCCAGCGACCAACGATGCCGAGGTCCCTGGGTAACCAGGGTAAACATCGGGTAACTAAGCGCAGGACCGCGCTTAGTAACCCGATGTTTACCCTGGTTACAAGCGTAAAACTAAAAAAAAACAAACAGCACATACTTACATTCTGGTGTCTGTCAGGTCCCTTGCCGTCTGCTTCCCGCACTCAGTGACTGCCGGCCGTAAAGTGAAAGTGAAAGCACAGCCGCTGTGCTCTGCTTTCACTTTACGGCCGGCAGTCACAGTGCTGGAAGCAGACGGCAAGGGACCTGACGGACACCAGAATGTAAGTATGTGCTGTTTTTTTTTTTTTAGTTTTACACTTGTAACCAGGGTAAACATCGGGTTACTAAGCGCGGTCCTGCGCCTAGTTACCCGATGTTTACCCTGGTTACAAGCGAACGCATCGCTGGATCGCATCGCTAGATCGGTGTCACACACACCGATCTAGCGATGACAGCGGGAGATCCAGCGATGAAAGAAAGTTCTAAACGATCTGCTACGACGTACGATTCTCAGCAGGATCCCTGATCGCTGCTGCGTGTCAGACACAGCGATATCGTAACGATATCGCTGGAACGTCACGAATCGTACCGTCGTAGCGATCGAAATGGTATAGTGTGACGGTACCCTTAGATGGTTTCCATAATATAAACAACATTGTCTACGGTGCCAGAGTGTCATCACATTGTTCTTGCTCCTATGTAATGGTTGATTGATCAGTAACATAGAGCAGATGTCCCCTGATGTATACAGCAGTCTCAGTGTCTCTTATGTGATGCATCTACAGCAGTCTCAGTGCCTCCTATGTGATGTATATAGCAGTCTAATGGGATGTATATACAGCAGTCGGTGTCTCCTATGTGAAGTATAATAGCAGTCTCATTGTCTCCTATGAGATGTATATACAGCAGTCTCAGTGTCAGTGATGTATACAGTCTTAATGGGATGTATATACAGCAGTCTGTTTCCTATGTGATGTATATACAGCAGTCTCAGTGTCTCCTATTTGATCTCTATACAAGTCTCAGTGTAAGCTATAAGATGTATACAGGAGTCTCAGTGTATGATATGTGATGCATACAGCAGTCTCGGCGTATGCTATGTGATGTATGCAGCAGTCTCATTATATTATATGTGATGTATGCAGCAGTCTCAGTGTATGCTATATGATGTATACAGCAGTCTCAATGTATACCATGAGATGTATATACAGAAGTCTGTCTCCTATGTGAAGTAAATATAGCAGTCTCATTGTATCTTTTGTGATGCAGATTTAGCTCATCTCACTGCTTTCAGTATCTGAGGTGGGATGGAATAAATTACACAGGTAAAATATTGATTGTGAGTATGTATCATATGTGCATAAAGAAGCTGGAGTGCTTCTTTAAATTGAGGGCATTTATTTAGATCTGTGGCTGTAGACAACAGTAAACTTTCCTGTGTTGTGACAAAGCCTTTTATACTAGGGCTAATAATGAGCAAACATTCTCGGATAAGGTGTTCTCTGAGCACGCTCAGGTGCTGAGTGACTTTGGCGTACTTGAACAATACGTTTGTGTCCTCGCGCCTGAATGTCTTGTGGCTGTTTGACACAGGTGTTTTAGGCAATACATACATGTTGCAATTCATGCAGTCTGAGCGGGAACTCGAATATATTATTCGAGCACGCAGAAGACACTTGGTTAGCACCCAGCATGTTCAGATAACACCTTATCCAAGCACATTCACTCATCACCAATTTGGATCAAAAACAGGAGTAGGCAATTTTTAGCTTGCCAGCTGCAAAAAAAAGAAATCCAGCATATTTTCTCAGCCAAAGATTTCCTACATCAGTCTTATCACGCAAAAAAAAAAAAAATCCTATTTCTGTACAAAACAGTCATTGAGACAAAGGTGCAAATTTTGGGGCTACCAAATGCTCCGGACATATTTCTTACATAGTTATATATATGCTTATATTACATAGAAGCCAAGCCCCTTTAAAAGGGATCAATACATTCCTATTTACCCCAAGATACACACATGGTAAAATATCTACATCTTGTGCTAAGGAATTCACAAGAAATTGCTACATATATTGATCCGTGCACAGTTATCACGGAAACATGAGCGACCAGGGTCAAAAGAACAAGAAAAAGAAAAACAAACCAAAAAAAAAAAAGCTTGTGTATACGTACGTGTACAGATGAACATATACTATAAAATATGGATCGAATGTACACAGAGAAACACAAGGATAGTGCAACAGAGCGAAGAACTTGCCGACACACATCCTTCACATGGACTGATACTTTGTATCACAAGGTGCTTCAGGCTTCGCCCATAGTGCCGGAGAACGGAAATAGGCATGGGGGGTTTAAGGGGCTGAGTGCACAAAGTTCTACTTCCAACTAAGAGAAGAATAAGGAGAGAGGAGACGGGCCGCAAGGATCCCTGTCTGAAATGCCATAGGAGAGGCCACTGGGACATTTAACATCTAGAAATGTATATACACGCACACAAAAATGTGCACAGCGTACTATGGAGAGCAGTCATCTGCATGACACATACATTTAAAGGTGCTGTGCAAGGATAGACCATTACATAGAAATGACACATCACTCTGAATGACACACAGATACGCTACATATTTTCAGTATGTGTCCGGAACAGATTTTTCCAGCTACTCTACGTAATACGGCCTTATCTGCAGGCCGGTACATATTGTCATTGCTTTGTAGACATGTGCTCTTTTCTCCCAGAAGATCTGGGTATCCTCTCCTACCGCCGATATTGGGAACATCCTCCACAGTGCCCCATACGCTTCTGCTCATCTGGGTAGAGAACGGTCAGATATGGTGGACGCAGGGAGTTTGGTTCATCCCTTGTCGTGATTCGTGGGCGTCTTCTCACCTCCTCTCTGTAATGAAAAACAGAGAAGGAAACGATGGGGGATCATCTGTGTCCATGTTAAGATAAAAGAGAATATAAAGAATGTAGAATGTAACAAGGCTGATGCATGAGGCAAAGGCAATCCTAATGAAAAATATATGGCAACTCTCACCTTATACCACTACTTAATGAAACGTACCGTTGACTTCTGTACCCCCCCCTCGCCTTGTGGCACAAGGTAGGGGGGGGCTTGAGCGGTAAGAATGGGTGGGGCCGGGGAGGACGCCATGGTGTTAGATGTTGATGTCACAGGCAGTAGAGGAGGGGCAGCTGGCACTGTAATCAGACGATGTAGATCCTGTCGTTGTTGTAAGTGTTGAACAAGTTGATAAAGGACATTCTGCTGTTCCTACGAAAGACACAAAATGCAGAGATGAAATAAATGGAAAAAATGCACCGATTTCTAACTCTTCAAGACTACACGGATTGTGATTCGCCATTCCATCTGACGGATCTGTAATGATCTGGTTTTCTATTCCCCTCCACTTATGAAAATGTCTGGCAGATTTACATTTTCTTCGTATTGGATTAAACAAAACATCAAAGTGAGCTTCAATATTCTTATCAAAAAGCAATGGAAAATGAAGAAAAAGAGCGAACGTGAGTGTGAAGACATCATAAGGCTACGTTCACATTGGCGTTCCGCCAATGTGCGTCGCTGTTGCGCCGGCGACGCGCCCCTATGTTTAACATAGGGGACGCGTGCGTTTTTTGGGTGGCGTTTTTCGACACTTGCGTCGTTTTCGACGCTAGCGTCGGACGCAAGAAAATGCAACAAGTTGCATTTTCTGTGCGTCCGATTTTGGTCAAAAAACGACGCACGCGTCGCAAAACGCGCGCGTTTTTGCGTGCGTCGCGCGTTGCGTCGCCGACGCAGGGCGGCGCAACGCTAGTGTGAACGTAGCCTAAGAAGGCATTGTGAAGACTAGATAATACTAACTTACAGCCTAAATCAAACTTATTCAGTCCCCAGGTTTATTAGTAAAATGTACAAACTTTCTGCTGTTTGCAATAAACCAAACTAGAACAATACTATTCACCCTTCATGATAAGCGTCTTCAGCACTCCGTAGAGCATCTTTGCTTGTTATGACCCGTTGTAGACGTGATGCACAGCCAGACACCAGCTACTGGCAGCATTCATGAGGAGTCTTAGCTCGTTCCTCATGGGCAATGGCCTTAAGGTCACTAATATTCTAGGGTTTTACGTACTGAACCTGCCTTCTACAAATCCCACCAAAGATTTTTTATGAAGTTCAAGTAAAGTGACTGACGGCCGCTCCTGAATCCTTCAGGACGTGTTCTGAAACCAAGATTTGTAGAACTTTGATGTATGCTTCAGATTACTTTCCTCCTGGAAAGTTCAATGATGCCAAAGCTCCAGCTTCCTCACAGAAGACAGGGCTGTGGAATCGGTAAGTAAAACCTCTGACTCTGACATTTCTCTGTCTCCGACCCCACAGAACTGGTCACTACTGAGCATGTACATAAAGTGCAGCACAGATTCATCTCAACTAAAAGCAAAGATCCTTAGATCAGGAACAGAACAGACATTTATAGGACATTTCCCTTACTCCTGTCTCCACAGCACTGGTCACTACTGAGCATGTGCATAACGTGTAACACATATTCATCTCAACTAAAAGCCCAAATCCTTAGATCAGGAACAGAACAGACACTTATAGGACATTTCCCTTACTCCTGTCTCCACAACACTGATTACTACTGAGCATGTGCATAACGTGTAATACATATTCATCTCAACTAAAAGCCCAAATCCTTAGATCAGGAACAGAACAGACACTTATAGGACATTTCCCTTACTCCTGTCTCCACAACACTGATTACTACTGAGTATGTGCATAACGTGTAGCACATATTCATCTCAACTAAAAGCCCAGATCCTTAGATCAGGAACAGAACAGACACTTATAGGACATTTCATAACTTTCCCAAATTCTTATGGAAACATTTACAACACATCCTGCACTGTACTACTGTACACAGTGTATTATATATTTTAAGAGTCAGAGTCGGTCCATTTTATACTGACTCCGGCTCCACCAAAATGGACACAGACTCCAACTTAACAGCCCCGACAGAAGGCATGATGATTTCTCATATGGTTTCTTGATATTTGGCTGAATCTATCATGACCTGTAGCAGGTTTCCAGTGTCAGAGAAGGCAAAGCAGGCCCAGAGCATCACTGAGTACCCCGTTAGTGGTACTACAAAGTGTTCCAGGATCCGTTTTTGAGCATGACAGCACCAGGCTGCACGTTGCTTGGTGCTTCTGTGAACAACCTTAGTGGTCTAAATGTGTAACCATAGCCTGCAGTGTCTCTGGACTTGTCTCCCATTAAGAACATCTGGGGTCAGCGGATCTTGATGATTTGTGTGCCCAAGTGCAGTCACTGTGGCAGAACATTCCTCAGAGAACCATTAATAACATCACTGATATTAGCCAAAGACAGTAAGTGCATTTCTGCATGTGGGGCTTAGACTCAATACAGATTAAACTGTGAGTTTTAAAAAAAAAATGCTGATTAAACGCTACTCGAGTCACAAATTTGAAAAGATATGGAGCCCTTAGCTTGATACTCCAGGGCTAGTCACAAAATTAGATACAGAATATATACGGTGTTACTCCCTAACCATTAGCCGCCCTCCCACCCAGACAAATTTTATACTCCTTCATTCTAGAAACGATGTGTAAATAACAAATGGTTTTCTTTGGAATGTTGGGATTAAGGGAGGACTAGAGATTTAAAGTTATGATGTTTTGTCTGTGTTTTAGAGCATGGAATTATTATGTTAAACTTGTTTATTGAAAATTTGTATTTAGAGTATTCAATAAAAATGATCTGATTAAAAAAAATGTGTTTCCTTCTTTTTATCATTTACATATCATTAACATGTCTATCCATCCTGTGGTTTCCATAAATCCACGTCTCATCCTTCTTGGTGTTGCAATTTCAATGTCAAGGAGTATATAAGGATTACAACTCACACATCTAAGGGCCTCTGTCTGCAGTTTTGACCCAGTAAAACTGACAGCACTTGTGACAGCACTAGGTAGGACAGGTGTAGAGGAGAACATGAATGTAAAACTGAACTATTACTCTGAAAAGTGTTGTTGCCACAAGCGCTCTAGAGGTGATCTCCAAGGCTGAAGTACTCTTAGTTCTACCATAATGGTGGTACTGCCCATAATAATAATAATTTTTATTTATATAGCACCAACATATTCAGCAGCACTTTACAATTAAGCGGGGACATGTACAGACAATAAATTCAATACAAGTTAAGACAATTTAAACAGTGACATTAGGGGTGAGGTCCCTGCTCGCAAGCTTACAATCTACAAGGAAATGGGGGGACACAATATGTGAAAAGTGCTTGTTATTTCAGGTCTGGCAATTATAATAAATAGGGATTTTCATATAAAGCTGCATGATCCGGTCATCAGCCCGTGTGTTTAAGTGCAATAGTCAAGTATCAAGTGCAGTTATCGTGTGCATGGAGGGTGTGGAGACATATGAATAGTAGGGTGCAGATTCAGAATATTTGGAAGGAGGGAACAGGGCAAAGTTAGTTTACTGAGTAGTAGATGTGGTAGGCTTGTTGGAATAGATGGGTTTTCAAAGCGCGCTTGAATAGGTCGGGGCTAGGTATCAGTCTGATCGTCTTGGGAAGTGCATTCCAGACAGTTGGTGCAGCACGAGAGAAGTCTTGGAGATGGAGGTGTGATTCGGGGGGATGTTAGTCTTAGGTCATTTGTAGAATGGAGGGCACGTGTAGGGCGATAGAGATGTGAGAGGAGATATAAGGCGGTGCAGAACTGTGGAAAGCTTTGTGGGTGAGAGAGATGAGTTTTATACTGGACCCTGTATCGAATGGGTAGACAGTGTAATGACTGGCACAAGATGGAGGCATCGGTGAAGCGGCTGGACAGAAATATGACCCTGGCTTCTGCATTCAAGATGGATTGGAGAGGAGAAAGTTTGGTAAGAGGGAGACCGATCAGAAGAGAGTTGCAGTAGTCCAGACGAGAATGAATAAGAGCAACAGTAAGAGTCTTAACAGTTTCAAAGGTGAGAAAAGGTCGGATTCTGGAGATGTTTTTAAGATGCAGGTGACAGGAGCGAGTGAGTGATCGGATATAGGGAGTAAAGGAAAGTTCGGTGTCGAATATGACCCCAAGACAGCGGGCACGCTGCTTGGGAGTTATGGTTGAACCCTCCAGGGTAATTTCGATGTTAGATAGAGTGAGGTTAGTAGAGGAGAGAAACACAAGAAGTTCAGGAGTTTTGGAGAGACTTAGTTTCAGATAGAGGGAGGACATGATGTTAGAGACAGCAGACAGACAATCCTTGGTATTTTGAATTAGGGCAGGGGTGATGTCAGGGGAAGAAGTGTATAATTTGGTGTCGTCAGCATAGAGATGATACTGGAACCCAAATCTGCTGAGTGTATAGAGAGAAGAGGAGGTGGCCTAGGACTGAGCCCTGCCGAACCCCGATAGTAAGGGGATTAGGAGAGGAAGAGGAGCCGAAAAAAGATACAGTGAACGAGTGGTCAGAGAGGTAGGAGGAGAACCAGGAGAGGACTGTGTCCTTGAGGCCTATAGAGCGGAGCATAGTGAGAAGGAGCTGGTGATCCACAGTGTCAAATGCGGCAGAGAGATCCAGGAGAATCAGCAGAGAGCAATGACCAATGAATTTAGCTGTTATTAGATCATTAGATACTTTAGTGAGGGCAGTTTCAGTGGAGTGTAAAAAGCGGAAACCAGATTGTAAGGGGTCAAGAAGAGAGTTATCCGAGAGATAGCGGATTAGACGGGAGTGGACCAAGCGTTCCAGGAATTTAGAGATGAAGGAAAGGTTAGACACAGGTCTGTAGTTAGCCGTGCAGTTCTGGTCCAGGGATGGCTTTTTAAGTAAAGGGGTTATGATGTCATGTTTAAATGAGGAGGGAAAGATACCTGAAGAAAGAGAGAGGTTAAATATTTTAGTCAGGTGAGTGGTGGCCACTGGTGAGAGAGACTGCAGGAGATGTGAAGGAATGGGGTCACTGTTGCAGGTTGTAGGCTGAGCAGAAGCGAGGAGCTTGGAAACTTCTTCTTCTGAAACAGGCTCAAAGATGTCTAGTGAGCTTGAGGTGCGGCAGAGAAGGGGATCCAGGCATTGAGGAGATTAGGCTGAGATATCTTGATGGATGTGGTTGATTTTTTCTAGGAAATAGGTGGCCAGATCCTCACCGCTGAGGTTGGTGACGGGGGCCTGTACTTTAGGTTTCAGGAGGGAGTTTAAGGTTTCAAAAAGTCATTTTGGGTTGTTGGACAGTAAGGTGATGAGGGTGGTGAAGTAGGATTGTTTGGCCAGATGAAGGGCAGAGTTATAGGTTTTGAGCATGAACTTATAGTGGATGAAGTCTTCTGCTAAGAGAGATTTTCTCCACTGCCGCTCTGCACACCTTGAGCTGCGCTGAAGAAAGCGTGTTTGCATAGTGTGCCAGGGCTGCCGTTGTCTGTGTCGGGTCTTTCCGCGTGTAGAAGGTGCTGCTTCATCTAGGGCATTCTTCAGTGTATTATTGAAGTGTGACAATGCTAAGTCTGGACAGGAGAGGGAGGAAATGGGGGCTAGAGATGTGTGGAGGTTGTCTATAAGCTGCTGGGTATTAATAGTACGTGTATTCCGATAAGTGTGGTAAGTGGGGGTGTCCTGGGTGAGGAGAGAATTCTTGACAGAGAAGTAAAGATGGTTGTGGTCCAAGAGCGGGAGAGGGGAGTTAGTAAAGTCGTGCCGCGAGTCGGGAGGGGAGAAAACCAGGTCCAGAGTATTCCCGTCCTCATGCGTAGGAGAATTAGTAAACTGTGAGAGGCCGAATTAAGAAGTTAGAGAAAGAAGATAAGAGGCAGATTGGGAGAGGGGATCATTGATGGGGATGTTAATGTCTCCATGATGAGGGTGGGGATGTCACAGGATAGAAAGTGAGTAAGCCAGGTGGCAAAGTGTTCTAGAAACTGGCAGGAGGAGCCTCACAAGATAATCACAATACTCACAAGATAGGAATTATTTATAATCCTGGGAGCTTAACTCATTAGATGCTGCTGTCAATACCATGGGATCTGAGGTGTTTGTCTCTGTCTACCCACTGTCTGAAGTTGCAGTTCAGCGCCTTTAGACTGAATAGGGCTGAGTTGTAATATTACCTGTGTGCTGCTGTTGAATTGATTTTGGAAGAAAGCAGCCATGTTTTTCCTGTCCTGTATACCTCACATGACCTCTGTAGTGAATCCCTAGACTCAGCGTTCCTATGCTGTATATGGCTGAATCCGGTGATTGGCTGCAGCGTGAAGTAATCCGGACATTATCCCTATATCCAGCTAAGCAGAAGACCAGAGGGGAGGATTGGGGACACAGTGCTGGAATGGTTGGGATTAAATAGGAAACAGAAAGCAGTTGTCTATCCCTTTACTGCTTATAAAAGGCTTAGGTGTAGTTGAAGTGCTCATGTAAAGGCTGAGGATACCTACCACAGTGAGATGAGCAGAGGCGAGCTGCTGCAGCTGTTGTGCTAGCTGCCTCTGTTGTTCTGTCAGTGCGCTCAGTGGGGAAAGGCTGCATAAGAAGCACATATAGATGAATTGTAATAGGCAGCTAATGCAAAACATGAGATAGAAAATCTTCCATGTCCACCATCTCACCTGGCTGGTATGTGGCTGCCGGCAGTCCCGCTGCACAGAGGGTTCGGAGTTTGCCCAGATGACTGCAGAACGCCTGTGATACTTCCCAGAATAGTATTCAGTGATAGTGCACCTGGATTACCAGAAAGAGCTCCAAGCAAAGGAATAGCTGCCAGCGCAGAGGGCGTTCCAGGGCCTGCGGCTTGTACCAGCCCGTTCATTAGTTGTTCTGCTCCCATTGTGGGAAGTGATGGAGCTGTATGAGATAGGGGTCCTGGGGGAGGAGTGCTGTGCAAGGATAGACAGGAGCTGCTTCTGCTGGGACAGCCGGACTGTGGGTCCTGTGCGGGAGAATTGCAAAAATAAGGAAAGGTCATTTATTAAAGGAAAAAATAGAAAAGCAAAAGTTAAAATGTATAAAAGTACACCAAAACAGGAGATATCCATAGAGAAGAATGGTACATAACAAGAATGGACAAGGAAGATGTGTAACCAATATATATGTGAAAAAATAAGCAAAGAAAGAAAAAAAAAAGATTAAATAATGACGATGTATGTAAATTAGAAGAGATAGAAATATCCCCACCTCAGAAGGAGAGTTTTCAGTACGAACGCTGCTCTTGGAAGTCGGACTCTTATTGATCAAAGTGTCTTGGGTGCTCACTAAGGATACAGACAAAGGGAGTTATGGAAGAAAAGGTCATTTGTACAGAAACTGCTGGTAGAAGAGAACCATCTCTAAAAAAATATGAGGAGAACCATAAACCAAGGACTCACCATGAGGAACATTAATTGCTGGTAAAGAAGGGGGAAAAGGACAAGCAAGTTGAACATTCAGTAGCTGCAGCTTCTCCTTCCGAGCGGTCAGACTCAAGATCTGGTCTTGTAGTGAGCGGTTCTCTTTTTGCAGGGAGTGCAATGCCTGGAGCATGTCCACAACTGTGGAGGCAGAATGAGAATTAAGAATGATAATGCACAGCGGTAGGGTGACTGCACTCCCTTTGTATAATTTACAGTAAACAGTGCATAGAGACTCCACTTAGGCCACTTGAAATGGATCCTATTCAGACCTGTCTGATTCCTAACCCACAGCTGATCCGATCATCCTAACCAATCCCTTATACTATATAAGACCGGTTTTCTTTCTTATATAGAACAGGATATTTTGAGAAATACCGGTAATAATTTTCTTTTCATACTCCCATATCACGGCCATCACCAGGGTCTAATCGGATACTTGAATTCTGTTACATACATTTCTACATGTCCTATAGCCTTCTCAACGGTTACCCATTATTCTCTAACACCATGAAATTATCCGTTATATCTTCCTTTGATCCCTCTGGATTGCAACTGTTCCTTGTATGAGGGACACATTGTCAGGTTGCACAGTTGCCAAAGTCCACATTAAAATTCAAAGGGATATTACATTCCGAGACATTTGTGACATATCAAAATGATATTCCATAAATGTCTCACCGATTCCACTTTCAGGTCTCCCATCTCCTCTGTTCTCTCAGAAATGGCAAAACAATGAGTCCATGGGGCTCCCCCCATTGCAGTTTATGCACTCTAATGATGGTAGCCATTCTCATGCATCAGCACTTCATCTTTCTGGAATACCAGACAGGACTAAGAAGACCCTCATTTTGCCAATATACTGAAGTCCCAGAATTGTCCCCACAGTGCACAGTTAGTACTTTTCTACCCCAGCTCTTGCACTATGCACCACTCACTCCTATTTTCTGTCACATGGAAAATAAATGTGAGCAGAGACAAGACACAGCAAAGGACGTCTATGACCATCTGTCTGAGAGCCGCACAAAGAGGCAACACGGCCCCCAAGAATGCAAATTACAGTCATGTTCCCAACACCCCTGCTATGAGAATCAACAGCTACCAATTATTTAACCTTTTAAATGAGAGTCTTACTGTTAACCCCTGCCTCTCCATGCTTCTCCAGTAATTGTTCGAGGTTGGCTGTGACCTGTGGTACATTATCATTCTGTGTGGAGGCACCGCTTGGATCATATAATGGGGGCAGGCTGCTGATTGGTGACCTGTTGGAGAACAAAGTCTTTTTCTTAATGTGAATTTACATGTACACTACATAACATGGAACGTGCGTTACCATGCTTTATGCATTTCTGCTATATCAAGTTTACTTACATAGAGGACAAACTCTCTCGTGGAGAACTACCTCTACATATAAAGCTGCAGTCTTCCAACTCAGGCTCTGTGTAAGAGAAGTCTTATTAAATATGGAAGCGTTCAGCCCTTTTATTAAGAAAATTACTTTTTATACATGCAATTGCAGAAAGTGTCCCGAGGTTCAGGACCATGTACTAAGCCAAAAGAACAGTCTCGCAATCAAATACAATTCCACAAAATGAACTCATTCCAACATGTTTGAATTCACTGAAAATATTATGCCGTAGTTCTCTGCAATAGTGTTCAATTCACTGACTATTCCAATTAGAGTAATATATTAAAATAGAAAGTTTATTAATAGATTTAAAAGTCCCTAAACAATCCAAAATTAACATAGAAAAATTAAATAAAAATTAGTAATAGTTCTCTCAGCATATAGTTGATGGGATTACCCTATCAACTATATGCTGAGAGAACTATTACTAATTTTCATTTAATTTTTCTATGTTAATTTGGGATTGTTTAGGGACTTTTAAATCTATTAATAAAACAGGGATTTTTGTGTACTCACAGTAAAATCCTTTTCTCCGAGCCACTCATTGGGGACACAGACCGTGGTTGTATGCTGCTTGCCACTAGGAGGTTGACAGTAAGTGATACAAAGAAAGTTAGCTCCTCCTCTGCAGTATACACCCTCATGCTGGCTCCCAGAGAACCAGTTCAGTGCAAAAGCAGTAGGAGAACATTAACAACATATAAGGGTACAACATGTCAAACTAACGAAAAACACCAGCCATTAGGCTAACAGGGTGCGTGCTGTGTACCCCAATGAGTGGCTAGGAGAAAAGGATTTTACAGTGAGTACACAAAATCCGTTTTATTAATAGATTTAAAAGTTTAACCCCTTCATGACCCAGCCTATTTTGACCTTAAAGACCTTGCCGTTTTTTGCAATTCTGACCAGTGTCCCTTTATGAGGTAATAACTCAGGAACGCTTCAATGGATCCTAGCGGTTCTGAGATTGTTTTTTCGTGACATATTGGGCTTCATGTTAGTGGTAAATTTAGGTCAATAAATTCTGTGTTTATTTGTGATAAAAACGGAAATTTGGCGAAAATTTTGAAAATTTCGCAATTTTCACATTTTGAATTTTTATTCTGTTAAACCAGAGAGTTATGTGACACAAAATAGTTAGTAAATAACATTTCCCACATGTCTACTTTACATCAGCACAATTTTGGAAACAAAATTTTTTTTTGCTAGGAAGTTATAAGGGTTAAAATTTGACCAGCGATTTCTCATTTTTACAACGAAATTTACAAAACCATTTTTTTTAGGGACCACCTCACATTTGAAGTCAGTTTGAGGGGTCTATATGGCTGAAAATACCCAAAAGTGACACCATTCTAAAAACTGCACCCCTCAAGGTGCACAAAACCACATTCAAGAAGTTTATTAACCCTTCAGGTGCTTCACAGCAGCAGAAGCAAAATGGAAGGAAAAAATGAACATTTAACTTTTTAGTCACAAAAATGATTTTTCAGCAACAATTTTTTTATTTTCCCAATGGTAAAAGGAGAAACTGAACCACGAAAGTTGTTGTCCAATTAGTCCTGAGTACGCTGATACCTCATATGTGGGGGTAAACCACTGTTTGGGCGCACGGCAGGGCTTGGAAGGGAAGGAGCGCCATTTGAGTTTTTGAATGAAAAATTGGCTGCACTCTTTAGCGGACACCATGTCACGTTTGGAGAGCCCCCGTGTGCCTAAAAATTGGAGCTCCCCCACAAGTGACCCCATTTTGGAAACTAGACGCCCCAAGGAACTTATCTACATGCATAGTGAGCACTTTAAACCCCCAGGTGCTTCACAAATTGATCCGTAAAAATGAAAAAGTACTTTTTTTTCACACAAAAATTATTTTACCCTCAATTTTTTCATTTTCACATGGACAACAGGATAAAATGGATCCTAAAATTTGTTGGGCAATTTCTCCTGAGTACATTGATACCTCACATGTGGAGGTAAACCACTGTTTGGGCACATGGTAAGGCTCGGAAGGGAAGGAGCGCCATTTGACTTTTTGAATGAAAAATTATTTCCATCGTTAGCGGACACCATGTCGCATTTGGAGAGACCCTGTGTGCCTAAACATTGGAGCTCCCCCACAAGTGACCCCATTTTGGAAACTGGACCCCCCAAGGAACTTATCTAGATGCCTAGTGAGCACTTTAAACCCTCAGGTGCTTCACAAATTGATCCGTAAAAATGAAAAAGTACTTTTTTTTCACAAAAAATTTATTTTCGCCTCAATTTTTTCATTTTCACATGGGCAATAGGATAAAATGGATCCTAAAATTTGTTGAGCAATTTCTCCCGAGTACGCCGATACCTCATATGTGGGGGTAAACCACTGTTTGGGCACACGGCAGGGCTCAGAAGGGAAGGCGCGCCTTTTGACTTTTTGAATGGAAAATTAGCTCCAATTGTTAGCGGACACCATGTCGCGTTTGGAGAGCCCCTGTGTGCCTATGCATTGGAGCTCCCCCACAAGTGACCCCATTTTGGAAACTAGACCCCCCAAGGAACTTATCTAGATGCATACTGAGCACTTTAAACCCCCAGGTGCTTCACAGAAGTTTATAATGCAGAGCCATGAAAATAAAAAATAATTTTTCTTTTCTCAAAAATGATTTTTTAGCCTGGAATTTCCTATTTTGCCAATGGTAATAGGAGAAATTGGACCACAAATGTTGTTGTCCAGTTTGTCCTGAGTACGCATATACCCCATATGTGGGGGTAAACCACTGTTTGGGCGCACGGCAGGGCTCAGAAGGGAAGGCACGCCATTTGGCTTTTTAAATGGAAAATTAGCTCCAATCATTAGCGGACACCATGTCCCGTTTGGAGAGCCCCTGTGTGCCTAAACATTGGAGATCCCCCACAAATGACCCCATTTTGGAAACTAGACCCCCAAAGGAACTAATCTAGATGTGTGGTGAGCACTTTGAACCCTCAAGTGCTTCACAGAAGTTTATAACGCAGAGCCATGAAAATTTAAAAAAAAAATTCTTTTCTCAAAAATGATTTTTTAGCCCGCTATTTTTTATTTTCCCAAGGGTAACAGGAGAAATTTGACCCCAAAAGTTGTTGTCCAGTTTCTCCTGAGTACGCTGATACCCCATATGTGGGGGTAAACCACTGTTTAGGCACATGCTGGGGCTCGGAAGTGAAGTAGTGACGTTTTGAAATGCAGACTTTGATGGAATGCTCTGCGGGCGTCACGTTGCGTTTGCAGAGCCCCTGATGTGGCTAAACAGTAGAAACCCCCCACAAGTGACCCCATTTTGGAAACTAGACCCCCAAAGGAACTTATCTAGATATGTGGTGAGCACTTTGAACCCCCAAGTGCTTCACAGAAGTTCATAACACAGAGCAGTGAAAATAATAAATACGTTTTCTTTCCTCAAAAATAATTATTTAGCCCAGAATTTTTTATTTTCCCAAGGGTTACAGGAGAATTTGGACCACAAAAGTTGTTGTCCAGTTTGTCCTGAGTACGCTGATACCCCATGTGTGGGGGTAAACCACTGTTTGGACACACGTCGGGGCTCAGAAGGGAAGTAGTGACTTTTGAAATGCAGACTTTGATGGAATGGTCTGCGGGCGTCACGTTGCGTTTGCAGAGCCGCTGGTGTGCCTAAACAGTAGAAACCCCCCACAAATGACCCCATTTTGGAAACTAGACCCCCAAAGGAACTTATCTAGATATGTGGTGAGCACTTTCAACCCCCAAGTGCTTTACAGAAGTTTATAACACAGAGCCGTGAAAATAATAAATACGTTTTCTTTCCTCAAAAATAATTTTTTAGCCCAGAATTTTTTATTTTCCCAAGGGTTACAGGAGAAATTGGACCACAAAAGTTGTTGTCCAGTTTGTTCTGAGTACGCTGATACCCCATGTGTGGGGGTAAACCACTGTTTGGGCACACGTCGGGGCTCCGAAGGGAAGTAGTGACTTTTGAAATGCAGACTTTGATGGAATGGTCTGCGGACGTCACGTTGCGTTTGCAGAGCCCCTGGTGTGCCTAAACAGTAGAAACCCCCCACAAGTGACCCCATTTTAGAAACTAGACCCCGCAAGGAACTTATCTAGATATGTGGTGAGCACTTTGAACTCCAAAGTGCTTCACAGACGTTTACAACGCAGAGCCGTGAAAATAAAAAATAATTTTTCTTTCCTCAAAAATTATGTTTTAGCAAGCATTTTTTTATTTTCACAAGGGTAACAGGAGAAATTGGACCCCAGTAATTGTTGCGCAGTTTGTCCTGAGTATGCTGGTACCCCATATGTGGGGGTAAACCACTGTTTGGGCGCACGTCGGGGCACGGAATTGAGGGAGCACCATTTGACTTTATGAATACAAGATTGGCTGGAATCAATGGTGGCGCCATGTTGCGTTTGGAGACCCCTGATGTGCCTAAACAGTGGAAACCCCTCAATTCTAACTCCAACACTAACCCCAACACATCCCTAACCCTAATCCCAACTGTAGCCATAACCCTAATCACACCCCTAACCACAACCCTAATTCCAACCCTAACCCTAAGGCTATGTGCCCACGTTGCGGATTCGTGTGAGATTTTTCAGCATCATTTTTGAAAAATCCGCGGGTAAAGGGCACTGCGTTTTACCTGCGGATTTACCGTGGATTTCCAGTGTTTTTTGTGCGGATTTCACCTGTGGATTCCTATTGAGGAACAGGTGTAAAAAGCTGCGGAATCCGCACAAAGAATTGACATGCTGCGGAAAATACAACGCAGCATTTCCGCGTGGTATTTTCCGCACCATGGGCACAGCGGATTTGGTTTTCCATATGTTTACATGGAACTGCAAACCTGATGGAACACTGCTGCGAATCCGCAGCGGCCAATCCGCTGCAGATCCGCAGCAAAATCCGCACCGTGTGCACATAGCCTAATTCTAAAGGTATGTGCACACGCTGCGGAAAACGCTGCAGATCCGCAGCAGTTTCCCATGAGTTTACAGTTCAATGTAAACCTATGGGAAACAAAAATCGCTGTACACATGCTGCGGAAAAACTGCACGGAAACGCAGCGGTTTACATTCCGCAGCATGTCACTTCTTTCTGCGGATTCCGCAGCGGTTTTACAACTGCTCCAATAGAAAATCGCAGTTGTAAAACCGCAGTGAAATGCGCAGAAAAACCGCGGTAAATCCGCGATAAATCCACAGCGGTTTAGCACTGCGGATTTATCAAATCCGCAGCGGAAAAATCCGCAGAGGAACAGAATACGTGTGCACATACCGAAACCCTAACCCTACCCCTAACCCTACCCCTAACCCTATTCTAACCTTAGTGTAAAAAAAAAAAAAATTCTTTATTTTTTTTATTGTCCCTACCTATGGGGGTGACAAAGGGGGGGGGGGGGGGGTCATTTACTATTTTTTTTTTATTTAGATCACTGAGATATAACCTATCTCAGTGATCAAAACTCACTTTGGAACGAATCTGCCGGGCGGCAGATTCGGCGGGCGCACTGCACATGCGCCCGCCATTTTGGAAGATGGCGGCGCCCAGGAAAGAAGACGGACGGATCCCGGGAGGTAAGTATAAGGGGGGGGGGAGATCAGGGCACGGGGGGAGCGTCGGAGCACGGGGGGGTGGATCGGAGCACGGGGGGGGGGGGTGGATCGGAACACGGGGGGGGGTGGATCGCTGTGCAGGGGGATGGATCGGAGCACGGGGGAGGGGGAATCGGAGCACGGGGGGGGGATCGCTGTGCGGGGGGGGGTGATCGGAGTGCGGGGGGGTTTGATTGGAGCACGGGGGGAGCGGACAGGAGGACGGGGGAGCGGAGCACAGGACGGAGGGGAGCGGACCACAGATCGGGGGGTGGGGGGGGGGGGGCGATCGGTGGGGTGGGGTGGGGGCACATCAGTGTTTCCAGCCATGGCCGATGATATTGCAGCATCGGCCATGGCTGGATTGTAATATTTCACCAGTTTTTTAGGTGAAATATTATAAACCGCTCTAATGGGCAGTTTCACTTTAAACAGCCAATCAGAGCGATCGTAGCCACGGGGGGGTGAAGCCACCCCCCCTGGGCTAAACTACCACTCCCTCTGTCCCTGCAGGCGGGTGAAATTGGAGTTAACCCTTTCACCCGGCCTGCAGGGACGCGATCTTTCTGTGACACAGCATATGCGTCACAGGTCGGATTGGCACCGACTTTCATGACGCATACGCTGTGTCACAGGTCGGGAAGGGGTTAAAAGTCCCTAAACAATCCCAAATTACCGTATATACTCGAGTATAAGCCGACCCGAGTATAAGCCGACCCCCCTAATTTTGCCACAAAAAACTGGGAAAACTTATTGACTCGAGTATAAGCCTAGGGTGGAAATGCAGCATTTACCGGTGAATTTCAAAAATAAAAATAGATCATTATTTCCCCATAGCTGTGCCCCATACAGTGCTCTGCACCGTTCATTTTGTCCCATAGCTGTGCCCCATATAGTGCTCTGCACCGTTCATTTTGTCCCATAGCTGTGCCCCATACAGTGCTCTGCACCGTTCATTTTGTCCCATAGCTGTGCCCCATACTGTGCTCTGCACCGTTCATTTTGTCCCATAGCTCTGCCCCATACAGTGCTCTGCTCTGCACCGTTCATTTTGCCCCATAGCTCTGCCCCATACAGTGCTCTGCTCGGCACCGTTCATTATTGTCCCATATCTGTGCCCCATATATGCTCGGCACCGTTCATTATTGTCCAATAGCTGTGCCCCATATATGCTCGGCACCGTTCATTATTGTCCCATAGCTGTGCCCCATATATGCTCTGCACCGTTCATTGTGCCCCATATATGCTCTGCACCGTTCATTGTGCCCCATATATGCTCGGCACCGTTCATTGTGCCCCATATATGCTCGGCACCGTTCATTATTGTCCCATAGCTGTGCCTTATATATGCTCTGCACCGTTCATTGTGCCCCATATATGCTCTGCACCGTTCATTGTGCCCCATATATGCTCTGCACCGTTCATTGTGCCCCATATATGCTCGGCACCGTTCATTATTGTCCCATAGCTGTGCCCCATATATGCTCTGCACCGTTCATTGTGCCCCATATATGCTCTGCACCGTTCATTGTGCCCCATATATGCTCTGCACCGTTCATTGTGCCCCACATATGCTCTGCACCGTTCATTGTGCCCCATATATGCTCTGCACCGTTCATTGTGCCCCATATATGCTCTGCACCGTTCATTGTGCCCCATAGATGCTCCACATAAATCTGTGCCGCTGCTGCTGCTGCTGCAATAAAAAAAAACAAAAAACCACATACTCACCTTTCTTGCTTGCAGCTCCCAGCGTCCGGTCCCGGCGCCTCCATCTTCCCGGCGTCTCTGCTCTGACTGATTAGGCAGAGGGCGCCGCGCACACTATACGCGTCATCGCGCCCTCTGACCTGAACAGTCAGAGCGCAGACGCCGGGAAGAAGGAGGCGCCGGGAAGATGGAGCGGCGCCCGGCGGCTGGAACGCGGACAGGTGAATATAAAATACTTACCTAGTCCCGCCGCTCCTGACGCTGCCCCCGCCTGTCACAGCTGGTCTTCGGTGCCGCAGCTTTCTCTATCAGCGGTCACCGGCACCGCTGATTAGAGAAATGAATACGCGGCTCCACCCCTATGGGAGGTGGAGCCGCCTATTCATTTTTCTAATGAGCGGTCCCACGTGACCGCTGAAGAGGGGAAGAAGCTGCAGCACAGAAGACCGTGGGACGGCAGGGACAGCATCAGGATCGCTGGGACTAGGTAAGTATACCTCAGCGCCCTCTCCCCCTCACCCGCCGACCCTGCCGCCCACCTTGACTCGAGTATAAGCCGAGAGGGGCACTTTCAGCCCAAAAATTTGGGCTGAAAATCTCGGGTTATACTCGAGCATATACGGTAACATAGAAAAATGAAATGAAAATTAGTGTACGGTGAGTACACAAAAATCTCTGTTTCTCCTTTGCCTCATTGGGGGACACAGGACCGTGGTATGTCCCAAAGCAGTGGGTGGGAAAATAACAACAAAAAACATCAGGCTTCACGTAACAACTGCCTAGAGGTGCGCTACGGCAGCCTGCAGAATTCTTCTGCCCAAGCCCCGCATCAGCCGAAGCTTGAGTATGAACATTATAGTGCTTGGAGAAAGTATGTAGACTGGACCAAGTTACGGCTTTACAGACCTACTCTGCCGACGCCTGATGCCGAATGGCCCAGGAAGCACCTACTGACCGAGTGGAGTGTGCCCTGATTCCCCCCGCTGGGAAAGGCTTACCTCTGATGCGTTAGGACTCCTGAATGGTGGAATGAATCCACCTAGCTATCGTGGTCTTTGAAGAGGCTAGACCCTTCCTGTGACCCTCAGGAAGCACAAAGAATCCAACCTTCGGAAGGACGCCGTCCTTGAGACATACTGTACCTTCTCAAGAGCTCTGACTACATCCAGAGTATGGCGAGCCCTTTCCACCCTGTGGACTGGAATTGGACAAAATGAAGGAAGAACAATGTCATCGTTAAGGTGGAAGGATGAGACAACCTTGGGCAAAGATGATGGGGACAGCCTAAGGACAACCTTGTCTTGGTGGAAAATAAGGAAAGACGCCCGACAGTACAGAGCAGCCTGCTCCAAAACACTCCTGATTGATGTAATTGCAACGAGAAAGGCAATCTTCCAGGACAGAAAGGTGAGCAAAATGTCCTGAAGCGGTTCAAAAGGAGCTTCTTGTAAGACTCCCAGTTTCAAATTAAGGTCCCAAGGGTCTAAATGCATGCGATAGAGGGGATGCACATGTGTAACCCCTGAATGAACAACTTCACCTGAGGTTTTGTCGCAATCCTACATTGGAATAAGACCGATAAGGCGGATATCTAGCACTTGAGCGAGCTGAGCGGAAGGTCTGAGTCCAGATCGGTCTGTAAGAACTCCAAAATGGTGGGAATAGGGAAGACGTCCAAGAGCCTTGCACCAAGCAAAAAATGTCTTCCAGGTACAGTGATAAATGCATACCAACGCAGGCTTACGAGCACTGATCATTGTGGACATTACCTGTGGTGAAAAACCAGCCTGGGTCAGAATCCAGGATTCAACGACCAAGCCGTTAAACACAGGGCCGCTGAGTTCTGGTGGTAAATCGGTCCCTGGGAGAGCAGATCTGGACAATCCGGCAGTCGCCAGGCTACATCAGTGATGAGGCGCACCAACCCTGCGAAAAACGCCCGGCGTGGCCAATCCGAAGCGACCAGGATCACTGGGACCCTTCCGCCTTGATCATCCTGATGACTCTCGGAAGAAGCGGCAGAGGGGGAAAAATGTACAAAAGATGGAACTGTCACCACTAAAGAACCAGAGCATTCACTCCTATAGCTCTTGGATCTCGCGACTGAGCTATGAACCTGGAGACTTTGGCGTTCAGTCTGGAAACCATCATATCCACATCTGGGATTCCCCAACGAAGACAGATCTGCTGGAAAACATCCGGAAGAAGTTCACACTCCCCCGAGGCGAGACCCTGGCGGCTGAGGAAGTCTGCCGCCCAGTTTCCCACGCCTGGTATGTTCACTGCTGAGATTGTGGTTCCTCTCTGCCCATCGAAGAATGCGAGTTACCTCGCACATGGCCACCCTGCTGCAGGTACCCCCTTGATGGTTGATGTATGCCACAGCCGTGGTGTTGACTGATTGAATTCGGATGGGAAGACCCGCTAGGAGATAATGAAACTGCAGTAGTGCTAGCCATATCGCTCGGATTTCCAAGGTATTGATTGGAAGTTTCGATTCAAGAGAAGACCAGCGTCCCTGAGCGGTGTGGTGACTAAAAACTGCTCCCCAGCCCAGAACACTGGCATCGGTAGTCACCACTAGCCATTGAACCGGGAGAAAGGACTTCCCTTGGTTGAGGGAAGAACTCAATGTCCACCATCTAAGAGTCTGCCTGGCCTGCGGGGATAGGCGGCACTGGCAGTCGAGGGGGAAAGGGTTCCTGTCCCAAGCTGCTAGAAGAGCATGCTGTAGGGGACGGAGGTGCATCTGTGTGAAAGGAACCACTTTCATTGCTGCCACCATTTTCCCCAGTATCCTCATCGCAAAGCGGATGGAATGAGGGGGATGACTGAGAAAGTGCACAGGCTCCTTGCTGAAGGGCTAGGAACTTGCCTTGAGGGAGAATCATCAACCCTTAGGAGAAGTCCAGGGTCATGCCAAGAAAGGATATCTGCTGCGCTGGAATGGGGAAGACTTGGCTAAGTTTATCAGCCAACCCATACGAGAAAGAGTATCGCAAGTGATACGAACGGACTCCGCGCAACCGTGGAAAGACCCTCGACTAAGAGGTCATTCAGATACGGTAGGGCGACCACGCCCCGAGAGTGCAGGATGGACATGACAGCTGCCATGACCTTTGTGAAAACCCTGGGAGCGGTAGCGAGGCCGAAGGGCAAAGCAGTGAATTGAAAGTGCTGGTCGCGAATGGCGAAACACAGGAACTTTTAGTGGGGAGGAAAAATTGGGATATGCAGGTAAGCATCTCAAATATCTATGAATGCTAGAAACTCCTCTTTTTCCATTGAGGTGATGACCGAATGCAGAGACTCCATGCCGAAATGACGGATCTTGACAAACTTGTTTAGAAGTTTGAGGTCTAGTATGGGCCTCACTTTTCCATCCTTTTTGGGGACGACAAATAGGTTGGAGTAGAATCCCTAGAACCTTTAGTTTTCCGGAACTGGGACAATGACGCCATTGCGGCACAAAGAGTCTATGGCTCGGGAAAGAACTTTGCCCTTGCCCTTGATGCTGGAAGTCGGGGAGGAAAGAAACAAGCTGGGGGACACGAAGAAAAATAGATTTTGTATCCGGAAGACACCAGGTCTCTGACCCATTCGTTGTGAACGACAGAGCCAGACCTGGTGAAACAGAAGTAGGCGACCGGTGGTGTCAACCACATAACCCCATGAGTCATTGGATGCAAAATCTCTGGGACCTAGATCCCTTAGATCCAGACTGTGTGGGCTGACCCTTCCATTGCTGATTGGACCTATAGGATGTCTGGGGTCCTCTGTTCCTGCATGGAGAGCATCCTGATCCTGAAGAGGTAGTGGACCAAATCGGATTGGCACGAAAGAATCGGAAACGGATTTGTTGTGGATACTGAATAGGACGCCTAAGCCTCTGCTGGGGAAGAAACTTGCTCTTTCCTCCCGTAGCATCTGAGATAAGCTGATCCAGCTTCTCTCCAAACAAACGCCCACTCTGGTAAGGAAGAGTTGTCAGACGTTTTTGACGCAGAATCCGCCTTCCATTCTCTGACTCAAATATGTTCTGATCGTGATGTCATTTGTCGCCAATAGTGCAGCACAGTTGGCTGCATCCAAAGAAGCGTGTACCAGGAAATCTCCTGCCTGAGAAATTTGACTAGCCAGCTGCGCTGCCTCCAGAGGAAGATTACTGCTCTGAATTGATATGCAAATTGCCTCTTCTGAGAAAAAAAGGACTTAAACTCTATAGCGCCACCTGTTGGAAGTAGCGATCCTACAAGTCACAATCAACCCTTTAACGAGTCGTGCAATATGACTTAGGATAAAAGCCAAATCAAGATCTCAATTCGCAGACACGGTGTTTCGGGCTGTTGGCCCTCGTCAGTGCGAAGCATGAGAACTGATTTGGCTAGGTGAGAGGCTCTGGACTGGGGTCTAAGGGGTATCGTTTCTCCTTATGGAGAGTGACATACCATCTCTGGCTTGTCAAAGTAAGGAGGCTTATTCGCCGTGCATTGCTCTGAATTGAATTAGCCAAGGTCTACGACCAGGAAACCATTGCATTAGCTACCCATGCTGCAGCGAAGGAAGGACATAGAGCTGCACCTGAGACCTCGAAGACAGATCGAGACAAATTTTCTATCTGGCGGTCTGTGGGATGTTTAATAGATGAGCCGTCTGGCAGGGATAGAAGGGTTTTAGAGACTGACGGGTCTACTACAGGGGACTCGGCCCAATCTTTTCTCAGATCGGCTGAGAAAGGGTACTTCGCCTCAAGCAATTTTTGTCCTGTAAAGCACTTATCCAGTCGCTCCTTGTGCCGATTAACTAAATCCCAAAACTCCGGTGAATGTTCTGTGAGGACGCTTCGCTTTTTTGAAGCACACAGCGTGATTCGGCACGGAGCAAGAATCTTCATCAACCTTCAGAGTTTGGTTGACAGCCTCAAAGAATCAAGGGTCCTCTGAAAGTCTGGTGAATCTGGATCTAAGGAGATGTCTGATTCATACTCAGAATCGAGTTCACTACCAACATCTGGAGAGGGAGAACGAGAGACGGAGCTCACGGACGGCATGTGATTGTACGGGAGACGTACTACGTATCTGCTTCCTAGACGCTTGTACGTTTCTAGATTGTCTGCAGCCCCTGCTAGCCGACTGTTCCCATGTAGAGGAGGGTTCCTCTGCGTCAGGCGTGCGACCTCCACGATCTCCAGAAGGAACACTGAAGGACTCAAGCGCTTTGGCCAGAGAAGTCATAGATTGCAACAGAGACGAGACCCACTCAGGGGGACTAAAGACACTGGGCCCAGTGTCAGAGGGGGCTCCTGAGCGCATTTAGGGGTCACAGGGTTTGCAGAGCGGCGACCTCTGAGCTTTTGGAAACCCAGACTGGCAGGAGTTACATGAAGTGAAAAAGACTGTAAGAGTCTTATGGGACTTTTTAGGTGCCCGAGGCTGGGACATGATGTACTCCCATGTGCCCCCTTAATTAGGGTTCCCACAGAGGGTAGAATACTGAAAGGGAGAGAGAGAGCTAATGGCAACGCTCCTTACCCACGTCCTGTGTCACAGCTACGAGAATCACACTCCGCGTCGCTATCCGGGCAATCAGGAGGCTTCGTGAGCATCCGGAGGCCTTGTCAAAACGCATCATAGAGGGGGTGGAGCTTCAGCCTGTACAAGGTCAAAGCCAGGGTCTAAATTTATGCCCAGGCCGAAAAAACCGGAAACCCCCCCCCCCCCCCCCCAACCCAACCAGAAAAAGTCTGCTGCCTGTGCCCGGACTGCTCAGAGCCCCACCTTCTCAGCGCTTACCCAGAGAAGCTGGAGATGTCCTTTGGACGATGCTGCAGGCACCTTCGCTGTAGTGCAGGTGCCTGTTGTGCAGCTGCTGTCGCTGGTGATTTGGTCAGTGCAGGGCAGCACGGTGGCGCAGTGGTTAGCACCGCTGCCTTGCAGCGCTGGGGTCCTGGGTTCTAATCCCACCCAGGACAACATCTACAAAGAGTTTGTATGTTCTCTCCGTGTTTGCTTGGGTTTCCTCCGGGTACTCCGGTTTCCTCCCACATTCCAAAGACATACTGATAGGGAATTTAGATTGTGAGCCCCATTGGGGACAGCGATGATAATGTGTGCAATCTGTAAAGCGCTGTGGAATATGTTAGCGCTATATAAAAAAAAAGATTTATTTATTTATGCAGGGATAAGGGAAAAATAACCCTCAATCCACTCTCCCTTTCATAGGGAGATGGAGAAGAACCGTCTGCCTCCTTGCTTCATCCGCTAGACAGTGGTGGAGCAGTGGGGGCTGCACAAACGCTAAAACGGAGGGTGCCTCTGCACATCCAAGGGGTTCAATCCTGGTGGACAGGGCTGGTTGTCTGGGATTAGGCCTGGCTGCAGATGAGGGTACATAGAGGCGACACTCCATGTGCTCGGCTGTTGATGGTGCAGGGAGATCGGTGCCCTTTAAGAGACCCGTTGCCCCTAAAAATCAGCCCAGGAATGGCATCCCACTTCGCAGGAGGGGGTACGTGCAGGCGACACTCCACGTGCTTGCCTGTTGTTGGTTCGGGGAGATCGGTGCCTTGAAAGGTTCCGATGCCCCTTCGTCCAGGTAAAAATTCCTAAAAATTAAAATCAGTTTTTGGTATGAATAGCAGACCCGTGTGCTCCTATGGACACTAAGCAAGAACTGGTTCTCTGGGAGCCAGCAGGAGGGTGTACAGTACACTGCAGAGGAGAGGCAAACTTTCTTTGTTTTAACTTAGTGTCAGCCTCCTAGTGGCAGCAGCTTAACACCCATGGTCCTGTGTCCCCCAATGAGGAGAAAGTTATATTTTAATATATCACTCCAATTGGAATAGTAAGTGAATTCAGTCCTACGTTTCATGTACATGAATATCTGTAGTGTTCTTTGTGCCCATTCAAGTCATATATGCACCTGCTTAGCACGATTAAGAGGGGGGGTCACATCTAGCAGAAAAATGTGTCACCTACAACTACATATTCTTCTTACCCTCAATTTATTTTAATGGTAAATCTCGCATAACCATGACTAAACAAACGTTTTGGTAATCAGAAGAGAATTTATTTTCTCAATCTGAACACTAATTTCTGACTGCTGGTTTTCAACAGATTGCTGGGATCTGCAATGGCTGCAGTGAGGATGAGTTCTATGGAGTGACGGCATTCGTGCTCAGACATGAATCAATACACCTGGACTGGTGACAATGTGTCGGCAGCTAATGGGAGGTGTCAGGGGTCAAACCCGACAATCTACCATTCATCACATATTCTGTTGACGTTAACTATTGAAAAACCTCTGTTATGTAATGTTCTTTTGTGCTCATAAAATATTAAAACATTTCACTGGATTGCGTATTTCTGTTTTATGTGATACTTAAGATAACAGAACTAGAGGTTGGTTACCTGTCCTATTATTCTCAGCCTGACTGAGGAGCGGGGGCATTGACAGAGGGCTTCCAAATATATGTGATGATGGTATACTGAATGTGGAGCCTGCCAGTGAGAATACCTGCAAAAAATTGAGGAGAAACATTGACATGCATGAAAACAGCTCCAAAACCATGGAAGTATTTTCTTATAAAATTTAATATAAAAGTAGATTTCAAAACTAAAATATTGATACAAAATGTGTTAGGGATTTTAACAATAAAAAAGAAGTTATAATATGAGCTTCTTATATCATAGTTTGCATTTCAACATGTCACCTGAGAAAGGCATGATGTATGTTAAAGGGGATGACATATCCTCAATGCTTGACTGGTGGGGGTGCAACAGCCGGCACCCTCATTGATCAGCTGTTCCCAACATCGTCGTTGGCCGCTGGGAACTGCTCGGTTAGGAAACTGAGCAGCTCCATTGACGGAATAGTGGCCGCGGCCGGGAAATGCACATCCGCCTTGTAGTGAAATCAATAGGGGGTGGATGTGCCCTATCCTGCTGCGGCCAATATTTCATGCATTTCCGTAACTAAGCAGTTCCGGCTGCCACCGACATCAATAACAGCTGATCAGCGGTGGTGCTAGGTGTCATACCCCTACCGATTTGATATTAATGACTTATCCTAAGGATAGGCCATCAACATTAAATTCCAGGACAACCCCTTTAATGGCATTCAACAAACACACAGGAGTGGTTGGCTAGCCATTGGGAAAGTATAGAATACTTTGAGGTAATTAGTTTAACAAAATCAGGGTTTGTAAAAAGGGGTTGTGCAACTGTATAAAGGGGATGTTCAGTCTTCTAATGCAGTCACAGACCACACCGCACACTGTCTGGAGACTCCGGTGTGGCAGGTGTGCGCGGACATTCACATCACAGTACCTATTTGATCTGTATAAATGCAGTCACAAGCCGACTGGACGTGCACGGCCTTGATCAATAACAGTGAAATGAGTGAGGCTACACACATGTAGTCAGTACTATACAATCCTAACAGCGTGGGGTGTGACAGACAAATCCTAGAAGCAAAATCCTTCTTTGCGTCCTTAAACGGATATTGTGGTTTTGAAGAGTTACCAATCTTCATTTATCCATGTGATAAAGGATAACCACTACAGTGGCATGTAAAAGTTTAGGCACCCCTGGTCAAAATTACTGTTATTGTGAACGGTTAAGCAAGTTGAAGATTATAGGCCCAAAGTTAAAGATGACACATTTCCTTTGTATTTTAGGGAAAAAAATGAATTTCATATTTGTGTATTGTATGTGTTCATCTTTTACATTTTAAAAATTACAAAAAGGAAATTGGGCAGATGCAAAAATTTGGGCATCCTGCATGGTTAGTACCTAGTAGCACACCTTTTTGGAAGTATCACAGCTTGTAAACACTTTTTGTAGCCACACAAGAGTCTTTCAATTCCTGTTTGAGGGATTTTCACCATTCTTCGCTGGAAAATTCTACCAGTTCTGTGAGACTCCTGGGTCGTCAGTTTTCAATGATGTTCAGATCAAGGGACTGTGAGGGCCATTGTAAAACCTTCTTCCCTCTACCCGTTAAATGTTCCCCGTGCCATTGGCTGCAACACAAAAGCAGGATTGACCCACCCCCATGCTTAATGGTTGGCGAGATGTTCTTTTCCTGAAATTTTGTGCCCTTTCTTCTCCACACATGCCTTTGATCATTGTTGCCTAAGAATTCTATTTTAACCTCATCGGTCCACAGGACTTGTTTCCAAAATGCATCAGGCTTGTTTAGATGTTCTTTTTCGTACTTCTGACACTGAATTTTAGGCCGGGGTCAAACTTGCAAGTGCAATGCGAGAAACTTGCACGAGTCTCTCGCCTCAATACCCGCCACTAGCGCCAGCACTCGGGAACGGAGTGTGTGGCTGCATGTATTTCTATACAGCTGAACGCTCCGTTCCAGAGTGCCGGTGGCAGTGCCGGTATTGATGCGAGTTTCTCGCATTGCATTCGCAAGTGTGACCCCGGCCTTATGGTGAGGATGCATGAGAGGTCTTCTACTCATAACTCTTCCATGAAGGCCATATTTGTGCAGGTCGCCCTGGACAGTAGAACAATGTACCGCAACTTCAGACTCTGTTAAATCTTTCTGAAGGTCTTTTGCAGTCAAGCGGGGGTTCCGATTTGTCTCTTTAGCAATCCCATGAGCAGCGTTGACTGAAATTTTGCTTTGTCTTCCAGAGCTTATGTTGACCTCCACTGTTACTGTTAACTGCCATTTCTTAATTACATTTTGAACTCGGGAAAGGGCAACTTGAAAATACTTTACGATCTTCTTATAGCCTTCCCCTGCTTCGTTGGCCTCCACCATTTTCAAAAGGCTAGGCTGCTGCTTAGAAGAACCCATGGCTGCTGTTTTTTTTGACACAAGGATAGAGGAGGCTGGGTTTTATAAAGCTGGGAAATTTGCATAACCTTTCTTAATGATGATAGGGTTATGGCTTGTGCACTAACAGGCTAATTAACCCCTTCATGATCCAGCCTATTTTGACCTTAATGACCTGGCCATTTTTATGCAATTCTGACCAGGTAATAACTCAGGAACGCTTCAACGGATCCTAGCGATTCTGAGATTGTTTTTTCGTGACATATTGGGCTTCATGTTAGTAGTAAATTTAGGTCGATAATTTGTGCGTCTATTTGTGAAAAAATCTGAAATTTGGCGAAAATTTAGGAAATTTCGCAATTTTCTAATTTTTAATTTTTATTCTGTTAAGTTATGTCTATATTAGTTATGACTATATTAACAAAATAGTCAATAAATTACATTTCCCACATGTCTACTTCACATCAGCACAATTTTGCAAACAATTTTTTTTTTTGCTAGGAAGTTATAAGGGTGAAAATTTGACTAGCGATTTCTAATTTTTACAACAAAATTTACAAAACCATTTTTTTCGGGACCACCTCACATTTGAAGTCAGTTTGAGGGGTCTGTATGGCTGAAAATACCCAAAAGTGACACCATTCCAAAAACTGGACCTCTCAAGGTGCTCAAAACCACATTCAAGAAGTTTATTAACCCTTCAGGTGTTTCACAGCAGCAGAAGCAACATGGAAGGAAAAAATGAACATTTAACTTTTTAGTCACAAAAATGATCTTTTAGCAACAATTTTTTTATTTTTCCAAGGGTAAAAGGAGAAAGTGGACCCCGAAAGTTGTTGTCCAATTTGTCCTGAGTACGCAGATACCCCATATGTGGGGGGGAACTACTGTTTGGGCGCACGGCAGGGCTCTGAAAGGAAGGAGCGCCATTTGATTTTTTGAAAGAAAAATTGGCTCCTATCTTTAGCGGACACCATGTCACGTTTAGAGAGCCCCTGTGTGCCTAAACATTGGAGCTTCCCCACAAGTGACCCAATTTTCGAAACTAGACCCCCCCAAGGAACTTACCTAGATGCATAATGAGCACTTTAAACCCCCAGGTGCTTCACAAATTGATCCGTAAAAATGAAAAAGTACTTTTTTATTTTTTTTTTTTACAAAAAAGTTCTTTTAGCCTCAATTTTTTCATTTTCACATGGGCACCAGGATAAAATGGATCCTAAAATTTGTTGGGCAATTTCTTCTGAGTACACCGATACCTCACATGTGGGGGTAAACCACTGTTTGGGCACATGGTAAGGTTCGGAAAGGAAGGAGCGCCATTTGACTTTTTGAATGAAAAATTAGCTCCTATCTTTAGCGGACACCATGTCGCGTTTGGAGAGCCCCTGATGTGCCTAAACATTGGAACTTCCCCACAAGTGACCCCATTTTGGAAACTAAACCCCCCCACGGAACTTATCTAGATGCATAGTGAGCACGTTAAACCCTCAGGTGCTTCACAAATTGATCCGTAAAAATGAAAAAGTACTTCTTTTTCACAAAAATTTTCTTTTAGCCTCAATTTTTTCATTTTCACATGGGCAACAGGCAGGGCCGGCTCCAGGTTTTCATGGGCCCTGGGCGAAAGAGTCCCGGTGGGCCCCTTTAACACATACCACAATTCATAATGCACGAATACGGCAGATAAATATAGGTATAGTACAATGCCAAAGATTTCACTTACTTCTTACATTACATGAGTGATATCTATTGTGCATTCTACATTAGCTCAGAAACCGGACAGTATAGTCCTCTATACAGAATAATGAGCCCCATATATTGCCCCATACAGTATAATGGCCCCATATAGTGCTCCATACAGTATAATTGGCACCACATAGTCCTCTATACTGAATAATGAGCCCCATATATTGCTCCAAACAGAACAATGAGCCCAATATTATGCTCCATACAGAATAATGAGCCTCATATAATGCTCCATACAGTATAATGGGCACCACAGAGTGTTCCATACAGAATGAGCCGAATATATTGCTCCATACAGAATTGACCCCATATAATGCTCCATACAGTATAGTGAGCCACATATAATTCTACATACAGTATATGATGGGCCCCATTTATTGCTCCATATATAATGGGCTTCATATAATGCTCCATACATTACTGTATATGATCGGCCCCATACAGTATACTGAGTCCCATATATTGCTCCATACAGAATGGGCCCCATATGATGCTCCACACAGAATGGGCCCCATATAATACTCCTTACAGAATGGGTCCCATATAAAGCTCCAAAAATAATTGACCCCACAAGATGCTCCATGTATAATGGGCCCCATATAATGCTCCATATATAATTGGCCATATAAAATGCTCCATATATAATTAGTCCCATAAGATGCTTCATATATTATTGACCCCATATACTGCTCCATATGTAATTGGCCCCATATACTGCTCCATATTGAATTGGCCCCATAAGATGCTCCATATTAAATTGGCCCCATATAATGCTCCCTATAGAATTGGCTTCATAAGATGCTCCCTATATTATTGGCCCCATAAGATACTCCATATAGAATTAGCCCCATATAATGCTCCATATATGGGCCGCTTCTGAAGGTCCCTATATATTGCTCCAAATATTAAAAAAAATGAAATACCTCTCGTTGCTTGACGCTGCTCTGCTCTGGGCTCCTCACCGTTGGCGTCTTCCTGCTCTCTGTGCTGCGACTGCTCAGGCAGAGGGCGCACACTGGTGATGTCATCGCGCCCTCTGAACTGAACGTCACAGTCAGAAGATGGAAGATGCTGCAGTGCTGGAACTGGGAGAGGTAAGTATCGCAAGTGCCGGGGCCCGGAGCAGGCGGGGGGTCCACTCGCGGGGGCCAGCACTATAGCACGCCAGTGTCCCCGACGGCGAGTGGGCCCCCTGCCTGCTTAGGGCCCCGGCACTTGCCCGGGGGCTGACGCCGGCCCTGGCAACAGGATAAAATGGATCCTAAAAATGGTAGTTACTTACCGATAACGGTATTTCTCTGATCCCATGATGGCACCACGGAGAGAGAGGGGTCCGCCCCCAGGGACAGGAAACCTACAGGTGAAAAAGGGCGTACCTCTCTCCCACATCAGTTGGATTACAGAGCCTTATACAGAACTTCAGCTGCAACTTAATATTTGCACAAATTAAACTTAACTTATTTAACTTAACAGAGGCACCGTGACTAAAATTAATTACTAGTACATTACAAAGTGCACACCTGTGTGTGAAAAGGGAGGGAATATACGGGTGCCATCATGGGATCAGAGAAATACCGTTATCGGTAAGTAACTACCATTTTCTCTATCCCCACGATGGCACCACGGAGAGATTTGCATAGATAGAACTCTTAGGGAGGGACCACTGCCTCTAGAACCCTTCGCCCAAAGGTAGGATCAGAGGAGGTCAAGTCTAAACGGTAATGTTTGAAAAATGTAGACTGGGAAGACCAAGTGGCCGCTCTACATATCTGTTGTATTGAAGCGCCAGCTCTCTCCGCCCAGGATGATGTCACTGCTCTGGTCGAATGAGCCTTTATATTCTCCGGGATGGCTGTCCCGCAGGATGAGTAGGATAGGGCGATGGCGTCTCTTATCCATCTCGCTAACGTGGCTTTCGATGCTTTTTGTCCCTTCCGTGGACCCTGGAAGCAGACAAACAGAGCCCTATCCTTCCTGCACTCCCTAGTGGCTGATAGATATTGGACCAGACATCTTTTTACGTCTAGGGTATGCAGTGTTTTTCCCCCCTCATTTTTAGGGTTGGGACAAAAGGAGGGCAAAGAAATCTCTTGCGTTCTGTGAAATTGTGACGCTATTTTAGGGAGGTAAGCCGGGTCAGTTTTAAGAATGACTCTGTCCTCGAGTATCTGAGTAAAGGGTGGGCATGCAGATAACACTTGTATATCGCTGACACGACGAGCCGAAGTTAGGGCCACTAGGAGTGTGGTTTGTAGAGACAAGATCTTTAAGGGAACTTCTGCCAGGGGCTCAAAGGGAGGTTTGGTTAGAGCATTTAATACAAGGTTTAGATCCCACAGAGGAGAATTGTGGAGGGGAATAGGCCTGGACCTACTTGAGGCTTTAATAAATCGCATGACCCACCGATTTCTGGCCAAATCATAATTATACAGTGCTCCCAAGGCTGCTACCTGAACCTTTAGAGTGCTTGTAGCCAAACCTCTTTCCAAACCTTTCGGTAGGAACTCAAGGATTTTCTCTATTGGGATCTCCCCGGACGGGTCTGCGCCCGACACAGACATGAATTTTTTCCACACTTTCCCATATATTTTAGTGGTTACGAGTTTTCTACTCTGTAATAGAGTGGACACTAGATTGGGAAAGAACCCTTTAACCCTTAGAAGCCTCCTTTCAAAAGCCAGGCTGTCATGTGTAGATTCTTTAGATTGGGGTGAAATACCGGGCCCTGGGATAGAAGTTTCGGAGTGTCTGGTAGAACCCATGGACTTGATATGGACATTTTTCTTAGCCAAGAAAACCATATTCTGCGAGGCCAGAATGGCGCTATTTCTATCACTGTTGCTTCCTCCTCCCGAATTTTCCTCAACACTAAGGGAATGAGCAATATCGGAGGGAACGCGTAGGCGAGGTGATAGTTCCAAGGAATTGTTAGGGCGTCTAGAGCTACTGGGCTCCCCCGGGGATCGATTGAGCAGAATGTTTTTACTTTGCGGTTTTGACTGTTCGCGAATAGGTCTATTTCTGGCAGACCCCAGAGATTCACGATTTGGTTGAAGACCGACTGGTTTAGTTCCCACTCCCCCTGCTTTAAGCATGTTCTGCTCCGGAAGTCTGCAGTTTGGTTTTCTGAGCCCTTTAAGTGGAGAGCTGTCAAGGATTTTAGACTGTGTTCCGCTATGTGGAAGATGGATTGGGTTACCTCCATCAATGCTCGACACCTGGTGCTCCCTTGGTGGTTTAGATATGCAACCACTACTTGGTTGTCCGAAAAGATTTTTATGTGATGGGAGTGAAGGAGATATAGAAAGTGCGTTAGGGCCAGTTTTACCGCTAATAGTTCTTTCATGTTTGAAGAGGCTAGCTCTTGACTTTTGCTCCAATTCCCCTGTGCCACTTGATCGTCTATATGTGCTCCCCACCCCCAGGGGCTTGCATCCGTCGTTAGGATTTTCTCCGCCGGTAGTGCCTAAGGGACCCCCTTGGTTAAATTCCCTGGGTCTGCCCACCATACTAGGGAGTGTATCGTGTTTGATGAAATACTTAATTGCCCGTCTAAATTTCCGTGCAGAGATATGCCTGAATCTAAAGTCTCCCATTATAGGTCCCGGGAATGACATTGTGCCCACTGCACGGCCGGGATACAGGCAGTCATAGAGCCCAGCAGGGACATTGCTTTCCTCAGCGTAGTGACTGGGTATATCGTCAACTGTAACACTGCCTGTGTCATTTTTTGAATCTTCCCCTGAGGAAGGTAACACTTCTGCGTGATGGAGTCTAGGACTATCCCTAAGTATTCTTGTACCTGGGATGGCACTATTTTGGATTTGGGTATGTTTACAGTGAAGCCATGACCAGATCCAACTGATGTTTGCAATGTTGGAATGAGGTCCCTACCACGAGGAGGTCGTCCAGATAGGGAACTATTAGAACATTCTGTTCCCGTATGTGGGCCATCACTTCTGACATTATTTTTGTGAATACCCGAGGAGCGACAGCTATCCCGAAGGGGAGAGCTCGGAATTGGTAGTGTTTTACTTCCCCCTGGATATTCACTGCCAGTCTGAGATATTTTTGATAATCTCTGTGGATGGGCACATGGTAATATGCGTCTCGTAAGTCTAGAACAGTCATGAAACACAACGGAAAGAGTATTTTCACGCAAGAATTTATTGTCTCCATTTTGAAGTGTTGAATCTCTAGGAAACTGTTTAATCTTTTGAGATTTATGATCGCTCTGTACGATCCGTCCGGTTTCCTGCGGAGGAAGAGGGGAGAATAGAAGCCCGAGCCTCTTTCCCGGTATGGGACTTCTTGTAATACCCCTTTCTGGACTAAGTTCAGAATTTCCTCCTGGAGAGCTGACTGTTCGTGTGACTGTTTCTGAGGTGTTATCATGAAGGAGTTGCCGGGAGGGATACGAAATTTGAGTCTGAGACCTTCTCGTATTATACCTAAAATCCAAGGACTGTTTGAAATTTTTTAATTTTTTCCCAGGCTGGAAGAAACTCGGCTAGTCTCCCTCCGACCCGGGGAGTACCTTTCATTATGATTTTTTATTATCCGGAGGGGGAAGTTTGTTGAACAAGAATCCTCTGTTTTTGTTCCTTCTGTCTTCCCATCCGTCTTTATTCCCTTTTGGGGGTCTTCTCCGCATGAATTTTCTGTTCCGAAAGGAACGCCTCTAAGACTAGTTGGGAAACCCGGGGAAAGATTTCTTCTTATCCCCCGCTTTGTCAAGGATGTCGTCCAATGTTGACCCAAACAGAAATTCACCTTCGCAAGGTATTGAGCCTAATTTGGTCTTCGTTTGCAAGTCCCCCAGCCAGCACTTTAGCCACAGGGCACGTCTTGCGGCGTTTGAGAAGGAAGCCGACCTGGCTGCTAATCTCGCCGAATCCACCGATGCGTCTGCCAAGAAGGCTGCCGCCCCTTTCATCATGGACACTGATTTTTGGATTGTCTCTCTTGAGACTTTTTCTTTTAATTGGGAATCCAGGTGCTCGAGCCATACCATTAAGGCGCGGGCCGTACAAGTGGCTGCGATGGCTGGTTTTAGACCACCTCCTGCTGATTCCCAGGAGTTTTTTAAGAAAGTGTCAGCTTTTTTGTCCATCGGGTCCTTTAGGGTACCCATGTCCTCGAAGGGCAGGGCAAATTTTTTTAGAGGCCTTTGCTATGGCCACATCCAATTTTGGTGCCTTGCACCAGGATGAGCAAGCTGGGTCATCAAACGGGTATTTTCTCTTAGGAGTCAAGAGAACTTTTTTGTCCGTTTGTTTCCATTCTTTTTTGATCAAAGAGTGAATTTTTTCATTTATCGGGAATACTCTTCTTTTCTTTTGTTCCAATCCACTGAACATTATATCCTGTGCCGTTCTTTTAGGACGTTCATCTACCAGGCCCATGGTTGTTCTGATGGCCTTTATCAGTGCGTCTGTCTCTTCGATAGGGAAACAACTGCGTCCCCCCTCTGAGGATAGTGAAGAGGTGTCGGATGCTGAAGAGTCACTAGAATCAGACGTTTCACTCTCTGACTCATCTATACTAGATTCGGGAGACTTGTGGCTTGATCTGCGTTTTTTCTTCGAAGTTTTAATGCCTTTGAGGGCACTTTCCACCTGACTTTTAATTAATGATTTTAGGTCTGAGGCGAACGCCGGAGATTCCTCCTGAATGGTTTTCTCTATGCAAGACCCGCATAGCTTTTTCTCCCAGGAGGAAGGTAGCTCTTCTAAGACATATCGCACACACTTTGTGCTTTGATTTGCCTGTACATTTTCTTCCCTAGGAGAGTAACCACGTATTACATTAGTACTTTCACGTAGATCACTCACCCCTTGTGAATAAGAGATACCGTCTCTGGCCTCGGGACTATATCCACTGGATTCGTCACCGGTCGCATAGTTTTTTCAGAGACCGGGCTGCGTTGTGACCCTGAGCGTCCACTGCTGCTGCGCTGCTGAGAGGAAGCGTTTCCCTTGCGCTGATGCTGTGAGCGCTGATGCCGCTGTACCTGCACTTGCTCAGGAGACAATTGTACACACTCCTGTGCATCTTGCTGCTCTTTGTCACTCATAGTTGCCTCCACGCTGCGTTTTAGCCAAGAGGAGGTTTAATCCACATATCCCCCTTGGAAATGCTCCTTTTTAAATTTGCCGCCGTTGGAAGCGGCGATCTGCGCATGTGCGCGCTACTTCCGGTCCAGAGCACGGCGCCCCATAGGGAAGATATAATCGGGGACGCGCGCGCTCTAGCGTTCCGCCCCTGTCCTGCCGCCCCGTACTTCCGGTTTAGGCGGCCGGCGTCTGCGGTGCCATGTGCGCTTTAGTGCGCTCCTGCGTCCCCTCATGGTAGCGTAGCCGCCGCTACCTCCATGTACCGAATAGCGGTACAGAGGCTATATCGGTGACCGCCGTCACCCGCCTCCTTCCTCCCCCTTTTTTTTTTCTTCTCGGGGAAGGCAGGCTCGATCCCTTCACTGCCTCCCCCCTACCACACTCACCCATAGGGCCCGCCGACCCCAGCGGTGGTGCTTCAGGGCCGGAGAAAAAGGGGGGAGAAAAACCTGGATCCAGCCGAGACAGGGCGCCCCCTGTCAGGAACCGACCGGACCAGCTCCCTGGAATCCCACGACGAATCCTCAGGTACGTGCTGTAGGTTCCCCGTCAGGGACAGGAAACCAACTGATGTGGGAGAGAGGTACGCCCTTTTTCACCTGTAGGTTTCCTGTCCCTGGGGGTGGACCCCTCTCTCTCCGTGGTGCCATCATGGGGATAGAGAAAAATAGTTGAGCAATTTCTCCTGAGTACACCAATACCTCATATGTGGGGGTAAACCACTGTTTAGGCGCACGGCAGGGCTTGGAAGGGAAGGAGCGCCATTTGACTTTTTGAATGGAAAATTAGCTCCAATCGTTAGCAGACACCATATCGCGTTTGAAGAGCCCCTGATGTACCTAAACATTGGAGCTCCCCCACAAATGACCCCATTTTGGAAACTAGACCCCCCAAGGAATTTATCTAGATGTGTGGTGAGCACTTTGAACCCCCAAGTGCTTCACAGAAGTTTATAACGCAGAGCCGTGAAAATAACAGGAGAAATTGGACCCCAAAAGTTGTTGTCCAGTTTGTCCTGAGTATGCTGGTACCCCATATGTGGGGGTAAACCACTGTTTGGGCACACGTCGGGGTTCGGAAGGGAGAGAGTACCATTTGACTTTTTCAACGAAAGATTGGCTGGAATCAATGGTGGCGCCATGTCTCGTTTGGAGACCCCCTGATGTGCCTAAACAGTGGAAACCCCTCAATTCTAACTCCAACACTAACCCCAACCCACCCTTAACCCTAATCCCAGCTCTAACATGACCCTAATCACAACCCTAACCCCAACACACCCATAACCCTAATCCCAACCCTAACCACAAGCCTAACCCCAACACACCCTTAACCCCAATCCCAACCATAACCCTAACCACAAGCCTAACCCTAACCCCAACACACCCCTAACCCTAATCTTAACCCTAATTGCAACCCTAACTCCAATTCCAACCCTAACCCTAAGTGCCCACGTTGCGGAATTGTGTGCGGATTTTTACCTGCGGATTTCCAGTGTTTTTTGTGCTGATTTCACCTGCGGATTCCTATACAGGAACAGGTGTAAAACGCTACAGAGTCCGCACAAAGAATTGACATGCTGCGCATGCACCATGGGCACAGCGGATTTGGTTTTCCATAGGTTATGTGGTACTGTAAACGTGATGGAAAACTGCTACGAATCCGCAGCGGCCAATCCGCTGCGGATCCACAGCCAAATCCGCACCGTGTGCACATAGCCTAATACCAACCCTAACCCTAATTCCAACCCCAACACCAATTCTAACCCTAACCCTATTTCTAACCCTAACCCCAATTGCAACCCTATCCCTAATTCTAACCCTAACCCTAGTAGAAAAATAAAACAGCGGGGGGGCGCCGGACAGGAGGGAGGGGAGATGATTATGGCGGGGGACATAATGGAGGGGAGGAAAGACTTACGGCGGGTCTCCAGCCGTGGCCGATGATATTGCAGCATCGGCCATGGCTGGATTTTAATATTTCACCAAGTTTCATTGGTGAAATATTACAAATTGCTCTGATTGGCTGTTGAAAGTGAAACAGCCAATCAGAGCGCTCGTAGCCACGTGGGGGCGTAGCCACGTGGGGGCAAAGCCACCCCCCCTGGGCTGAAGTACCACTCCCCCTCTTTCTGTAGGTCGGGTGCAATTGGAGTTAACCCTTTCACCCGCTCTGCAGGAACGCGATCCCTCCATGACGCCACATAGGCATCACAGGTCGGACTGGCACCGACTTTCATGACGCCTACGTGGCGTCACAGGTCAGGAAGGGGTTAAGGTCAAACATTGGTCAAGGTTCTATGAGCACACAAATCTTCAAGGGTGGACAAACTTGTAAAAAATTATATGTGTATATATTTTTTCTGCCTAAAATACAAAGGAAATGTGTCATCTTTAAACTTTAGTTTTTTTATAGATGATTTCTTCTTCAACTTGCTTAACTGTTCAAAATATCACTAATTTTGCCCAGGGGTGCCTAAACTTTTACATCCCACTGTATATCTGTCAGGGTCCAACCAGGGTCTAAATATCGCCACAACTGGGGGTCCTGAATCTCCTGTGTAAACGTAGTAAAGGGACCAGTCTGTGTGCTTGTGCTCTGTTCAATGTCTATTGGCCTTCCAAATAGTATGAAATTGTAGCGCACATAAATTGAGTTTTAGGTGCAACTAAAGAGGGGTATAAGACCTATCAAATAACTGCTGCAATGATTTAATGCACACTGTAGTTTTGATGCAATACTTTTTTGGATATTTCAGCAGCGACCGAGGTGAAACTGACAGTTCGACCCTCCCAGGTCTTATTCATAGGAGTCGCTTATGTAACTTCAGTGCATCTTGTGTAAATGTCAAGAATTAAACAACACCTTGGAAATACTACCGTAATATATCTGAATATATGTACAAACCACTAACATAGTACACGCACAATAGTAAGCATACATATGCATTTACATTCATATTCTGCATCACACAGCATTTAATTTCCAAGCTCAGACCTGTGTGGTTGAAGTAGAAGAAGACGGGGTGATGGAGCAGCCTCTGCTGTATGGAGTAAGGGAGCTCTGGTGAGACAGGAGGCTGGAGGGGAGTGGAGTGCTGCAGGCTGTCCTCACAGAGATGGGGTCCTTATTACTGGTGTAGATCCCTGATGAGAAGAAAGTAGAGTAAACCTGTCAGATTCACATGAACATTTTCATTCACACTGGTTTGACTCCTGTGACAATCCCAGCAACAATATACAAGTATTCTATTTGTACCTGATGACATCAGGGGCGATTCCATGCTGACACTGTGCAAAGAGGATGAGTGAGTATACTGCCTTGGTAGCAGGGACATGGCAGAGGAGGCAACGCTGTGCGGTGGGTTGTTCTTGCTACCCCGAGGCCTCCCAGGACCATGCCTGCTTTTCCTGCTTCCTTTATGCTTTTTCTCTCGTGGAGGCTCACTACCTTCTCTGCTCCACCTCTGTGGTCTATGATCACCAGAAGAGGAATCCCATGGTCGGGGATGAGTGGACGAGTCACTTGAAAAGCGCATGATAGAGCCAAAGCTTGAGAAGGTGAGTTCTGGAGGAGAAGATGGTGTAGGTCTAGAAGGCCTTCCCACATCTTCATCTTCCTCTTCTTCCTCATCCTCCTCCTCTTCTTCCTGCTCTTCCAATTTAGGGAATGTGACCAGATCGGGGGGAGAGGAAGCACTACCTGCAATGTGAGATCTGATGAGTGGCAAGAAAATGGCACCTTTACATGACATGCTTGCTTGACCGTTTGTGCAACGACATCAGAAATGAATGGCGAGACCCGCAGACGTGTACAACCACCTCTTCATTAATTCTCCACTTGGAATTTGGGTGACCCCCGTTCTGGAGATGTTTAAGGGGGCGATAACTCTTTGGCTAGCAGCGTATTACGCAGTACACAACTTTAATGATTCATTCCTGTATATGTATAGAACTGGCTGGTTATAATAACATGACTCTGTGAGTGACAATACTGAGCTCTTAACCTGTTGAATTATAGTCAATCTAAATCTGTCTTTAAACTAGACCAATAAGAAACTATCAGCAAAAAAAAGTAAAAAAAAAGTGTATTTATCATGTCATTGGTTTATTGGGTTGCCCATATCTGCCAATCAATTAGTATTATCTCTACATGAGAAAAAAATAATTGTGATACATACCCATAGAGGAAGCACTGCCAGCCCCTGGCACCCCTTTGCCAATTCCTGCCTTTCGGCCTCTATGACCTGATGGTTTTTTTCCCTTCTCGGACCTGGACACCTCTGGACTGTCTGTACTGCTTTCCAGCTGTATGGCCACAGAGCAAGATATAAAATGAGAGAAATGCATGTACAGGAAGAAGAGATATGTTAACACTTGAACTTTCAGATTACAGCTAGTTAAATTAATTCTACATCAGGAAAAAAATTGGTGAAAACTCTAAGTATGGACATGAACATATGAGATCACGGGAAAAAATACCTTCTCTGTAGATATGGGTAACAAAGGAGGGGCAGTTATGTGACCTGGTGAATCGCGATGCTTCCGATGACGAATTCTCTCCCTGTCTTTGTGACTCTAGAAAAATGTTAGAAAAAGTTTAAAAAGTAGTTAGAAAACCAGATCTACATCTCTGGACCAGATATCACCTCCCTACTAACCAGAATCCCTCAATGTCTGTCCACTATTTCATCCTTCTTCTCCGCTAGATTTCTGAAACTTAACATGGACAAAACAGAATTCATCGTCTTTCCCCCTTCTCACGCAACCCCCCCCCCCCCCCCCAACGAACCTATCCATTACAGTAAATGGCTGCCCACTCTCCCCAGTCCCACAAGCTCGCTGCCTCGGCGTAATCCTTGACGCTGATCTCTCCTTCAAACCACATATCCAAGCCCTTTCCACTTCCTGCCGACTTCAACTCAAAAGTATTTCATGAATCCGTACATTCCTCAACTAAGAATCTGCAAAAACCCTAGTGCATGCCCTCATCATCTCTCGCCTTGACTACTGCAACCTCCTGCTCTGTGGCCTCCCCTCAAACACTCTCGCACCCCTCCAATCTCTTCTAAACTCTGCTGCCTGACTAATCCACCTGTCCCCCTGCTATTCGCCGGCCTCTCCCCTCTGTCAATCCCTTCACTGGCTCCCCATTGCCCAGAGACTCCAGTACAAAACCCTAACCATGACGTACAAAGCCATCCACAACCTGTCTCCTCCATACATCTGTGACCTCGTCTCCCGGTACTTACCTACACGCAACCTCCGATCCTCACAAGATCTCCTTCTCTACTCCCCTCTTATCTCCTCTTCCCACAATCGTATACAAGATTTCTCTCGCGTATCATCCCTACTATGGAACCCTCTACCACAACACATCAGACTCTCGCCTACCATCGAAACCTTCAAAGAGAACCTGAAGACCCACCTCTTCCGACAAGCCTACAACCTGCAGTAACCACCGATCGACCAAACCGCTGCATGACCAGCTCTATCCTCACCTACTGTATTCTCACCCATCCCTTGTAGATTGTGAGCCATCGCGGGCAGGGTCCTCTCTCCTCCTGTACCACTTATGACTTGTATTGTTTAAGATTATTGTACTTGTTTTTATTATGTATACCCCTCCTAAAATGTAAAGCGCCATGGAATAAATGGCGCTATAACAATAAATAAATAACTAAAAAAATAAAGTCATCTTGTCAACAAAACTTTATTCCTCTTCACATTCACAGGGGTTCCAGCAGTTTACTAGACTATTATAGGTGTAGTTTCAGAACTTTAATGTATGAAATGAATACTGGGAAAATTTTCAACATTTTAAATTTACCTCCAGTTACAAAAACTGGTGGCAGTATAAAAAAAGGACAGACCCTGATTCCAGAGCTATGCCACTTACTGGACTTCTTGCTATAGTTTTGACAACCTCTCAGCTGCTGCAGTTCTGCTAGTCCTCTCAGTCATGACATTGGTATAACCAAACCTACAATATTGATTTACAACATTCTTGCCTACACTGTGCATAGACACAAAGCTGACATTTTTACTTTATTTCTTAATGATTAGGGATTTTGAACCCTCAATCGTTCAACTGCTTATACTATATAATGCAATATTATAGAAATTGCAGTATATAGAGAAATAGTAGTTCTAAGGAGCCTGTACCTAAGCTTCATTGGAGAGGCAAGATGACAGCGACACAGGCATTCGGCAGGCCCCTGGTTGCCATACCATCGGATCACTGTGATCAAAGACTGACAGCGACATTTACATGGTTAAACCACAGCAATCAATGAAAGCTCCGATCGCTGTAGTTACAGGCATATTCTAGCTACATAACACAGCCAGCACCTGCCTGGTATAAAGCAGGCTCAGATCCTGAGACTGCTTAACACATTCCTTAGCGACCTATGAGAAAAATGTACAGCGTAGGTCAATAATGGGTTAATGTGCACTGTCCAATTTAAAAAAACATAACAGCTTAATCACAAGCCATAAAAAAATTGAACAAACAAATCTGGCCAAAAACATACCTTTTTCTGTCGCTCTCGATATAGGAGAGGCTTTTCTATAGAAGGGGAACCTGACCGGCTACATCGTCCTGGGATGAAAGGGCAAGGGAGACGGGAGACTTTCTAAGTAACAGAAATAAAAGAATATTATATAATATGTTAGAACACAAAACATCAGCGACAACAGTAATATTTTATATTAATGTAGATTATCCCACAAAAAACTTTTAGGACCTGTCAGCAGTATAAGCAATAAATGTATGATCACTGGGGCTTCCATCGTGCATTAGAACAGATATTTTTATGCTGAAATATCACAGGATTCTGTGTTGGCTTAATTCTGCACAGAACTTGTTCCTAGGATTCACATTTTGATGTCAGAAAAATAAGTGTCCCACTGAATTAAGGGAAGATAAGTTTGGAAAAAGGTGTACTCCCATGCACCACTCCGTGGTCCGTGCAGTCTTGGTGCAACTTGCCACAGTGTTGTCAAATCATTAAAAACTGGATTGATTGGATCCATTAGCAACATTATATATCAGGGGATTGCTAGTCAAGTAATTCTGTAAGGGTGCTTTCACACTGCGTTCCAGCACCCGTTCGGTGGCCCCTTTGGGGCTTTTACTCCACACAAAACATGATTCAGGTGTAAGTGTTGGTGGGGCTCTAGACTATAGGGGTACCGGCAGAGCGAACTTGAGCTCTGCCGACACCATTATAGCCTATGGTTTGTTGGCGCATACGCCCGAATCCCGGTTGTGAGGGGGGTTCAGACATAAACCCCGACAGGGCCACCGAATGGGTGCTGTAACGCAATGTGAAAGCACCATAATGTTTTTAAAGCTAGTTTCACTTCGCTGTGCAGATAGTTGAACATTAAACTGGTAACAGAAAAGTAAACAGACTGGTACCTGTGGATCTCTGACCATCTTGTTATAGTGGTATTTGCAGTATCCAATATACTTTACGTTGTCCACTTCCTGAGCTTCCTCCTCACATAACAGACCAGCCATCTGTGCACTATGATTAAAATAATAAAAACATCAAAATGGCCCATCAAAAGTTTGAACACACTTGTTCATGCAGAGGTTTTGCTTCTTATTATTGGAATGTGCACATTATAGATTCACTCTGAAGGCAGCAAAACCCACAAAGGCACACCCAACAAGTGTGAAAGACACCAGAATTTTTGTTAAACCTTAGATTCCTTAAAGTACCTGCTTTTCCTCTGATGACCCACTTAGCATTCTCTGAAGCATTAGGTAGTCAGTAGGAATGGCTTCCAATGTAAAGAGTCCGTTTGTGTAATCGCTGGCCTTCAAAAAGTGTTTGCGAATATCCGTTGTGCTTGCAGAGGCAGTGTTGGTTCACAGATCCTTACAGTACTGAGCCCTATTCCACAACTGGTCTAAGCCAGAAAATGGCAGGAACCACTCAAATAAGTAAAAAGAAACAACAGTCCATCATTACTTTGACTGAACTTTATATCTTAATCTGAAAAAAGCTTGAACCTTGAAAGTATCCTTAAGTGCAGTAATGAGAACCAACAACCTCTATGATGAAACTGGCTCTTGTGAGGACCACCTCAGGATCTGAAGCCCAAGAATGACCTCTGCTGCAGAGGATAAGTTACCAGTCTCAGGAATCACAATTAACAGCACCTCAGATAACAGCTCTCAGAAAAGATGAAGACATCAAATGGTCAACGCATTTCAATATTAGCTTCCACAAGAGACTGTGGGAAGTAGGCCTTTTTAATAACTGAAAAAAGCCACTATTAAGGAACGCAAAAAAGAAGAGACCAATTTAGGTCAAGCAACACTAGGACAGTAGATCGGTGGAAATCTGTACCGTGGTCTGATAAGTCAAAATTTGTCATTTTGAGATGCAGAAAACTTGCAGTGGATGGTTTATACATGTATGGTGACCACAGTGAGGCATATAGTAACATAGTTAGTAAGGCCGAAAAAAGACATTTGTCCATCCAGTTCAGCCTATATTCCATCATAATAAATCCCCAGATCTACGTCCTTCTACAGAACCTAATAATTGTATGATACAATATTGTTCTGCTCCAGGAAGACATCCAGGCCTCTCTTGAACCCCTCGACTGAGTTCGCCATCACCACCTCCTCAGGCAAGCAATTCCAGATTCTCACTGCCCTAACAGTAAAGAATCCTCTTCTATGTTGGTGGAAAAACCTTCTCTCCTCCAGACGCAAAGAATGCCCCCTTGTGCCCGTCACCTTCCTTGGTATAAACAGATCCTCAGCGAGATATTTGTATTGTCCCCTTATATACTTATACATGGTATTAATACACAGAGATGCCAAATGGTGACCATATGTATATTATATATATCTAATTTTATCCCATACAACTTATATACCAGTCCCAGGTATTCTGTGCAGTTTTGTGATTACCATCACCACGTGGAATGAACAATCCCAGACACCTAGATTACAGACTCACCAGAGACCAACACCACACAAGGAGTTATATTACAATTATATCTGCCTTTATTACACAATTAAAATTGACAATCAATATTTCATAAAAACACAAAAACACAATTTAGTCCATACCACAGGGCAATATAAGAATGTTAAAATAATAGCATACCCAATATAATGTCTCAAGGTCCCCACTAAGATAAATACATAAAAAATCTATACTTCATAATTCCCTTGATAAAAGTGACAAAATCTATATTTATAAAAAATATATACCAATCTTAAAAATATATACCAATAATACAAATTGCATCAAAAAATGATAGTGAAAAAAGTATAGATAAATAGTACCTACATATAAGGTGCTATGTGCCAAAACCATATACGAAGCTACCCAGTGTTCCCACAGATGCTTATCAGTTCAGCTGTTGCTGTTGCTGAAAAAAATGTGCTGAGTGCTAAACAATAAGACTATCAATCCTACGCAAATGAAAGTGCTAAGTGCAACAAATACTTAAGGGGATACTAATGTGCCAACACATGAATCCAGGAACAAAGTAAGTAAGTGCTATATATAAAATCAGCAAACAGAGAATGCACCAGTGCAATACCAAATATAAAGAGGCACATGTGCACCTACGAGTGCAGATATGCACCAAGATACCAAATGTGCAAGGAGTGCACTAAGGGGACCTGAATCATAAGCTTATTAGCGGTAAATACCTTGGGTCGCTTGTGCCCTGTGGTAACGCACCCCGACGCGCGTTTCGGACACTTCCTTCGTCCGTACCACAGGGCACAAGCGACCCAAATCATTATTAAGCTGCTTGAATGAATGCTAAGGGGGTGTAAAGTTGTCATCAGGGTAAATAAGGGGATACTTTGAGGAATCTAAGGTTTAACACAAATTCTGGTTTGTTTCACACATTTCTTTATTCTTAGTTTCGATAAGTGTTCCTTCATGGTTTTCCCGTCTCATAAAGTGATGGCAAATTCCTATGATAAACCATCTTTGTTGGTGTAATGCTGAGTCTGATGATTCACTTTTCTTCCTTGTGTAGCAGTATGTCCCACCACCAGACTGTGCCTGTTGCTGCATATCTCAGTAGCCCTATAAAATGTATATTAAGCCACAAAATCATGGCTAAAACAGTTTGTGAAAGGACCTGTAAATTTTACACTAGTTTCATATTGATATGATAACCTCTTACCATGTCACATGGAACGCCTGTCGACACCCATGTCTGTTACAAGTCATACAGGCCCCAGATGCAGCCCTACTTTCTCGTCCTTGGTCTTCACATATATAGCAAGTCTATGGAAGGAAACATAGTGAGACTGGAATAAAGAATGAAGGCAGACAGCTGGCAAAACACATATCAGTGACATTCTGAAAGTTAAAGGGCCCTTATAGCCAATTACCTTGTTGAAACGATCATGCGGCACATACTGCAGGACTATGGGCTCCATTGTCAACACATTCGCAAACTGAACCTCTGGGATGTATAATGCACACACCACATGTGCCCAGCCTGGGGGAAGCAATAACATGAAATTTAAAAAAAAATGAAAGCAGGTGAGATCATCAATTTTCAAGTTAAGCAGACAGCTCTATTCTGTCAAATCTACTAATAATGCCAATTAGTGTCCATGGCTAGCCATAAACATAATTATACTTGATTTAAATGGTCTAGTGAAAGCATGTTATCACCTATCCATAGGATGGCCGATAACTTATTGATGGGTTGGTTCGACCATCGGAATGGGGCACGTTTATGCAGCGCCCCGGAGTCCTGGTTGTTGCAGTAATGTTATTCTTCCACCAGGGGAAGTGATGTTACGTCTGAAGGCAATGAAGGAGATCTTCTGTCCAGGTATCACAACCACAAAACACACTTCACACTCCAGTCCGCCAGGGGGAGCCATGCTTGTATCTATTAGGGCACTCCTCACACTTAGGTAAAACTGGTGGGTTGGTTAGGAAGTGAGACAGAAGCTGACTGGAGGGAGTAGGAGATAGTCAGTGAGTCCCGACCGAGTTTGGCAGAGGCTGGTTGGAGTGGGTTCCAGCCAGCTCCAGACTGCGGCCTGCGGAAGATGAGGGTACACGGAACTGCGCCTGCATCCCATGCGGCAGCATCCTAAGAAAGGATACGAAAGGAATTGTGTTGCAGTGAGTGAGCAACGAAGTCATAGCAAAAGGAGAGGAATATCAGAGGGAGACCCGCTAGAAGCAGGCTGCCTCCTTCTGAAGCGCATTAACGGTAGCCAGAACACCGAGGGAGTAAGGAACTTTATGCCGTTACTTCACAGACTGGCAGGACAGTTGATTCCACGTTTACTGCCCGACCATATACCCAGGAGGCAGGGTGGCAACTTGTGGGGGCCGGGGCGTCTCTAGGGTCCCTATAAAAAGCCTCAGGCCACCAGTCATACGGGTTTGTCCTATCCGTCAGGGGGACAGAGAGAAGAGACTTAACATCTGAAATAGTTGTGAGGACCTTACCGAGTTGCTCAGCAGGGAGGTACTACAACGCCCAGGCGCTAGAGGAAGGCTATTGAATTCCACCTGGATAAGGGGACTCTGGATTTGCCTTCAGACCGGCCGGACTCTGCCTACCCTGTGGTCCCTACCCTGGACTGTGGATGCTGAAGACTTCAGTAAAGGTAAAGAGACTGCACCCTTGTGTCCTCGTTATTCACCGCGCCTTACATCATCCACCATCTACACTCTGGGAAGCCCTGGTGACATACTTCACCTGTGGGAAGGTATACCATCTAGCTGCCATAACATCACCCCAGTGGACCCCTAAGTAGCGTCGGTCACCCTTACCGAATACCACAGGTGGCGTCACGAACGTTATCCCTTTAAAGACCTATCCCCCACAATTTACAGCGGACGTTCCGTTAGGGCCACGGACCGGGTCAGCCACCCAGACATCCCCACTGAATACAGAAGAAGGGCCCGGATCCGAGTACCCCACGGCCCTACGGGGGCGCTGCATGTACCCTTGTGTGCATTCTCTACCTTGCTGGATTTATTCACTATGGAAATGTCGAGTGTTGCACTTGGCTTCTTCTGGTAGTCCCTTAAAGAATGTATAAATCATCCGACCTGCCGCTCAACCTTGTAATAAGGATAAAAGTGCCCCATTGGGGGGGGGTTTAAACATTACAAGTTCTGCTGATTGGTGCGGGTTCCATTGGTCGGACCGCCACCAAACAGTAAGTTATCACCCATCACTAGGATAGCTAATAACATGTTCCACCAGAAATCATCTTTACAGACTCTACAATAGTTAACAACAAGGCTGCCATCAGGTCTTTACTTCCCTTACTGGTGTATGGGGCCCAGTGAGCAGAAACAAAGAGGGGGTTTCCAGACCCAGTCTTTTGCGTGTGCTCACCAGGCCCCAGGGTATATTAAGTTCTGGCTGGAAGAAGTGATGGAAGTCTGCACTGGACGAAGAAAAAAAGCGAAGATGAAGGACTTCAACTAGAAACGTCACTATGCAGTATATACAGAGCTCCTGCGTATAATGTCATTGGTGATCACTGTATAATCTGACACTATATACAGAGCTCCTGTGTATAATGTCACTGGTGCTCCCTGAATTACCTGTACACTGACACTATATACAGAGTTCCTATGTATAATGTCACTTGTGATCACATCATTAACTGTGCACTATACACTATAAACAGATCTCCTGTGTATAAGGTCACCGGTGAGCCCTGTATTACCTGTACATTATATACAGAGCTCCTGTGGGTAATGTCACTAGTGATTACTGTATTACCTGTACACTATATACTATACACTATATACTATGTACAGAGCTTCTGTGTATAATAGCAATTACGGAAAGATTCAAAAAAGAGGCAGCATTCCATTCCTTCAGTAAGAACGTGGAAGATTTAATCAACCCACATGTCTGGGCGATGTCTCGGCTCCATTTGAGCCTTTTCAAGGAGAAAGGCCCATATGAAGCTGAAAGGTCGCCCAGACATGTGGGTTGATTAAATCTTCCACATTCTTACTGAAGGAATGGAGTGCTGCCTCTTTTTTGAATCTTTATGAATTTGGTACAATCGTTGGATGGATTGCCTGGGGGCCTTGCACCCGAAGATAAGTAAAATGTTCTGCTGTTCCTTTTTTTGTACTACTCTAATAGCAATTACGACAATACTACTATTGTGTTTCTTTTTATTAATGATCAGTATTGTAGTATTCGGTCACTACATGGTGGTAATATGTGGTCTGGTCATGGTGTGGAGGTATTTGTCCCTTGTATGTGGTATTATTAGGTTACTATGTGTTGGTATCATGTAGTCTGGCCATGGTGTCACGATATTTGTTCCTTGTATGTGGTATTATTGATAATTTAAAAAAAATATATGCAACTCATTCCCTTAAAGAAAAATATACCTAATAAGAGTACTGGATAATTTAAGAAATGTTTTATAGGTTAGAGTAGAGTAGGGCCCTGTCAAAAGAATCTACCTTGTCGTGGTGACAGGCTTAAAAAAAAGCTTTTGGCCAAAACAAAAGCTGATGGCTATGTATGTGATATAGTGTTTGATGGGAACTGTTAAAGGGAACCTGTCACCCCGTTTTTTGAGATTGAGCTATAAATACTGTTAAATAGGGCCTGCGCTGTGTGTTCCTATAGTGTATGTAGTGTACCCCGATTCCCCATGTATGCTGAGAAATAACTTACCAAAGTCGCCGTTTTCGCCTGTCAATCAGGCTGGTCAGGTCGGGAGGGCGTGGTGACATCGCTGGTTCTTCCTCAGCTTTACGTTGGTGGCGTAGTGGTGAACAAGCAGCGCGCGATCTGCGCTGTAATCCCTTGCATCGGTGGGGGCGGCCATCTTCCTGGGGCCGCGCGTGCGCAGATCGAGTGCTCTGCTGCACGGGGCTTCAGGAAAATGGCCGCGGGATGCCGCGCGTGCGCATTAGAGATCGCGGCGGCCATTTTCCCAAAGCCGAGATGCAAACTCGGCTTTGGGAAAATGGCCGCCGCGATCTCTAATGCGCACGCGCGGCATCCCGCGGCCATTTTCCTGAAGCCCCGTGCAGCAGAGCACTCGATCTGCGCACGCGCGGCCCCAGGAAGATGGCCGCCCCCACCGATGCAAGGGATTACAGCGCAGATCGCGCGCTGCTTGTTCACCACTACGCCACTACGCCACCAACGTAAAGCTGAGGAAGAACCAGCGATGTCACCACGCCCTCCCGACCTGACCAGCCTGATTGACAGGCGAAAACGGCGACTTTGGTAAGTTATTTCTCAGCATACATAGGGAATCGGGGTACACTACATACACTATAGGAACACACAGCGCAGGCCCTATTTAACAGTATTTATAGCTCAATCTCAAAAAACGGGGTGACAGGTTCCCTTTAATGTGTGATTGGTGAGGACGTGGTGCAGAAGTGGAGTTTTTCCAAGATTGGGCAGTGAGACTGTGCAAGGTTTGAGGGGTGGAGGCAGAGTTAGGTTGGAGCCTGGGCGGAGTCTCAAGGGGGCCCAAACATTTTGTCAGTATGGGCCCGGAAATTCCTGGTGGCAGCCCTGATTAACGATAATCATACTATTCATGGATCGTTTTGACCTATGGGAATCTGCTTTATCAGTGGGTACTCTTTTGACCCATACTTGAAAAAAAAAATTCTTGAGTGAGAAAAAAGCCTGTGGCACTTAACATAGGCACAATATTTCCCAATATTAAATGGATTAAATTGTTAATCTCATAAAATGGCTAGTTGTATATGACCCCATCTTGTCTACAGTTCTGACCTCAAAACAAAGAGTAATTATCATATGAAAGAGGGGATCTTTAGATCTAGAGTTAACCTTACCTCCATTGTCTGTTCTCTTCAGCGCCCCCTCTTTATGTGGACAAAGATCACATCTCTGGAAAGAAGAATGATAGAATGGTCAATTACACAAATGTTTTCAGTACTCTTCATCTATAGATATTTGATTACATAATGCTGGGGCTGGCAGACACAGAATCTAGGTTACCATAACGGATAGTCTATATTCTCCTTTAACTTTCTGCAGGGTAAGGGGGCGAGAGATATCTGCGTTCTCTGCAGTGTTAGAAGCTTCTTATGAGATTTGCTACTACGCGATCTTTAAAAGGCACTAGCGTTGGTGCAGTTCGTTTAACGCATGCGTTGAACAGACTGCACCAACGCAATGTGAACCCAGCCTTAAAGAGGCTGTCCGCTACTTTTTCACTTATGACCTATCCTTAGGATAGGTCATCAAGGTCTAATTGGTTGGGGTACGACAGCCAGCATCCCCACCAATCAGCTGATATTGATGACCGGAAATACTCACTTGCTGCTGCTCCTTTTTCTGATAGTGGCCGAAGCTCGGTACTGCACATACTCTTCCTATTCAAATCAATAGGAGGCAGATGTGTAGTACCCGGAGGCAGCCACTATCAAAAGACGAAACAGGTCTGCAACTGAGAACTTCAATAGTAATTGCCTATTGTTCCGCAAGGTTTATCAATGGTGATAAGGGGATAAGCAACTGCAAGACATCTGAAGAGTGGTTGAACATGAGGATCAAGAGTTGCAGGATAGACAAGAGGCCACCATAAACATGAGAGTAAGGGTACCGTCACACTATACGATTTACCTACGATCACGACCAGCGATATGACCTGGCCGTGATCGTAGGCAAATCGTAGTGTGGTCGCTGGGGAGCTGTCACACAGACAGCTCTCCAGCGACCAACGATGCCGAGGTCCCTGGGTAACCAGGGTAAACATCGGGTAACTAAGCGCAGAACCGCGCTTAGTTACCCGATGTTTACCCTGGTTACAAGCGTTAAACTAAAAAAAAAACAAACAGCACATACTTACATTCTGGTGTCCGTCAGGTCCCTTGCTGTCTGCTTCCCGCACTCAGTGACTGCCGGCCGTAAAGTGAAAGTGAAAGCACAGCCGCTGTGCTCTGCTTTCACTTTACGGCCGGCAGTCACAGTGCTGGAAGCAGACAGCAAGGGACCTGACGGACACCAGAATGTAAGTATGTGCTGTTTGTTTTTTTTTAGTTTAACGCTTGTAACCAGGGTAAACATCGGGTAACTAAGCGCGGTCCTGCGCTTAGTTACCCGATGTTTACCCTGGTTACAAGCGAACGCATCGCTGGATCGCATCGCTAGATCGGTGTCACACACACCGATCTAGCGATGACAGCGGGAGATCCAGCGATGAAAGAAAGTTCTAAACGATCTGCTACGACGTACGATTCTCAGCAGGATCCCTGATCGCTGCTGCGTGTCAGACACAGCGATATCGTAACGATATCGCTGGAACGTCACGAATCGTACCGTCGTAGCGATCGAAATGGTATAGTGTGACGGTACCCTAAAGGTACCTTCACACTCAGCGACGCTGCAGCGATACCGACAACGATGTCGATCGCTGCAGCGTCGCTGTTTGGTCGCTGGAGAGCTGTCACACAGACAGCTCTCCAGCGACCAACGATCCCGAGGTCCCCGGGTAACCAGGGTAAACATCGGGTTACTAAGCGCAGGGCCGCGCTTAGTAACCCGATGTTTACCCTGGTTACCAGCGTAAAAGTAAAAAAAAACAAACACTACATACTTACCTACCGCTGTCTGTCCCCGGCGCTCTGCTTCTCGCTGTGCTTTCCGGCTGACCGACGCTCACAGCCAGTACAGGAGGAGTGCAGAGAAGCAGAGCGCCGGGGACAGACAGCGGTAGGTAAGTATGTAGTGTTTGTTTTTTTTACTTTTACGCTGGTAACCAGGGTAAACATCGGGTTACTAAGCGCGGCTCTGCCCTTTGTAACCCGATGTTTACCCTGGTTACCAGTGAAGACATCGCTGGATCGGTGTCACACACGCCGATCCAGCGATGTCAGCGGGAAGTCCAGCGACGAAATAAAGTTCTGGACTTTCCTCAGCGACCAACAATCTCCCAGCAGGGGCCTGATCGTTGGTCGCTGTCACACAAAATATTTAAGCACGCTTGTAGAGTGAATTCACACCAGATTTACAGCAGATATTCATCTAAATAGTTACGGTAATTGAATCTTTGCTTGAAGCTAAAACAACATCATTCAGATGAATCCGATTTTCAGTTACCTAAATTTCTGCAACAAAACTTGATGCGTGTGAATAAATGTGTGTTTCAGCCCACTAATTACCAAGACTGGAATTTAATATTCCAAATTAAAAATAAAAAGGAAACCTGAAAAGCGCATTAAAAACTGACTGAATGCAGAAAAAGAGCTTTTGTAGATTTGTGCCAAAATGTTTGCCCCATTTTCATCTAATAAATGTAAAACATGATGGCCTCACCTACGTCAATGTAGCCATAGCCACCATTTTTAACTAATGGCAAATGTGGTGTAAAAGGCTATCTTATCTTTCCCGCATTGTGCGACTTTTTGGCCAAACTGTGAAGTTTTTATGCCAAAGGCGTAGACTGAATAATAAATGTGGTCCCCTAGCTGGTGATGAAGATCGAGCGCCTTCATGTTTGCCTTAGGATGGTGAACTTAGCGCACATCTGTCTAACCTAAGATGCCTCCTTACGTTTCACTATTGGCTAGCACGACCCATCCCTGATCCCACAACCATACATATATTACCGATATGTGCAGTACGCTCAATAAGATTCATATTAAAGGTGACTTATCAGCAAATCCATGCTGCCCATGGTTTAGGCAGTGTCCGGCTACACAAGTGTAGAAGTGCATGTTTTACTCTTATATTTTACAGCATATCAGTGTAAACACGCTTTGAAAAGCCAGCCGGGGACAATGTCTCAGCAGACTAGTCCGAAAGCTTCTCTGCGCCTCGCTCCAGTTGACATACAGGTCTCTCCCTATGTACAGACTTAGGAAGAGACCTATCAGTTATGGGGAGTAGGACGGGAAGAAGCTGGCCAGGGACTACATCAGACTAGTCAGCCGAGACACACAGGGCCCAATTCATCAGGAACAACATTGTTCACACCAGTCTTAATGAGGAGATATGCTAGAGTCAGACACTTCTGATACACAAAGAGGCATACGCCAAGGGGTCTACACCTGTGTGCACCTCACCACAACTCCTACTCCAGTCCCTGCTGGAGTAAGATTTGTGGCATAGCAAACGCCACTACTCCACATGAGTTTGATGAGCAGCGGTCACCATGCACACGTCTCTGCTTCATCCACTTTGCTGAAGCTGAGTAAAAATTTTGTGAGAACTCCAAAAGTCTAGTACAGTCTTGATTTGTGCCAAAATTATGTGACTTTTCAAAGCATGTTTATTCTGAATGCTGCAGCAATTTCAGAGCAAACATGCTTTGCTAAAATCAGAGCGGGGTCCTGATTCATGCTGCATGTGCTTTGGGCAGCATGACTAATGACGGGTTCCCTTTAATAAAGCTATGACCTTTGCTATACTAAACGCCATGCATGTGAATTCTAGTAGTGGGTTACACATGGCGCATATCAGTCCTAACATAACAATACTTATTTGTTCAGAAGCAACTAGAAAGGGGAGCAGATATTCTCCAAAAACAGAAACTCCTTTATTGTAAACTGCAATGGGACAGATTACCAACCAGTTTTGTACATCAGTAAATAAACAAAGATGATGTTCTACTTCTGGAAAATAACAAATTTGATCACAATTAGAAAAAAAATAACAAAAGTGATTAAATGTGATCGCCTGTTCCCTTGTCAAAGTTAGAGGCGAAACGCGTTGGGTGCTGCGGGGTTTGTATTTCACATAAAGCACTAGCTTAACATACAGAAAAGGGGACTGGGTTACCACCCCCCCACAACACCCGCCTATAAATTAGCTTGCATTTTGTCAATGGAGGATATATATTGTGCTTGTGTGGATGACAGTGGAGAGAGAATTGGGGATCCAGGTACAGAATGTAAAAATAGTAAATCTGGCAACGGCAACTTATATCCAGAATAAAAATCACAAGACAAATTCAGATTCCTACAATAAACTATATTTTCAGATTCAACTGACATACATTGTGTTTGCTCTAATACACTTAATACCATAAATCAGACCTTCCCATAGAAGCAAAGTATCTAAAGCACTAAGAGAGCCTTACATGTACACCTGCCAGGATGATCATTGGCCTCTACGCACGTTTTCTTTCAGATTTACCATACTAACTCTTGTCCCTTATTGATCTTTCTCATTTATATTACATGAAATCCACTGTAAATGTGCCATTAATTGTATGTGTTTAGGGCTAAAAATCATTTTTACAATGTGGTTTCCTTAAACCTTTTGCACTGTTTGCCTTTAATAGCCTATGTGTTGGCTGCAGAATAAGTTAACCAAGAACCGATCAGTGAGGTTGCTCTGTTGGCAGAGTTTGTAACTTCCATGCGATGGAAGACCGGACCGCGGGCAAGGAACAGTGGAGAAGCTTACCTCACCGGCTTACACACTGCTCCCTGCCCGCTCCTCCGTGGGGTTCATTCTAGCCCAGGGCTTTCAGCCGTAAGTAAGGCCTCATTCAGATGTCGGTCCTTTTTTCTCATACGTCAAAAAAAACTGAGCTTCAGTACAATGTATTCAGTCAGTAAAAAACGGACAGCACCTGGATGGTATCTGATTACGGACAGATTTTGACCCATAGACCTGCAGTGCCGATTTTGATCTGATTAATATTGGACATGTCTCCGTAATTTTGCACAGACCACTTGACGTGAGGAAAAAAAAAATCTGAAATGTGAACAGCCCCACAGACTGTTATAAGTGCTATGGAAAAGAAACAAAAGCAAGTGGAAAAAAAATCGGGATCGCACTTCTACATGAAAAAAGTGATGTATGAATGAGGCATAAGACCTGGAGTTCACTGCACATGCTCTGTGTGCTACTTGTGGCTGGAAGCCCTGGCCTAGAGTCAAGACTGGCCAGAGATGAGTCGCAACAAAGGTGCGGAAAACCAGACAGCGAGCAGGAAGCAGGTGGACAAAAAAGCAAGTATGAGTAGAGTATAAGAATTTTTTTTATTTTTTTTATTTCATCTGACTTATTATGCCCTGGGGGTTAAATTCTATCTGATTCGTTCATCTCTATCCATAATAGAGTCTGCCCTAGAGAGAAGGTTTTTCCTCCTGATCCCAAGAATGGGTAAAGGTTTCCTTTCAGTCTGCTCACTGTGGCTAATAGCACCAAAGAGTAAAATTTAAATCAGATGACTGGAGATGAATGAAACAAGGGAAGGCACAAAGGTGTCGAGGCTGATCACCAGATAAGTAACATATGCAGTATAACTACTTGGATTTCAACAAAAATTGTTGTTTGCTTAATGGGCAGGCAAACAGTGCTTGTTACTTCTGGGTCCCTCACCTGCTGTCCCTCACCTGGATCCAGCACATTCCACTTTGTAGTCTGCACCATTACCGGAAGACAAGAATGGCTGTACAAGACTGCTCTGGATTGTGATGGGCTGCAGTGGTCAGGAGACTCATGTTTTTTTAATGACACACAGTTCAAATCACCTGACCACTTCAGCCTATCATAAGCTGCAGCGGTCAAGCGTTTGGTCGAATGATGATGCAACCACTTCCATTACCGAAGAAGACCATGGAGATGCCAGCCCTGGAATCAGGAAAGTGACAGCAAGCACATTTTGCCTAGACAACGCCTTTAATCCCTTACGGATGCTGCATCAATTTTCATTTTTTCGCTTTCATTGTTTCCTCTCTAGTTTTCAAATAGCCATAATTTTTTCAGCCAACATATATATTTTCTTTTTTTTTTTTCTTATATATATATATATACACACACACACGCTTCTCACAAAATTAGAATATCAGCAAAAAGTTAATTTATTTTAGTTCTTCAATACAAAAAGTGAAACTCATATAGAGTCGCTACAAACAGAGTGATCTATTTCAAGTGTATATTTCTGTTAGGCTACTTTCACACTTGCGTCATTTGGCCTCCGTCGCAAATCGTCGTTTTGGGGAAAAAAACGCATCCTGCAAATGTGCCCGTGCAGCACCCCAGAGACCTGGTCGTTGCAGTATGACGCTCTGCCGCTAAAGGGAGTGATGGTACGTGTGATGGCATTAAAGGAGTTCTTCTGACCAAGTATCACCAGAACACATTACACTTCACACTCCGGCCACTAGGGGGAGAAAAAGGCTTTATTTATTGGGCCACTCCTCACACTGGTAAAACTAGGGGTTGGATAGGAAGTTAGTCAGAAGCTGACTGGGTTGAATTCAGGCAACATCCCGTGGCAGGGGGTGTTCCAGGGAGAAGATTCAGGGGGGTCCCTGTCAGGCGTGGGAACCTGGCAGGTACCTAGCGACCAGAATAGAACGTTACGGAACCGCGCCTGCACATCCCGCAGCGGTATCCTATGAAAGAGACACGAAGCGAAGGATATTGTGGAACAGTGAGAAACGAGATCAAGCACAAAGGAGAGCCAGTAGAAGTCGTGCCCGGAGAACGGCAACATCCTACTGAGGCTAGGGTGGCCGGAAAACCGAGGAAGTAACTGACTCTATGCCTTACTTCGAACTCCGCAGGACAGTTAATTATAGGTTGGCTGTCTACCTTACATCACCTACACAGACATAGGGGGCAACGCGTGGAGAGGGGCATCTCTAGGGTCCCGGAAGAGCTCCGAGCCTACCCGTCAAACGGGTGCGTCCTAGCCATAACATATCTGGGGGACGGAGAACTAGAAAGATCTGGAACGAACTAGAAAGAACGAACGAACGAGAACAGAAGTTGTGAGGACTATTCCGAATGCTCAGCAGGGTAGCACTACAACACACAGGTGCTAGTGGTAGGCAATGATTTCCACCTGCAAAGGGAGCTTTGGATGTGCCATTGGACCGGCCGGTCTCAGACAGCCCTGTCAACCGTGCTCTGGATTGAGGATCCTGAAGTCTTCAGTAAAGAGGTAAAGAGACTGCAACCTTGTGTCCTCGTTATTGTCTGCACCTCACACCATCACCATCCACCTTACTGGGAAGCCCTGGGGACATACTTCACCTGTGGGAAGGTATACCATCTAGCTGCCATCACATCACCCCAGTGGACCCCAAGCAGCGTCGGTCACCCTGACCGAACACCACAGGTGGCGTCACGAAACCTTGACAAACTATCATCACCCCTTTTATTGGACGCCCCTTAACAGGGTCACGGACCGGGTCCAGCCACCGTGACAACCCCAGAACTGAGACAGAAAGGACCGGTACCGAGTAACCTGTAGCCCTGTGTCTGGGGGCGCTCCAACTTGGAAGGTTCACCATCTAGCTGCCATCACATCACCCCAGTGGGCCCCAAGCAGCGTCAGTCACCCTGACCGAATACCACAGGTGGCGTCACAAAACCTTGTCCCTGTGTCTGGGGGCGCTCCACCCGCGGGATGCGATTTTTTCCCATAGACTTGTATTGCCGACGGATCGCAACGTATTGCCATACATCGCGTCCGGTGTGCACTGGATGCGTTGTGTTTTGTCGGACCGACGGCACGAAAAAACGTTCAAGGGAACGTTTTTTCGTACGTTGGGTCCTGCATTTCCTACCGCGCATGTGCGGCCGGAACTCCGCCCCCTCCTCCCCAGGACTTAGAATGGGCAGCGGACGCGTTGAAAAACTGCATCCGCTGCCCACGTTGTACCGAATTTTCACAACGTCCGTCAGTACGTAACGCTGATGCTTAGTGACGGCCCCGTACCAACGGAAGTGTGAAAGAAGCCTTAATGTTGATGATTATGGCTTACAGCCAATGAAAACCCAAAAGTCATTATCTCAGTAAATTAGAATACTTTATAACACCAGCTTAAAAAAGGATTTTAAAATCAGAAATGGTGGCCTACTGAAATGTAAGTTCAGTAAATGCACTCAATACTTGGTCGGGGCTCGTTTTGCATCAATTACTGCATCAATGCGGCGTGGCATGGAGGCGATCAGCCTGTGGCACTGCTGAGGTGTTATGGAAGCCCAGGTTGCTTTGATAGCAGCTTTCAGCTTGTTTGCATTATTGGGTCTGGTGTCTCATCTTCCTCTTGACAATACCCCATAGATTTTCTATGGGATTAAGGTTAGGCGAGTTTGCTGGCCAATCAAGCACAGTTATACTGTTGTTTTTAAACCAGGTATTGGTACTTTTGGCAGTGTGGATAGGTGCCAAGTCCTGCAGGAGAATGAAATATCCATCTCTAAAAATCTTGTCGGCAGAGGGAAGCATGAAGTGCTCTAGAATTTTGTGGTAGACTGCTGCGCTGACTTTGGTCTTGATAAAACACAGTGGACCTACACCAGCAGATGACATGGCTCCCCAAACCATCACTGATTGTGGAAACTTCACACTAGACCTCAAGCAGCTTGGATTGTGTGCCTATCCACTCTTCCTCCAGACTCTGGGACATTGATTTCCAAATTAAATGCAAAATTTACTTTCATCTGAAAACAACACCTTGGACCACTGGCAAGAGTCCAGTTCTTTTATTCCTTGGCCCAGGTAAGATGCATCTGGCATTGTCTATTGGTCATGGTCATTCCTCAACATACAATCCTCTGTCTCCACGCACAGACAGTCACCTCATGCCCTCTCCTGCTCCCACCTTCTAACACTTTCTCTGCTCCTTCGCACTGCTGGTGATATCTCTCCAAATCCTGGTCCTCCTCACCACATCCCCACAGTCAGTTCTACCTCCCATCCATGCTCCATCACAAATTTCCGTAACATCTCTAACCTCATACCCATTCGCCCGGCCCCCACTTCCCCATTCCCACTAACAGGAGCTCTGTGGAACGCTCGCTCTGTCTGCAACAAGCTTTCCTACATCCAAGATCTTTTTGTTACTACCAAACTTTCCTTCCTCGCCATCACTGAAACCTGGCTCACCCCTTCTGACACAGCCTCTCCTGCTGCACTTTCCTATGGTGGCTTCCACCTTTCTCACACACCCCGCCACAGCAGCAAGCATGGCGGAGGAGTTGGTTTTCTCCTGTCAGATAACTGCTCCTTCTCTCCAATCCCACTGCCGCCCTTTGTTACCCTCCCTTCCTTTGAGTTGCACTCTGTGCGCATCTATGCCCCCACCAATCTCCAACTGGCTGTCATTTACCGCCCCCAGGGCCAGCCACCACCTTCTTCGACCACTTCACCACCTGGCTACTTCACTTCCTGTCTGACATCTCCACTATCATCATGGGCGACTTCAACATACCCATTGACACTTCCCTCTCAGCTGCCACTAAACTTCTACCTCTCACTTCCTCCTTCGGCCTCACCCAATGGTCTTCTGCAGCCACTCACAAAGATGGTCACACATTGGACCTCATCTTCACCCGCCTCTGCTCCCTATCTAACCTCTCTAACTCACCTCTTCCTCTTTCTGACCACAATCTACTCACATTCTCTTCCCTCTCCACTCCTTGTCTACAATCCCCACCCCCCATCTTGCACACCCTCGCAGAAATCTTAAACACCTTGATCTTCATTCACTCTGTGAATCCCTCCTCCCTCTCACAGACATAAGTTCCCTACACAATGCGGATGACGCTGCCGCTCTATATAACACCACAATAGCTGCAGCTTTGGAATCTCTTGCCCCTCTCACACACACCAAAGCTCACAAAATCAACATACAGCCCTGGCACACCAGCCTAACCAAAGAACTGAGGCGAGCTTCCAGGGCTGCAGAGCGGAGATGGAAAAGATCCCACTCCAACGAGCACTTCATCGCATTCAAACAGTCCCTCACTACTTTCAAGACCACACTCGCCACAGCTAAACAAACCTACTTCTCTTTTCTCATATCCTCCCTGTCTCACAACCCTAAACAGTTATTCAACACCTTCAATTCTCTCCTCCGTCCCCAAGCACCTCCTCCCTTCCCACTCATCTCAGCTGAAGACTTTGCCTCATTTTTCAAGCAGAAGATTGAGAACATCAGAGACAACCCCCAGAGCCCTTCCTCCCAACTACCCAGCCCTCCATCTCCAAAACCAACTGCTCCACCATTACAGAAGATCGACTCTCCACTCTACTCTCAAGATTGCATCTCACCACCTGTACACTTGACCCGATCCCTTCCCACTTCATCCCAAACCTTGCCACAGTCTTCATGCCAACTCTAACCCATCTCTTCAACCTATCACTAACAACTGGTGTTTTTCCCTCAAGCTTTAAACATGCCTCAATCACACCTATCCTCAAAAAGCCCTCTCTTGACCCATCCTCTGTATCTAGCTATCGCCCTATATCACTTCTCCCCTATGCCTCAAAACTACTGGAACAACACGTCCATCTTGAAGTGTCCTCCCATCTATCTTCCTGCTCCCTCTTCAACTGCTTACAATCAGGTTTCCGGTCACACCACTCCACTGAAACTGCCCTAACTAAGGTCACCAATGCCCTTTTAACCGCCAAGAGCAAGCGACACTACTCTATCCTCCTCCTTCTGGACCTGTCCTCTGCCTTTGACACAGTGGACCATTCCCTATTACTACAGACCCTCTCATCCCTTGGCATCACAGACTTGGCCCTATCCTGGATCTTGTCATACCTAACTGACCGAACATTCAGCCTCTCCCATTCACACACCACCTCCTCTCCTCACCCCCTATCTGTCGGAGTCCTGCAAGGTTCAGTTCTAGGGCCCCTGCTCTTCTCCATTTACACTTTTGGCCTGGGACAGCTCATAGAATCTCACGGTTTTCAGTATCATCTCTATGCTGATAACACACATATCTACATCTCTGGACCAGATATCACCTCCCTACTAACCAGAATCCCTCAATGTCTATCCGCTATTTCATCCATCCCAGAATTCATTGTCTTCCCCCCCCCATCTCACGCGCCACCCCCCCCCCCCCCAACGAACCTATCCATTACAGTAAACGGCTGCCCACTCTCCCCAGTCCCACAGCCCTCCATGTGCTCACCAGAGGTAGCCTGACGGCCATTAGATACCGAGGTGAGATCCTCAGACCCCTTGTGAGACCATATGCTGGTGAGGTTGGCCCTGGTTTCCTCCTAATGCAGGACAATGCTAGACCTCATGTGGCTGGAGTGTGTCAGCATTTCCTGCAAGATGAATGCATTGAAGCTATGGACTGGCCCGCCCATTCCCCAGACCTGAATTGAACACATCTGGGATATCATGTCTCGCACCATCCACCAACGTCACGTTGCACCACAGACAGTCCAGGAGTTGGCGGATGCTTTATTCCAGTTCTGGGAGGAGATCCCTCAGGAGACCATCCGCCGCCTCATCAGGAGCATGCCCAGGCGTTGTAAGGAGGTCATACAGGCACATGGAGGCCACACACACTACTGAGCATCATTTCCTTGTCTTGAGGCATTTCCACTGAAGTTGGATCAGCCTGTAACTTCATTTTCCACTTTGATTTTGAGCAACATTCCAACTCCAGACCTCCGTGGGATATTAGTTGTGATTTACATTGATAATTTTTTAGGTTTTATTGCTCTCAACACATTCCACTATGTAATGAATAAAGATTTACAACTGGAATATTTCATTCAGTGATATCTACGGTGGGGGATTTTAGTGTTCCCTTTATTTTTTTGAGCAAGATAAAATAGATAGATAGATAGATAGATAGATAGATAGATAGATAGATAGATAGATAGATAGATAGATATTTTTTATATAACAAGTCTGCCATTGCTTTGGGGGTTTTATTTACTTTATTTTGACAGCATTAATTTTGCTGTAAAGTGAAATGAAAACGTGATTCTCCAGGTCAGGACAATTACAAAGATACCAAACATCTATAGTTTTTTTTTTTTTAAATTTCAATAGTGTCTTTTTGCGTGGTGAGTTGAAGTTTTTATTTAACCCGTTTTGTTGGACATTTTTTGTATTGCTTCTTATTGCATATACAGATAAGACTTTCATAGATGCACTAGTACCAAATATGAGGGTGTTTTTTTTACATTTTTTAAATGTATTTATTTTTAACTGGGCAAATCTAGGGGTGAATTGAATTATTATGTTTTTATACACTTTTATTTTATTTTTCACTTTATTTTTTAGTCCATGTAGGGGACTTGAACCTGCGAATGTTTATATTATATTTAGCAATACAACAGTATTGCTGTACATAGTCACAGGAAAACTAACATTACAGGCAAGGGGCCTTCAGCAGGCCTCCAGTTGTCATAGGAACCCAACAGCTCCCTGCGACTGCATTGCTGGATGACTGGTGGACGCCAAACAGACTGCAGCACTTAAAAACTGCTGTACAAAAGTATTTAAGAGGTCAATAGCAGTAATTGTCATTAGCTGGAATCTGTCCTGTGTGTTGCGGGCTCTGCTCCTGAGCCTCCATGATGTAACAGTACATCATTCATGGAGCGATAAGAGGTTAAGGCTATGCTTCAAACACAATGAATGTAATGTAAAGGTCAGGATCCTAAGATGAGTGCAATGTGTTCTAAAAGCCTATAATAATATAGTAGAGCATTAAAGGAACAGATTTACACTACTTGCTCACTTTACAAACCAGATCATTTTCATCACAAGCAATGAAGAAATATAATCCCTCGACTGCTCTGTCACCACCTCCCAAGAACAGCAGGATTTGCAGGCACAGGATGCATCTGCTGACGGGAGAGGGAAATCATACTGGGCACACATATATATCACTACTTACCACCCTGGCGGCTCTCTCCTGCGACTCACACTTCCGACAGAACCACGGACCTGTTGGCACCTGTACAATCCCATAGCACGCTGGAAGGAGAAGGAGAAACATTACAAGATTAAAAAGAGAAGACAAAATCAACATAAAGCCAATTTATCACTAGAAAGGGGCAAAGCTTCATTAGCTCAGTCCGGCAGCACCAAACTCTCCTTGGTGATGTCAATGGGCTTTATCATTTCTATATTGTCCATCACTACTCTACATTATTAGAACGTATACATGCAAATGGGAGCCAAATGGGGACAGCACTCCTGAACGTTAATTCTGGTGCTTGTTTGGAGGAGGTCTCAGTAAATGGACTACACTCAATCAAAACTCCTGCATCTACGTCGTTTTTATTAGCCAAACATAGGAGAGGCATAATATAAAGAAGCCCTTCCCATCCAATTGGATGTGTTTAGAAAAAATGTCCCTGTGCTGAGATAATCTTATAAATGTGCCCCTGCTGTGTACTGTGTAATGGCCGTGTCTGACCATGTAGAGTTGCTCCAGCTCATGGTCAGCACATACCAGAGCTCCTGGACAAGGGCGGAAGCAAAAGAGTGTGCAGACATTACAGCAAATATTTATTCTTTGAGGTAATACTTTTTAAAAACAGGCAGGGAAATGCTTTACTCCTTTGCCTCTGCAGCATTGGAGCACCGCAGTGATACTGAACCTGGCCGGATTAGAAGCTAACAGTGCACTTCAAAGATCTGAGCAACTTCAAGACTCTATTGGAAAAAGTTTGTAAACACTGCGCATGTTTGACCACCTCTAGTAGACTACAGCGGTGGCCGGTATCCCAGGCAACGAGCAATACATAAAAGTTAAGAATACCTCTGTTCTTGACAAAAAAAAAAAAAAAAAAAAAAAAATCGGATTTTAATAACAAGTAAATTGCAAAAGTGCATTACAATTTTAACATTTAATGAACATGCATTAAAGGGATTTCTTCTACACATAGATCACCCCCCCTCCCCCCCATAGAGGTGCATCTTCAAAACACAAACCATGCCTTGATCTACAAGTCAGAGTGCTCTGTACTATCACACAGCGCTGGCTTCCTGTAACGTGAATGACAGCGACAGTCATATGGAAGCCACATCCGCTGTCAGGGACAACAAGTAACCACATAGGGCCGCGCACTGCAACCACACCACCCTCTGTGAGCGCTATACCAACATAACCAATGACGCTGTACACGTGCTCCTCCGGATATCACCTACAGACCGGCACTATGGAAAGGAAGCCTGCAGATTTCATCCCCGAGATCTCTATACGCTCTGGAACATCTGAGGCCAAAGCTTGTCCTTCTTACACATGTCAACACATCATGTAAGCGATCACAAATCTGTACACAGCACCTCTGCATAGTAATGAGCGTTAGCACAAATCTATACGCAGCACCATCTGCATAGTAATCAGCGTTAGCACAAATCTGTACACAGCCCCATCTGCACAGTAATGAGTGCTAGCACAAATCTGTACACAGCCCCATCTGCATAGTAATGAGTGCCAGTACATATCTGTACACAGCCCCATCTGCACAGTAATGAGTGCTAGCACAAATCTGTACACAGCACCTCTGCACAGTAATGAGTGCTAGTACATATCTGTATACAGCACCTCTGCACAGTAATGAGCGCTAGTACATATCTGTATACAGCACCTCTGCACAGTAATGAGCGCCAGTACATATCTGTATACAGCCCCATCTGCATAGTATTGAGTGTTAGCACAAATGTATACAGCACCTTCTGCCCAGTAATGAGAGCTTAGCACAAATCTGTACACAGCACCTTCTGCACAGTAATGAGTGCTAGTACATATCTGTATACAGCACCTCTGCACAGTAATGAGTGCTAGCACAAATCTGTACACAGCACCTCTGCACAGTAATGAGAGCTAGTACATATCTGTATACAGCACCTCTGCCCAGTAATGAGTGCTAGTACATATCTGTATACAGCACCTCTGCACAGTAATGAGCGCTAGCACAAATCTGTACACAGCACCTCTGCACAGTAATGAGCGCTAGTACATATCTGTATACAGCACCATCTGCATAGTAATGAGCGCTAGCACAAATCTGTACACAGCACCTCTGCACAGTAATGAGCGCTAGTACATATCTGTATACAGCACCATCTGCATAGTAATGAGCGCTAGCACAAATCTGTATACAGCACCATCTGCATAGTATTGAGTGTTAGCACAAATGTATACAGCACCTTCTGCCCAGTAATGAGTGCTAGTACATATCTATATACAGCACCTTCTGCACAGTAATGAGTGCTAGTACATATCTGTATACAGCACCTCTGCACAGTAATGAGTGCTAGCACAAATCTGTATACAGCACCTCTGCACAGTAATGAGTGCTAGTACATATCTGTATACAGCACCTCTGCCCAGTAATGAGTGCTAGTACATATCTGTATACAGCACCTCTGCCCAGTAATGAGCGCTAGTACATATCTGTATACAGCACCTCTGCCCAGTAATGAGCGCTAGTACATATCTGTACACAGCACCTCTGCCCAGTAATGAGCGCTAGTACATATCTGTACACAGCACCTCTGCCCAGTAATGAGCGCTAGTACATATCTGTATACAGCACCATCTGCATAGTATTGAGTGTTAGCACAAATGTATACAGCACCTTCTGCCCAGTAATGAGTGCTAGTACATATCTGTATACAGCACCTTCTGCACAGTAATGAGTGCTAGTACATATCTGTACACAGCACCTCTGCCCAGTAATGAGCGCTAGTACATATCTGTACACAGCACCTCTGCCCAGTAATGAGCGCTAGTACATATCTGTACACAGCACCTCTGCCCAGTAATGAGCGCTAGTACATATCTGTACACAGCACCTCTGCCCAGTAATGAGCGCTAGTACATATCTGTATACAGCACCTCTGCCCAGTAATGAGCGCTAGTACATATCTGTACACAGCACCTCTGCCCAGTAATGAGCGCTAGTACATATCTGTATACAGCACCTCTGCCCAGTAATGAGCGCTAGTACATATCTGTACACAGCACCTCTGCCCAGTAATGAGCGCTAGTACATATCTGTATACAGCACCTTCTGCCCAGTAATGAGCGCTAGTACATATCTGTATACAGCACCTCTGCCCAGTAATGAGCGCTAGTACATATCTGTACACAGCACCTCTGCCCAGTAATGAGCGCTAGTACATATCTGTATACAGCACCTCTGCCCAGTAATGAGCGCTAGTACATATCTGTACACAGCACCTCTGCCCAGTAATGAGCGCTAGTACATATCTGTATACAGCACCTTCTGCCCAGTAATGAGCGCTAGTACATATCTGTATACAGCACCTCTGCCCAGTAATGAGCGCTAGTACATATCTGTATACAGCACCTTCTGCCCAGTAATGAGCGCTAGTACATATCTGTACACAGCACCTCTGCCCAGTAATGAGTGCTAGTACATATCTGTATACAGCACCTCTGCCCAGTAATGAGCGCTAGTACATATCTGTATACAGCACCTCTGCCCAGTAATGAGCGCTAGTACATATCTGTATACAGCACCTCTGCCCAGTAATGAGAGCTAGTACATATCTGTATACAGCACCTCTGCACAGTAATGAGCGCTAGTACATATCTGTATACAGCACCTCTGCACAGTAATAAGTGCTAGTACATATCTGTATACAGCACCTCTACCCAGTAATGAGCGCTAGTACATATCTGTATACAGCACCTCTGCCCAGTAATGAGCGCTAGTACATATCTGTATACAGCACCATCTGCATAGTAATGAGTGCTAGTACATATCTGTATACAGCACCTCTGCCCAGTAATGAGCGCTAGTACATATCTGTATACAGCACCTCTGCCCAGTAATGAGAGCTAGTACATATCTGTATACAGCACCATCTGCATAGTAATGAGTGCTAGTACATATCTGTATACAGCACCTCTGCCCAGTAATGAGCGCTAGTACATATCTGTATACAGCACCTTCTGCACAGTAATGACTGTTAGCACAAATGTACACAGCACCTTCTGCACAGTAATGAGAGCTAGTACATATCTGTATACAGCACCTCTGCCCAGTAATGAGTGCTAGTACATATCTGTATACAGCACCTTCTGCCCAGTAATGAGCGCTAGTACATATCTGTATACAGCACCTCTGCACAGTAATGACTGTTAGCACAAATGTACACAGCACCTTCTGCACAGTAATGAGAGCTAGTACATATCTGTATACAGCACCTCTGCCCAGTAATGAGTGCTAGTACATATCTGTATACAGCACCTTCTGCCCAGTAATGAGCGCTAGTACATATCTGTATACAGCACCTTCTGCACAGTAATGACTGTTAGCACAAATGTACACAGCACCTTCTGCACAGTAATGAGAGCTAGTACATATCTGTATACAGCACCTCTGCCCAGTAATGAGTGCTAGTACATATCTGTATACAGCACCTTCTGGACAGTAATGAGCGCTAGTACATATCTGTATACAGCACCTTCTGCACAGTAATGACTGTTAGCACAAATGTACACAGCACCTTCTGCACAGTAATGAGAGCTTAGCACTGGCTTTTAGATGACACCTAGGTAACTACAAGCCACCGACACCTCATTAGCATATGTGTGAATAGCCCGAGTTCCATTATCAACCCTTACCACGTAGTCAGCTCCCAGCACTGCCCACCTCCATACACCTGACTCGTTCACCCGAACAGTTGCCCCAAAGGTGTCTATCTACCGCCCCTTCTGTCAATACTTGCCCCTCCCCCAGGACGCGTTGCCCCACCTTGGTGCACCGCCACATTGCACCCGTGGCCGTCACAATAGACCAGTGGGTTCTCGGCCCAGCCCCTCTCATCCGAGCACACGCAGCAGCCTCCAACCATCTCCTTCATCCTCCCATGGAGCCGCCACCACTGCTCTCCCCGGGGCCGGGCGGCCGACCTGCCGGGGCCAGTGCGCATGCGCAACCTGCTCCTCTCACCCCGGGCGACGACCATAGTTCTAGGGACGTGACGCATGCGTACAGAAACTCATTAGGTACACTAATATCGCGCATGCGTGTTGTAAGTTTTATTTTCTTTTTTCCATCAAATACATGCGTCGGTAGTAGCCAAGGTTGTAAAGCGCATGCGCGATACGTGCATGTCGGTTGTGGCTAATGGTAAAGTGGTGTATCTGGAGGTTTAGGTCACGTGAGGAGATGAGCTGTTGTGCTGAGACAGGCGGCGGCGGGTGGTGACGAGTAGCTTTTGGGTAGGAGCTGCATTCTGCACTGCAGTGCACCCCAGACTGGTCATACGTGGGCCATGAATCTTCCAAAACATTGGGGGTCACCTTTGAAGAAGAGAGGAACGTTTGAGTAGTCGTCTGTAGCAACCAATTACATGACGCGTTTCATTTTCTTGCAAGGCCTCGTTCACATTTCCGTCTTTTTGAAGATGTCGCAATGCGTCGTCCTGTGCAAAAAACGCATCCTGCAAAGTTGCCCGCAGGATGCGCTTTTTTCCCCATACACTTATATTACCAACGCATCGCGACATATGAACACACGTTCCATACGTCGTGCACTGGATGCGTCGGTAATTGGCGGACCGTCGTCACAAAAAACGCTCAATGTAACTCCTCCCCGGAACTCATAATGGGCAGCGGATGCGTCTGAAAACTGCATCCGCTGCCCACGTGGTGCACTATTTGCACAACGTCCGTCGGGCCGACGGAAATGTGAAAGAGGCCTAAAATGAACACAACCGCCAGGCAGATTTGACTGGGCTAGCTAGAAAGCAATGGAATCTTAAAGGGATGATCAATTTTAGGGAAAAATGTTACTTGAATGTATTTGGAGCTAAAAGTCATTTTTGCAATTGGATTTCCTTAAAAATGTTGCAGTGTTTGCCTTGTATTGCCTCAGTAAAGCACTTTCTGTTTTCTAGCAAACTTCTGATTTTATTTTCACCACTAAAATAAAACTTTTCCCATGTTTGGTATTGCCGTAGTCGTATTGATGAGAATCATGTTGCGTGGGTAACTTTTACCACAAAATGTACACCGTGAAAACTATTCCCAAAAGCGAAATGTGAGAATTGTTTTTTTTCACCATTTCAGCACACTTGGATTTTTTTCTTCCCTGTTTTCGGGTACACAGTGTGGTAAAATGCATAGTGTCATTCAAAAGTGCAACTAGTCCCGCAAAAAACAACAGCCCTCATATGTCTGTGTGTACGGAAAAATAAACGAGTTATGGCTCTGGGAAGAGGGGGAGGAAAAACGGAAATTGGCTGCGGCATGAAGGGGTTAAAGCTTCTACATTTTAAAAAGAGGTAACAAACCTTACTGGGAATGTAATGATGCCTGCAGTGCTCTCCAGATCCAAATGTAATGGGAACCTGGCCTGTAGATCATGGCGTCTGATCTGCCAGCAGCATAGTACAGAGCTGGACTAGATTAATATATAGACTTGTGAGAAAAGAGTCAGTATAACTTGTATTTTATTCATTGCAATCCCTGCCCTTTCTGTGCTTAGGAGTCCGGTGGGCGGTCCTTTTCAGTGATTGACAGACTTTCCTCTATAAGTATGCATAAGGACCGCCCATTGGACTCCTAAGCATAAAAAGAGCAAGGATTGCAATGGATAAATTACAAGGTATGCTGAATCTTTTCCCACAAATGTACACTATTGTCCTGTGTATTGCAGCCTTAGGGTATGTTTCCACGTTCAGGAAACGCTGCGTGTTTAACGCTGCATAGAGACGCAGCGTCAAACACGCAGCGTCCAGATGTTACAGCATAGTGGAGTTGATTTCATGAAATCCCGTCTCCACTATGCGTGGTAGCATGCATCCGGCGGCCCTGCGATTCTGGACATGCGGCGCGTCTTTTTAGATCGCAGCATGTCCGTATATCTTGCAGTAACGCTATGCCCCCGCAAGGTATAACACAGGGCCCTATGTGTGGGGTGCAATGATTCCGGATGTGTGCAATGAACACATCCGGCATCATCGCGTCTCCAGAAGGGGGCGGAGCGAGTTTGCCACTCCGTCAAAACCGCCGGCCATCCTGAACGTAGACACGTACCCTTAGGCTGCCGTCACACTATCAGTATTTGGTCAGTATTTTACATCAGTATTTGTAAGCCAAAACCAGGAGTGAGTGATAAATGCAGAAGTGGTGCATATGTTTCTATTATACTTTTCCTCTAATTGTTCCACTCCTGGTTTTGGCTTACAAATACTGAGGTAAAATACTGACCAAATACTGCTAGTGTGACGGCAGCCTTAGGCCGGCGTCACACTCGGCGTATAAAAATACGGTCCGTAATTTACGGCCGTAATACGCAGAAAAGTCCCCAAAATAGTGATCCGTATGTTATCCGTAGGCAGGGTGTGTCAGCGTATTTTGCGCATGGCATCCTCCGTATGTAATCCGTATGGCATCCGTACTGCGAGTTTTTCTCGCACGCTTGCAAAACCGACATACGGACATACAATGGATCCATGTTCTCAAAAAATCGTAAAAACGTAAATACTGTCTATATACAGTTAGGGCCAGAAATATTTGGACAGTGACACAATTTTCGCGAGTTGGGCTCTGCATGCCACCACATTGGATTTGAAATGAAACCTCTACAACAGAATTCAAGTGCAGATTGTAACGTTTAATTTGAAGGGTTGAACAAAAATATCTGATAGAAAATGTAGGAATTGTACACATTTCTTTACAAACACTCCACATTTTAGGAGGTCAAAAGTAATTGGACAAATAAACATAACCCAAACAAAATATTTTTATTTTCAATATTTTGTTGCAAATCCTTTGGAGGCAATCACTGCCTTAAGTCTGAAACCCATGGACATCACCAAACGCTGGGTTTCCTCCTTCTTAATGCTTTGCCAGGCCTTTACAGCCGCAGCCTTCAGGTCTTGCTTGTTTGTGGGTCTTTCCATCTTAAGTCTGGATTTGAGCAAGTGAAATGCATGCTCAATTGGGTTTAGATCTGGAGATTGACTTGGCCATTGCAGAATGTGCCACTTTTTGGCACTCATGAACTCCTGGGTAGCTTTGGATGTATGCTTGGGGTCATTGTCCATCTGTACTATGAAGCGCCGTCCAATCAACTTTGCAGCATTTGGCTGAATCTGGGCTGAAAGTATATCCCGGTACACTTCAGAATTCATCCGGCTACTCTTGTCTGCTCTTATGTCATCAATATACACAAGTGACCCAGTGCCATTGAAAGCCATGCATGCCCATGCCATCACGTTGCCTCCACCATGTTTTACAGAGGATGTGGTGTGCCTTGGATCATGTGCCGTTCCCTTTCTTCTCCAAACTTTTTTCTTCCCATCATTCTGGTACAGGTTGATCTTTGTCTCATCTGTCCATAGAATACTTTTCCAGAACTGAGCTGGCTTCTTGAGGTGTTTTTCTGCAAATTTAACTCTGGCCTGTCTATTTTTGGTATTGATGAATGGTTTGCATCTAGATGTGAACCCTTTGTATTTACTGTCATGGAGTCTTCTCTTTACTGTTGACTTAGAGACAGATACACCTACTTCACTGAGAGTGTTCTGGACTTCAGTTGATGTTGTGAACGGGTTCTTCTTCACCAAATTAAGTATGCGGCGATCATCCACCACTGTTGTCATCCGTGGACGCCCAGGCCTTTTTGAGTTCCCAAGCTCACCAGTCAATTCCTTTTTTCTCAAAATGTACCCAACTGTTGATTTTGCTACTCCAAGCATGTCTGCTATCTCTCTGATGGATTTTTTCTTTTTTTTCAGCCTCAGGATGTTCTGCTTCACCTCAATTGAGAGTTCCTTTGACCGCATGTTGTCTGCTCACAGCAACAGCTTCCAAATGCAAAACCACACACCTGGAATCCACCCCTAACCTTTTAACTACTTCATTGATTACAGGTTAACGAGGGAGACGCCTTCAGAGTTAATTGCAGCCCTTAGAGTCCATTGTCCAATTACTTTTGGTCCCTTGAAAAAGAGGACGCTATGCATTACAGAGCTATGATTCCTAAACCCTTTCTCTGATTTGGATGTGGAAACTATCATATTGCAGCTGGGAGTGTGCACTTTCAGCCCATATTATACAGTGGGGCAAAAAAGTATTTAGTCAGTCAGCAATAGTGCAAGTTCCACCACTTAAAAAGATGAGAGGCGTCTGTAATTTACATCATAGGTAGACCTCAACTATGGGAGACAAACTGAGAAAAAAAAATCCAGAAAATCACATTGTCTGTTTTTTTAACATTTTATTTGCATATTATGGTGGAAAATAAGTATTTGGTCAGAAACAAAATTTCATCTCAATACTTTGTAATATATCCTTTGTTGGCAATGACAGAGGTCAAACGTTTTCTGTAAGTCTTCACAAGGTTGCCACACACTGTTGTTGGTATGTTCGCCCATTCCTCCATGCAGATCTCCTCTAGAGCAGTGATGTTTTTGGCTTTTCGCTTGGCAACACGGACTTTCAACTCCCTCCAAAGGTTTTCTATAGGGTTGAGATCTGGAGACTGGCTAGGCCACTCCAGGACCTTGAAATGCTTCTTACGAAGCCATTCCTTCGTTGCACTGGCGGTGTGCTTTGGATCATTGTCATGTTGAAAGACCTAGCCACGTTTCATCTTCAATACCCTTGCTGATGGAAGGAGGTTTGCACTCAAAATCTCACGATACATGGCCCCATTCATTCTTTCATGTACCCGGATCAGTCGTCCTGGCCCCTTTGCAGAGAAACAGCCCCAAAGCATGATGTTTCCACCACCATACTTTACAGTAGGTATGGTGTTTGATGGATGCAACTCAGTATTCTTTTTCCTCCAAACACGACAAGTTGTGTTTCTACCAAACAGTTCCAGTTTGGTTTCATCAGACCATAGGACATTCTCCCAAAACTCCTCTGGATCATCCAAATGCTCTCTAGCAAACTTCAGACGGGCCCGGACATGTACTGGCTTAAGCAGTGGGACACGTCTGGCACTGCAGGATCTGAGTCCATGGTGGCGTAGTGTGTTACTTATGGTAGGCCTTGTTACATTGGTCCCAGCTCTCTGCAGTTCATTCACTAGGTCCCCCCGCGTGGTTCTGGGATTTTTGCTCACCGTTCTTGTGATCATTCTGACCCCACGGGGTGGGATTTTGCGTGGAGCCCCAGATCGAGGGAGATTATCAGTGGTCTTGCATGTCTTCCATTTTCTAATTATCGCTCCCACTGTTGATTTTTTCACTCCAAGCTGGTTGGCTATTGCAGATTCAGTCTTCCCAGCCTGGTGCAGGGCTACAATTTTGTTTCTGGTGTCCTTTGACAGCTCTTTGGTCTTCACCATAGTGGAGTTTGGAGTCAGACTGTTTGAGGGTGTGCACAGGTGTCTTTTTATACTGATAACAAGTTTAAACAGGTGCCATTACTACAGGGTATGAGTGGAGGAAAGAGGAGACTCTTAAAGAAGAAGTTACTGGTCTGTGAGAGCCAGAAATCTTGATTGTTTGTTTCTGACCAAATACTTATTTTCCACCATAATATGCAAAAAAAATGATAAAAAAACAGACAATGTGATTTTCTGGATTTTTTTTTCTCAGTTTGTCTCCCATAGTTGAGGTCTACCTATGATGTAAATTACAGACGCCTCTCATCTTTTTAAGTGGTGGAACTTGCACTATTGCTGACTGACTAAATACTTTTTTGCCCCACTGTATATATAATTGTATTTCTGAACATGTTTTTGTAAACAGCTAAAATAACAAAACTTGTGTCACTGTCCAAATATTTCTGGCCCTAACTGTATATATATATATATATATATATATATATATATATATATTAATATTTCATACAGCGCTAGATAGCTTAAAAGCCGGTAATTCAATTGCCGGCTTTTGCTATCTCCTTCCCAAACCCGACATGATATGAGACATGGTTTACATACAGTAAACCATCTCATATCCCTTTTTTTGCATATTCCAAAATATGGAAAAAATGTGCAAAATTTGGGCGCTCTGGCTATGTAAAAGGTTAAATCGCGGAAAAAATTGGTGTGGGCTCCCGCGCAATTTTCTCCGCCAGAATGGTAAAGCCAGTGACTGAGGGCAGATATTAATAGCCTGGAGAGGATCCATGGTTATTGGCCCCCCCGGCTAAAAACATCTGCCCCCAGCCACCCCAGAAAAGGCACATCTGGAAGATGTGCCTATTCTGGCACTTGGCCACTCTCTTCCCACTCCCGTGTAGCGGCGGGATATGGGGTAATGAAGGGTTAATGTCACCTTGCTATTGTAAGGTGACATTAAGCCAGATTAATAATGGAGAGGCATCAATTATGACACCTATCCATTATTAATCCAATAGTATGAAATGGTTAAAAAACACACACACATTATTGCAAAGTCTTTTAATGAAATAAATACACAGGTTGTTGGAATAGTTTATTAGGACGTGTGAAACCGGCCTAATGCAGCTGTGCTCCTGCCAGTAAAACCCCAGCGAATGAATGGAAAGTAGGTCAATGACCTGTAGTTACCTTCAGTTGCGGTGAGGCGCCCTCTGCTGGATGTCCTCATGTGAACTCGAGCGTGGGAAAATATTCTGAAAAGTTCCCAGGCTCGAGTTCATATGAGGACATCCAGCAGAGGGCGCCTCACCGCAACTGAAGGTAACTACTGCTTTCCATTCATTCGCTGGGGTTTTACTGGCATGAGCACAGCTGCATTAGCAGAGCTCCTGCTTGTAAAATTAGTTAACCCCTTCAGATGGATTTACAGCGTGGGACGAGACTGATCATCGGAAGGTATGGGATATTGTTGTTTTTTTATTTTACCTTTTTTACAGAGCGAGGGTCTTCAGGTAGATTACCAGTCTAATAAACTATTCTAACAACCTGTGTTTTTATTTCATTAAAAGACTTTGTAATAATGTGTGTGTTTTTTAACCATTTCAGACAATTGGATTAATAATGGATAGGTGTCATAATTGACGCCTCTCCATTATTAATCTGTCTTAATGTCACCTTACAATAGCAAGGTGACATTAACCCTTCATTACCCCATATCCCACCGCTACACGGGAATGGGAAGAGAGTGGCCAAGTTCCAGAATAGGCACATCTCCCTGATGTGCCTTTTCTGGGGTGGCTGGGGGCAGATGTTTTTAGCCAGGGGGGGGGGGGGGGGGCAATAACCGTGGACCCTCTCCAGGCTATTAATATCTGCCCTCAGTCACTGGCTTTACCATTCTGGCGGAGAAAATTGCGCAGGAGCCCACGCCAATTTTTTCCGCGATTTAACCCTTTAAATTAATAGCTACAGCGCCCAAATTTTGCACATACACACTACTAACATTAGTAGTGTGGAATATGCAAAAAAAAAAGGGATATGAGATGGTTTAATGTATGTAAACCATGTCTCATATCATGTCGGGTTTGGGAAGGAGATAGCAAAAGCCGGCAATTGAATTACCGGCTTTTAAGCTATCTAGCGCTGCATTAAATATAAATATATATATATATATATATATAAATATATAGGTGTCTCACTGACATATATATATATATATATACCCCTATACTATATGTAGACATTTATTTTACCTATTCTATTGTAAGCTGTCAGTGTGATTTTACTGTGCACCGCACTGAATTGCCGGCTTTTCTCTCTAAAACCGCTGTGTATTTCTCGCAAGTCACACTGCTGGTCCGTGTGTAATCCGTATTTTTCTGGCCCCCATAGACTTTCATTGGCGTATTTTTTGCGCAATACGGTGACAAACGCAGCATGCTGCGATTTTCTACGGCCATAGAAGACCGTATAATACGGATCAGTAAAATATGGCTGATAGGAGCTGGGGCATAGAGAAGCATTGTACCGTATGCAATCTGTATTTTCAGCACCTCTCTTACGACCGTAAAACACGGTAGTGTGACGCCGGCCTTAGAGAGTGACATATGCAGGTGCCCCCATATTCTAGTGTTTGGTAGATTACTCAGTGGTCACATCATAACTACCTGGCATAGATCCACTCTGACATCCCTTATACTAAATGGGCTGAAAAAGAACACAAACTATAAAAGCAGTGCTGAGAATTTTAGGGTATGTGCACACGTATAGAGCTCCTCTGCGGATCCGCAGCAAAATCCGCATCGTGTGCACATACCCTCAGTCTCATAGACTGAACATATTCAGTAGTATGGAATCTAAATCTATACACTCCAAAGATTTTACAGCAGGTCTGTAAAAAACGAAAATAAGATATGTTTCTCTAGAATTATTAATCTCACCTGAAGAAGGAGCCACTGTGCTCTGAAAGCTTGCAAACATATTATTTTCTGGTTAGCCAATAAAGGTATCACTCCTAGAATACTTCTGTCATCATTGGGCAGAAAAATATTCACATCGCTTTCTCTAGGATTGAAATTAAAAATGTACATCAGTGGGCAGGAATGTTTGCTAAAATTGGTATGTACCGTATTCTCATTAATTTTCTCAATAATTTTTTAAAAATTTTTATTAAATGTATTCTCATTGATTTTCAATTCATTAGATCGAAAAGTAAAGCCTCATTTAGGGTATGTGCACACGATGCGGATTTTGCTGCGGATCCACAGCAGTTTCCCATGAGTTTACAGTACAATGTAAACCTATGAGAAACAAAAAACGCTGTGCACATGCTGCGGAAAAAAACGCGCGGAAACGCAGCGGTTTACATTTCGCAGCATGTCACTTCTTTCTGCGGATTCCGCAGCGGTTTTACAACTGCTCCAATAGAAATCCGCAGTTGTAAAACCGCAGTGAAAACCGCAGAAAAACCGTGGTAAATCCGCGATAAATCCGCAGCGGTTTTCCACTGCGGATTTATCAAATCTGCTGAAATCCGCTGCAGAAAAATCTGCAGTGGACCCAGAATGCGTGTGCACATACCCTTAGTTTTCAGCACCGCAGCTGAATGATTTACATGTTAGCCAGCTTCATTACATGTGGGGATTTCCTAGCAAACAGGCAACCCCCACATGCACTTATGCTGGCTATCAGATGTAAATCATTCAGCTGCGGCAAGAAAAACTAAATCTCTGAATACTTACAAATACTCGGAGGACCCCCGAGCATGCTCGATAAATCTCAAGTACCGAGTATACTCGCTCATCACTAGTTCTCACCACTAGATAAAATCAAGTGAAGTGAATTCAAGAATGAGGTTCAAGTTCCACAACGGGACAAAAAAAAAAAAAAAAGTAAAAATAAAATTAAAGTCACTCCATTCACCCTCATTTAAAATAAATTAAAAAAGCAAAGTTGGTATCGACACATCTGTAAAAGCCTGGTCTATCAAAATACACAATTAACCGTTGTGGTACATGCCATTTTATGACAAATGTTAGCAGCTGCTCCCCCTAGTGTTTAAAAGTTGAAAATATCAAAACTTTAAATAATTTTTCATATTTTATACCATTAAAAAAGTAAAATTTTTTATAAAAATGAAAACATTATGGCTATGTGCACACATGAGGATTTCTTGCAGAAATTTCCTGTACAAAACCGAACATTTTCTGCAAGAAGTCCGCATGCATTTTTCTCACGTTTTTTTTTTTGAGGATTTTTTGCGTTTTTTTTCCGGAGGTTCCAAATTCTATAATATAGTGAGAAAGCCACAAAATTAATGAACATGCTGCGCTTTTTACCGCAATGCGTTTTTTTTGCGGAAAAAAAAACGCAACATATGCACAAAAATTGCAGAGTGCATTATAAATGATGGGATGCATATGTATGCGTTTTTTCACGTTTTTATAGCGAAAAAAACGCAAAAAAAAACGCAAAAAATCCTGAACGTGTCAAGTGTTGGAAAATGTTTGTTTGAATGACACCTCCTGTATAAATAGACTCCGCACAGAATGCCTGTTAGGCCGGGGTGTTGTGAGTTCTGTTTTTGGGCTCCCTCTGGTGGTTACTGATGGTACTGGATGATTTGTGTTCTGCTGTCTCTGGTGTCCACCTGTTCTATTAGGATTTGGGAGTTTCCTATTTAACCGGGCTTTCTTGTCATTTCCCCGCCGGCTATCAAGGTTATCAGAGTGTTTTGTTACCTCAGCTTCTGGCTTCAGTAATCTTCAGGACAAGCTAAGTTTTTGTTTTTCTTGTTCCACGTTTTGCTTTATTTTTGTCTTGTCCAGCTTGCATATAATTGTTTCTTTGCTGCTGGTTGCTCTAGCGGGCTGTAATTGCTCCTCATGTTCCATGAGTTGGAACATGAGTTCAAGTAATTACAGGATGGTTTTTTGAAGGGTTTTTTGCTGACCGCGCAGTTTACTTTTGTATCCTCTGCTATCTAGTTTTAGCGGGCCTCATTTTGCTGAATCTGTTTTCATACTGTGTATGTGCCTTCCTCTCATTTCACCGTCATTATATGTGGGGGGCTGCTATTTCTGTGGGGTATTTCTCTGGAGGCAAGAGAGGTCTGTGTTTCTTCTAATAGGGGAAGTTAGATCTTCGGCTGGTGCGAGACGTCTAGGATCAACGTAGGCACGTTCCCCGGCTATTGTTATTTGTGTGTTCAGGTTTAGGGTCGCGGTCAGCTCAGGTTCCATCACCCTAGAGCTCGTTGGTGCTTGTCCTTTTGTGATTCCCTGCCATTGGAATCATGACAGTATAGCCGGCCAGAAATGTTTGGGCTGAAGTAGGAGGAAAAGTAGTCTGAGGAAGTTTTTTTTTTTTTTTTTTTTCTCCTCTGAGGTTGCTGCCTAGCCCTAATTGCAGCCTGGCTGATTTTTTTTTTTTTTTTTCTTCTTCCTCCTCTTAATCCTTGAATGGTTCTGACCTTAGCTGTTTATCATGGACGTCCAGAGTTTAGCTTCCAGCTTGAATAATCTTGCTGCTAAGGTTCAAAATATACAAGATTTTGTTGTACATGCTCCTATGTCTGAACCTAGAATTCCTATTCCAGAGTTCTTTGCTGGAGATAGATCTAGTTTTCTGAATTTTAGGAACAATTGCAAGCTGTTCCTTTCTCTGAAATCTCGCTCTTCTGGAGACCCTGCTCAGCAGGTTAAGATTATTATATCTTTCCTGCGGGGTGACCCTCAAAATTGGGCATTTGCATTGGCACCAGGGGATCCTGCGTTGCTTAATGTGGATGCGTTTTTTCTGGCATTGGGTTTGCTCTATGAGGAACCTAACCAAGAGATTCAGGCTGAAAAAGCTTTATTAGCTCTTTCTCAGGGGCAAGATGAAGCAGAAATATATTGTCAAAAATTTCGGAAATGGTCAGTGCTTACTCAGTGGAATGAGTGCGCCCTGGCTGCAAAGTTCAGAGATGGCCTTTCTGAGGCCATTAAAGATGTTATGGTGGGGTTCCCTGCGCCTACGGGTCTGAATGAGTCTATGACTATGGCTATTCAGATTGATCGGCGTTTACGGGAGCGCAAACCTGTGCACCATTTGGCGGTGTCTTCTGAACAGGCACTTGAGACAATGCAATGTGATAGAGTTCAGTCTAGAAGTGAACGGCAAAACTATAGGCGGAAAAATCGGTTGTGCTTTTATTGTGGTGATTCTGCTCATGTTATATCAGCATGCTCTAAACGCACAAAAAAGGTTGATAAGTCTGTTGCCATTGGTACGTTACAGTCTAAGTTCATTCTGTCTGTGACTCTGATTTGCTCATTATCATCCATTTCCGTCGATGCCTATGTAGATTCAGGCGCTGCCCTGAGTCTTATGGATTGGTCATTTGCCAAGCGATGTGGGTTTAGTCTTGAGCCTCTGGAAGTCCCTATTCCTTTGAAGGGAATTGACTCTACACCTTTAGCTATGAATAAACCTCAGTACTGGACACAAGTGACCATGCGTATGACTCCCGTTCATCAGGAGGTGATTCGCTTCCTGGTATTGTATAATTTACATGATGTTCTAGTACTTGGTCTGCCATGGTTACAAACTCATAATCCAGTCCTTAACTGGAAAACAATGTCTGTGTTAAGCTGGGGATGTCAGGGGGTTCATGATGATGCACCTCCGATTTCTATCGCTTCATCTACTCCTTCTGAGGTTCCTGTATTTTTGTCGGATTATCGGGATGTTTTTGAGGAGCCTAAGCTCAGTTCGCTTCCTCCTCACAGGGATTGCGATTGTGCTATAGATTTAATTCCTGGTAGTAAATTTCCTAAAGGTCGTTTGTTCAATCTGTCAGTGCCAGAGCATACTGCTATGCGGGATTATGTTAAGGAGTCCTTGGAAAAGGGACATATCCGTCCATCTTCGTCCCCTTTGGGAGCAGGTTTTTTTTTCGTGGCCAAGAAAGATGGGTCCTTGAGGCCTTGTATAGATTATCGTCTTTTGAATAAGATTACCGTAAAATATCAGTATCCTTTGCCTTTGTTGACTGATTTGTTTGCTCGCATTAAGGGGGCTAAATGGTTCACTAAGATTGATCTCCGGGGTGCGTATAATCTTATACGAATAAAGCAAGGTGATGAGTGGAAAACCGCATTTAATACGCCTGAGGGCCATTTTGAGTATTTGGTAATGCCTTTCGAACTTTCTAATGCTCCTTCAGTCTTCCAGTCCTTTATGCACGATATTTTCCGTGAATATCTGGATAAATTTATGATTGTGTATTTGGATGATATTTTGTTTTTTTCTGATGACTGGGAGTCTCATGTTCAGCAGGTCAGGAAGGTGTTTCAGGTCCTGCGGGCTAATTCCTTGTTTGTAAAGGGCTCAAAGTGTCTCTTTGGAGTCCAGAAGATTTCTTTCTTGGGGTATATTTTTTCCCCTTCTACTATTGAGATGGATCCCGTCAAGGTTCGGGCTTTTTGTGACTGGACGCAGCCTGCATCTCTTAAGAGTTTGCAGAAGTTCTTGGGCTTTGCTAATTTCTATCGTCGTTTTATAACTAATTTTTCTAGTGTTGTTAAGCCTTTGACGGATTTGACTAAGAAGGGTGCTGATGTTGCTGATTGGTCTCCTGCGGCTGTGGAGGCCTTTCAGGAACTTAAACGCCGGTTTTCTTCTGCTCCTGTGTTGCGTCAGCCTGATGTTTCGCTTCCTTTCCAAGTTGAGGTTGATGCTTCCGAGATTGGAGCGGGGGCGGTTTTGTCACAGAGCAGCTCCGATTGCTCGGTGATGAAGCCATGTGCGTTCTTTTCTAGAAAATTTTCGCCCGCTGAGCGGAATTATGATGTGGGTAATCGGGAACTTTTGGCCATGAAGTGGGCATTTGAGGAGTGGCGTCATTGGCTGGATGGTGCTAGACATCGTGTGGTGGTCTTGACTGATCACAAAAATCTGATTTACCTTGAGTCTGCCAGGCGTCTGAATCCTAGACAGGCTCGTTGGTCACTGTTTTTCTCTCGTTTCAATTTTGTGGTTTCATACCTGCCAGGTTCAAAGAATGTGAAGGCGGATGCTCTTTCTAGTAGTTTTGTGCCTGACTCCCCTGGAAATTCTGAGCCCACTGGTATCCTTAGGGATGGGGTGATTTTGTCGGCCGTCTTCCCAGACTTGCGACGTGCTTTGCAGGAGTTTCAGGCGGGTAAACCTGATCGTTGTCCGCCTGAGAGACTGTTTGTTCCGGATAGTTGGACCAGTAGAGTCATCTCCGAGGTCCATTCTTCTGCGTTGGCAGGTCATCCTGGAATATTTGGTACTAGAGACTTGGTGGCCAGGTCTTTTTGGTGGCCTTCCTTGTCGAGGGATGTGCGTTCTTTTGTGCAGTCTTGTGAGGTTTGTGCTCGGGCTAAGCCTTGCTGTTCTCGAGCCAGTGGATTGTTGTCACCTTTGCCTATCCCGAAGAGGCCTTGGACGCACATTTCCATGGACTTTATTTCGGATCTCCCTGTCTCTCAAAAAATGTCCGTCATCTGGGTTGTGTGTGACCGCTTTTCTAAAATGGTTCATCTTGTACCCTTGCCTAAGTTGCCTTCCTCCTCTGAGTTGGTCCCTCTGTTTTTCCAGAACGTGGTTCGTTTGCATGGGATTCCGGAGAACATCGTTTCTGACAGGGGATCCCAGTTTGTGTCTAGATTTTGGCGGACGTTCTGTGCTAAGATGGGCATTGATTTGTCCTTTTCGTCTGCATTCCACCCTCAGACGAATGGCCAGACGGAGCGAACTAATCAGACCTTGGAAACTTATTTGAGGTGTTTTGTTTCTGCTGATCAGGATGACTGGGTTACCTTTTTGCCGCTGGCCGAGTTTGCCCTTAATAATCGGGCTAGTTCTGCTACCTTGGTTTCTCCTTTCTTTTGTAATTCGGGGTTTCATCCTCGTTTTTCCTCTGGTCAGGTGGAGCCTTCTGATTGTCCTGGAGTGGACATGGTGGTGGATAGGTTGCATCAGATTTGGAGTCATGTGGTGGACAATTTGAAGTTGTCCCAGGAGAAGGCTCAGCAGTTTGCTAATCGCCGTCGCCGCGTGGGTCCTCGACTTCGTGTTGGGGACTTGGTGTGGTTGTCTTCTCGTTATGTTCCTATGAAGGTCTCTTCTCCTAAGTTCAAGCCTCGGTTCATCGGTCCTTATAGGATCTTGGAAATTCTTAACCCTGTGTCGTTTCGTTTGGATCTCCCGGCATCGTTTGCTATTCATGTGTTCCATCGGTCGTTGTTGCGGAGGTATGAGGTACCTGTTGTTCCTTCGCTTGAGCCTCCTGCTCCGGTGCTGGTGGAGGGAGAATTGGAGCATGTTGTGGAGAAGATCTTGGATTCTCTTGTTTCGAGACGGAAACTCCAATATTTGGTCAAGTGGAAGGGTTATGGTCAGGAGGATAATTCTTGGGTGGTTGCCTCTGATGTTCATGCTGATGATTTGGTCCGCGCTTTTCATAGGGCTCATCCTGGTCGCCCTGGTGGTTCTCGTGAGGGTTCGGTGACCCCTCCTCAAGGGGGGGGTACTGTACGTTGTGAGTTCTGTTTTTGGGCTCCCTCTGGTGGTTACTGATGGTACTGGATGATTTGTGTTCTGCTGTCTCTGGTGTCCACCTGTTCTATTAGGATTTGGGAGTTTCCTATTTAACCAGGCTTTCTTGTCATTTCCCCGCCGGCTATCAAGGTTATCAGAGTGTTTTGTTACCTCAGCTTCTGGCTTCAGTAATCTTCAGGACAAGCTAAGTTTTTGTTTTTCTTGTTCCACGTTTTGCTTTATTTTTGTCTTGTCCAGCTTGCATATAATTGTTTCTTTGCTGCTGGTTGCTCTAGCGGGCTGTAATTGCTCCTCATGTTCCATGAGTTGGAACATGAGTTCAAGTAATTACAGGATGGTTTTTTGAAGGGTTTTTTTGCTGACCGCGCAGTTTACTTTTGTATCCTCTGCTATCTAGTTTTAGCGGGCCTCATTTTGCTGAATCTGTTTTCATACTGTGTATGTGCCTTCCTCTCATTTCACCGTCATTATATGTGGGGGGCTGCTATTTCTGTGGGGTATTTCTCTGGAGGCAAGAGAGGTCTGTGTTTCTTCTAATAGGGGAAGTTAGATCTTCGGCTGGTGCGAGACATCTAGGATCAACGTAGGCACGTTCCCCGGCTATTGTTATTTGTGTGTTCAGGTTTAGGGTCGCGGTCAGCTCAGGTTCCATCACCCTAGAGCTCGTTGGTGCTTGTCCTTTTGTGATTCCCTGCCATTGGAATCATGACTCTGGGGTCACACTTGCAAGTGCAATGCGAGAAGCTCGGGCGAATCTCTCGCCTCAATACCAGGCACTGCCGCTGGCACTTGGGACGGGAGTGTGCGGCTGCATAGAAATACATGTAGCTGCACGCTCCGGTCCCGAGTGCCGGGTGTTGATGTGAGAGACTCGCCCGAGATTCTCGCATTGCACTCACAAGTGTGACCCCGGCCTTAAAACCAAGAACAGGTTCTCGGTGCACCCTTGGTGTGGCTAAACATAAAGGGACTCTGTCAGCACAAAATGTCTGTTCAAAGCAAGTGCAGGTGCTCGGCGCATCATAGTGGGGCAATCATTTAAGTGCACCTTCTCACCTGCTTGTTTTCCATCTAGCTCCACCCTTCTCTGGATCTATGAAGCCAGAGCTGTCAATCAAAGAAAGGTAATGGAGACAGAAGGAAAACAAGCAGATGTGAAGGTCTATTTAAATTATTGCGCCTATCATTATGGCTTCCTTTAGGTACCATAAGAAATACAGATTAAACGTGCAAGTGTTTCATTAGTGTTTTGCACTTTTTAAATCCAGAGATTGTATTTATAGCTAGCACTTTACACAGAAAAAAATAAGGGGAAATTACTTGTAAAATAATATTATAGGGAATTACATTTCAAGCATTTTCCAAATGTACAGTTCACATAATTACATAGGTTGAAAAAAGATCTAGGACCATCAAGTTCAACCTATCTTCAAAGTTATATATTTTATATTGCTAGATTATTTATAACTCACAATGTCATGTTTTGTTAAAAAAAGCATCCAGACCTTTTTAAATGTTGTTATAGTAACTGCCATTACTAGCTCTTGTGGTAGGCATTCCAGTCTGATTGCTCTTACTGTAAAGAACCCTTTCCTATTTAGCTGCCATAATTGTCTTTCCTCAATGTGGCCATAAGTGGTGTCTTTTTACAAACTACACCTCTCAATTAATTCATTTAAGGGTGCAGTGATCATATTGACAGCACAGGTGTGTCACAGAAAGTTATACTGTTGGGCAGTGAAGAAAAAAAAATTCTTCCACTAAAATGTTATTTTAGCCCAAAGTTTTAATTTTAGAAATATCTGATATGTGGCTGTATAGTACTGCTTAGCCATACGGCAAGATTCTGGAGGGACAGAACGCTATTTGCCTCCTGGAGCGGAGATTTTTCTATAATAGTTTGCGGACTTCATATACACCGCGCTTAAGTGCTACAGAGCATAATTCCCCCTCAAGTGACCTAATTTTGAAAATTATATCCCTGCCAAACATGGATGCTAAAGGTGGTTTATGCACTCTGGAGTTTAGAAGGGAGATAGGCATTTGGATTTCGTAATGCAAAATTTGCTAAATTTCTTTTGGGGGCGAGAAGCCATTTTGCTTTTCCAGAGCCTTTGTACTACCAGTAATGTGGAAGCCCCCTACATTTCTATTAACAGATGTCAATGTGGTACACACAAGGACACAGGACAGAGGTTGAGTCAACTTTAATCCATGTCAACTGGCTGCAAGTGTGATTTAGTTATTGCCAACACCTCTTAGGTGCCACAGGTAAGTTACAGGTGCTGTTAATTACACTAATTAGAGAAGCATCACATGATTTTTCGAACAGTGCCAATACTTTTGTCCACCCCCTTTTTTATGTTTGGTATGGAATTACAGTATATCCAATTTGGCTTTAGGACAATTCTTTTTGTGTTTTTTCATTTAATACAAATTAAGTGACGATAATAATAACAAAGAATTTGTGATTGCAATCATTTTCAGGAAGAAACTGAGTATTATCTGACAGAATTGCAGGGGTGTCAATACTTTTGGCCACAACTGTATATGGAGGACTATGGGGCACAATATATTATATGGAGGACAATGGGGTGTTCATTTTACAATATGGAGGACTGTGGTGCAAATTATAATATATGGAGGACTATGGGGTGTATTATACTAAACAAGCAAAATGCTGCATATTCATTGAGTGATTGGATTGTTTATGCCGGAACAAAAATCCTTGTTCTCAGCAGCACATCGCCGGTGCAAACTGTAGATGTGCTGCTGATAACATGATACTGTATGGTGATCTATTAGTGATCTATTAGTGATCATTCTGTTCCCATCATTCTGTCTCAGATGGTGGAAAGAGGTCGGGAAACAAGCGTTGAACGATTTCAATATTGTCGATCACACTCATTTAGCGGCCTCAACTCAGCGCTTGAAAATACAACCGAAATGCTTCTATGTGATGTTCAATATGTTAGCATTTGGGGACCCATTTTAAACTTTGCCTAGGGCCCCACTTTGCCTAAAGCTGGCCCTGCCTCCACCGGTTTCTTTCCGCCCAACACTGCATAATTAAGAGATCCCTACGCATGTATAGGGAGAGACCTGTCAATCATGGAGAGCTGAGAAGTCACTGGCTGCTCACCTTGATGACTGGTCAACTGCTGACAGTATGTTTTCCCTGAAAAGTTAGAGTACTTCAGTGTGAAACGAGTATCTCTAATCATGAATCCTGTGCCTGATACTTGGGGCACGTGGTTTCAGGCAGCATGAATCACAATGTTATGTGCAAATAGAGTTTTTTGACAAGCTCAAAAATGATGAGTTTTCTAGTATAAAACCTTGTCAGGAACCCTCCCTGTTTTTTTGTAGGAGTTTGTTTCCTGCAGTGGTTTTGAGGAATTTTTCTACAGTTTTTTTGGAGAGTTTTTCCAAAATCATTTTTTGCAGTTTATCTGATTAGACAGTTACTAGTTTGGAGTCGATTTTAACAGTACCTACTTCCAAGACATGGCATGCACATTCTTTTCTTCCACCACATGTTTTTCAAAACTGGAAGCAAAAAAAGAGCTCAATAGATTGAACATTTGAACAGCTAAGTGTTTTTGCCAGAGAATTTGATAGGAAAAGTCTTAAGTTTTTTTTAGAGTGATTATTCAAGCGTCATGTGGAGCAGACCAGCTCCTAAACCCTCCTCGCCCTCGGCGTGCACATTCCCTTAGAGGCGTTATTCTCTACTGGACAACCTCAACTTAATGAAGACTCCAAGCAAAATCAGTATATATTTACCCTTGCAGTGGCGCCGTTCCATTGATGTAGGTGCCGCTGTTCCTGGAGAGTGATGTGATTGTGTCTCGTGGTGCCTTTAGCCAATGAATGGCTACCCTTTCATGCCGCTCATCAATATTCAGACAGGACGACCGTTCACTCTGACAAAATAGTATCGGCTGCAGCTGATGAGTGACTGGTTGTTGGCTGCAATATGCAAGTGATACAAGTCAAGTCACTCTCTGAGAACATCAACTGTTGTGAATTCTGTGGCAGAGCTCCCTCCTGTGGTCACAAGTGGTACTTCGGCTGATTCTCTCTGTAAGCTTCCGTTGGTGGAGGGAAGTGGTACTGCGGCTTCTGAGTTTCCTCCCTCAGGTGATGTGGTGAGGTCGTTAGGTGCTGCTCTACTTAACTCCACCTAGTGCTTTGATCCTGGCTTCCTGTCTATGTTCCAGTATTGGACTTGTTTTCCTCCTGGATCATTCCTGTGGCCTGCTGCTCTGCATAGCTAAGTTTTCCTTTGCTATTTTGTTTGCTTTTCTTCTGTCCAGCTTATCTATTTGTTTGCTGGAAGCTCTGGGACGCAGAGGGTGTACCTCCGTGCCGTTAGTTCGGTACGGAGGGTCTTTTTGCCCCCTTTGCGTGGTTTTTAGGGTTTTGTGTTGACCGCAAAGTTACCTTTCCTATCCTCGCTCTGTTCAGAAAGTCGGGCCTCACTTTGCTAAATCTATTTCATCTCTACGTTTGTCTTTTCATCTTACTCACAGTCATTATATGTGGGGGGCTGCCTTTTCCTTTGGGGTATTTCTCTGAGGCAAGGTAGGCTTATTTTCTATCTTCAGGCTAGCTAGTTTCTCAGGCTGTGCCGAGTTGCATAGGGAGCGTTAGGCGCAATCCACGGCTGCCTCTAGTGTTGTTGGATAGGATTAGGGATTGCGGTCAACAGAGTTCCCACGTCTCAGAGCTCGTTCTATGTTTTTGGATTATTGTCAGATCACTGTATGTGCTCTGACCTCTATGTTCACTGTGGTACTGAATTGCCTAATCATAACAATCAACATCGCTGAAATGGCGCCACCACAAAAGGTGAAAATTTGTTGTTTTTATTAAAATTGGGGTCTTGATTAAGCAGAGGTTGTTCAGTAGTGGACAACCCCTTTAAATGCCTTGCATTTTAACATAAGGAGCATGATGATCATATGATTCTGATTTCCTATTGGAGGAAGAGGCCAATTGTAAAAGTATGAAGAAATAAAGGGAGCACCAAGTCATTATCAATGACAATTTCTTGAAGATTCCAGAAGAATGTTTTTGATGCTGGTTTCAAACACTTGGGAGTAGATTTATTAAAGGGAACCTAATCCTGCAAAGCTGCTGATAGATAGAAAGATAGATATGGGATAGATAGATAGATGACCTGCTTAAACATATCTGTGTGCAGTCTTTTTAGTGCAGCAGGACGTTTGATTCTGTCGCTTGCTGTTCCCACAAGTGCTTTGGAGGTGGTCCCTAAGGCTACTTTCACACTAGCGTCGGAATCTCCCCGTCGCAATGCGTCGGGCCGAGATTCCGACGCTAGCGTTTGATGCACTGCACAACGGGTGCAGCGGATGCATTTCTCCGGCGCATCCGCTGCCCCATTGTGAGGTGCGGGGAGGTGGGGGCGGAGTTCCGGCCGCGCATGCGCGGTCGGAAAAAGCAGTCCGTCAGGAGCAAAAAACGTTACATTTAACATTTTTTGCTCCCGGCGGTCTGCCACAACACGGCGCAACCGTCGCACGACGGTTGCGACGTGTGGCAAAGCGTCGCAATGCATCGCTAATGTTAATCTATGGGGCAAAAACGCATCCTGCAAACAACTTTGCAGGATGCGTTTTTTGCCATAAACGACGCATTGCGACGTCTGGCAAAAAACGCCAGTGTGAAAGTAGCCTTACTTTGATGTATCTCTGGCTTTTGTAGTGAGCGCTTCACAACGTATCAGACTGTATTCCTAAATATATATTAATAAATATATATAATAAATATATTGCACACGTTCCATAAGGATAATTCTGTTTAATCGATTTGCTGCCCTGTAAGCATAGCCTTCACCGTTTGCAGTACACTTGTAGCTAATCTATGGGAAGATGTGGCGCACAGATGCAAATGGTTTTTAATATAGTCATACACAGTTGTATCAGATACTATTGACATAAGGAGAATATTGTGGCAGATTATGTGTAAACAGACAACACTGCATTTGTGCTGTTTTATTGGAGACAATTGGCCATATAAAGATGCACTGGTCTGTGTACGCTTTGTCTTCTCTATGACCCCCCTGTGACTGAGAGCTCATCACACAGAGAAGTAGGAAAACCATCTGGAAGCCATAAGATGCTTCTGAGCTGCGCAGATAAAATGTTTACAGATGTGTTCATAGCATGAGGCTTCTACAAAAAACAGCACTGCCCTGTTAAGCAGGGGGACACTGGTGTGATTGTGATATCGTGCCAGTATGGATAATAACAGGTACTATTCATGTATTTGCAGCAGTCCTCTTGTCACCTAATTTAGATGGCCCCCGTTTAATTGTATTGTGCTGTGGAATACATTAACCCTACAGAACTAAAACTATATTATTATTAGTTTATGGTACTGCAAAAAATAGAGTGTGAGTGTGTTTGAAAAGCCGGCAGATCCATTCTCTACAGAGCAGTAATTCCCTAATACAGTGGATTCCAAATTATTTGATGGACCCTAAGGCTACGTTCCCACAATTAGATTTTGGGGAGTTTTTTTGTTGCAGATTTTCTGCACCATTTAGGCACCCATTAGGCAAAATAGGTTACTTAATTTTTTTCAAAAACACACAGAATAAAAAAATGAACGTAGCCTAAAGTGGATTTACCCCTTCACTAGCAGTCAGCAGAACACTTGTTCACCCTGCGGATATTCCTCCAACCCCCCTTACACATGTTAGATTTGGCCACTACTGGCTTCCCACCTATGAGAACACAAGAATCGGGCATTGAATTTCAATATGTCTGATCACTTTTTTCCCCCAATATCACCAGTTGGAGAAAAGTTGTGAGGCCCTCACACATAAGAGCTTGACCAAGATAAGAAGTCAGCTGGTCCCCAATAATGTTGTTTTAATGTTTAGAAAAAAAATTATATATATATCTACTATATAAAGCTGAATGTGTGTGTGTGTGTGTATGTCCGGGATTGGCATCTGCACCGTCGCAGCTACAGCCACAAAATTTTGCACAGTCACACGTCTGGACCCCGAGAGCGTCATAGGCTACGTTGTGAGGCAAAATTTTAACCCCGCGCGTTCCAATTCACCAAACAATTTTGCCCCTATCTACATAATGGGGAAAAAAGTGAAAGGAAAAGTGTTGGAAGCGTCGCAGCTACAGCAACAAAATTTTGCACAGTCACACGTCTGGACCCTGAGAGCGTCATAGGCTACGTTGTGAGGTGAAATTTTAACCCCGCGCTTTCCAATTCACCAAACAATTTTGCCCCTATCTACATAATGGGGAAAAAGGTGAAAGGAAAAGTGTTGGAGGCGTCGAAGCTACAGCTTCAAAAATAAAAATCAGATTAATAAGCAGACAAACTACAAGAGCAACAAATGTACCATATAGGAAATACGGCAGCTGTCAGTCACATGACCTGTCTATTATGTGTATGTGTGAGCTAATATATACCGCCAGGGGGGAGGGCTTCCTGTTGGCTGGGGATTTATCAGGCTGCCAATTTATCTTACAAATACTGAGGTAAAAATACTGAGCAAATAACGTGTGAACGAGGTCTAATACAGGAGGAGATGACACAGGTATATACTATATACAGGGGAGATGACACACACATATATACTACTAGATTGTGGCCCGATTCTAACGCATCGGGTATTCTAGAATATGCATGTCCCCGTAGTATATGGACAATGATGATTCCAGAATTCGCGGCACACTGTGCCCGTCGCTGATTGGTCGAGGCAACCTTTTTGACATCATCGTCGCCATGGCAACCATTATGAGATCTACGTCGATACTGTGCCCGTCGCTGAATCAGAAACGTGAGATGTCTACGTCCTTTATGACATCATCGTCGCTGTGCTGGTTGCTGATTGGTCGAGGCCTGGCGGCCTCGACCAATCAGACGCGGGATTTCTACGTCCTTTATGACATCATCGTCGCTGTGCCATCACCTACATCTAGACTGCATGTCTAACACCTGCATGGGGCCTATGCAGCCCTAGAGGCTGGGTGTGGTGGCGCCTAGGTGCGGGTAAAGATTTTTCTGTATTTTCATGACTATGAAAATTGTACATTCACACTGAAGGCATCAAAACTATGAATTAACACATGTGGAATTATATACTTAACAAAAAAGGGTGAAACAACTGAAATTATGTCTTATATTCTAGGCACCTACCCCACACCTGCATGTGTGCACCTAGGGCGTGCCCTAGATTATACTGGTCACTACATCATACTGGTCACTACAAAGGCAAATTTCCATTTTCACTTGGAAACATTCATTGCTGCTTGCTTCTTGAAAGCACTCATGGGGTCAAAATAGTCACTACACCTGTAGATAAATTCCCAAAGTGATAATTTCCAAAATGGGGTAATTTGAGAGAGGCATTCTACTCTTCTAGCACTTAGTGGCTCTATTCTAGGAAAATCTGTGCTTCAGGAGGCAAATAGCACTCAGTCCCTCCCGAGTCTCTCCATATGGCAAAGCAGTACTGTACAGCCACATACTGTATTTAGTATTGCCATGTTCAGTAGAAATTGTGGGACAAATTATGGGGCCATTTTTACCCACTTCTTGTGTGAAAATGTAAAATCTTTGGCTAAAACAAAATTTGGGTGGTAAAAATGTAATTATTTTTTCTTCACTTCCCAATAGTATAAAATTCTGTGACACACCCATGGTATTAATGTGATCACTGCACCCCTTGATACCTCTATATTGATCAGTCCTCCTGACACTTCTATATTGATCAGTCCTCCTGACACTTCTATATTGATCAGTCCTCCTGACACTTCTATATTGATCAGTCCTCCTGATACCTCTATATTGATCAGTCCTCCTGACACTTCTATATTGATCAGTCCTCCTGACACTTCTATATTGATCAGTCCTCCTGACACTTCTATATTGATCAGTCCTCCTGACACCTCTATATTGATCAGTCCTCCTGACACTTCTATATTGATCAGTCCTCCTGACACCTCTATATTGATCAGTCCTCCTGACATTCTATATTGATCAGTCCTCCTGACACTTCTATATTGATCAGTCCTCCTGACACTTCTATATTGATCAGTCCTCCTGACACTTCTATATTGATCAGTCCTCCTGACTGCCATGCAGTCTACATGCCAAGGCGGGTGCATGCCCTAGGCCATGGGCGCCTTGTAGGGCATAGGTGTCTAGTAGCCGTGGGATGCTCCTAACTCTCCCTAGGCATCTCGTCACAGCCTAAGAGCTAACTACCCCTTAAGAAAGAAGCAGGAAAGCTATCTTGCCTCAGAGAAAATCCTCAAAGGATAGATTAGCCCCCCACAAATAATGAATGTGAGGGGAGAGGGAAAAGACATACACAGAATGAAACCAGGATGAGCACAGGAGGCCAGTCTAGCTAAATAGATAGGACAGGATGGAATACTGTGCGGTCAGTATAAAACACTACAAAAATCCACGCAGAGTTTACAAAAAATCTCCACACCTGACTAAAGGTGTGGAGGGCAAATCTGCCTCCCAGAGCTTCCAGCAAGACAGAATTAATTCACACTGATAAGCTGGACAAACATAGAAAGCACAGAATGGATAAGTCCACAATCTATGGACAGAAAAGGCAAGCAAAAACTTAGCAAAGCTAAGCCTGGCGGCCTCGACCAATCAGAGACCGGCACAGCATCGACGTAGAAATCCCGCGTCTCTGATTGGTCGAGGCCGCCACTTCTGTATTGATCAGTCCTCCTGACACTTCTGTATTGATCAGTCCTCCTGACACTTCTATATTGATCAGTCCTCCTGACACTTCTATATTGATCAGTCCTCCTGACACTTCTATATTGATCAGTCCTCCTGATACCTCTATATTGATCAGTCCTCCTGATACCTCTATATTGATCAGTCCTCCTGACACTTCTATATTGATCAGTCCTCCTGATACCTCTATATTGATCAGTCCTCCTGATACCTCTATATTGATCAGTCCTCCTGACACTTCTATATTGATCAGTCCTCCTGATACCTCTATATTGATCAGTCCTCCTGATACCTCTATATTGATCAGTCCTCCTGACACTTCTATATTGATCAGTCCTCCTGACACCTCTATATTGATCAGTCCTCCTGACACTTCTATATTGATCAGTCCTCCCGACACCTCTATATTGATCAGTCCTCCTGACATTCTATATTGATCAGTCCTCCTGACACTTCTATATTGATCAGTCCTCCTGACACTTCTATATTGATCAGTCCTCCTGACACTTCTATATTGATCAGTCCTCCTGACTGCCATGCAGTCTACATGCCAAGGCGGGTGCATGCCCTAGGCCATGGGCGCCTTGTAGGGCATAGGTGTCTAGTAGCCGTGGGATGCTCCTAACTCTCCCTAGGCATCTCGTCACAGCCTAAGAGCTAACTACCCCTTAAGAAAGAAGCAGGAAAGCTATCTTGCCTCAGAGAAAATCCCCAAAGGATAGATTAGCCCCCCACAAATAATGAATGTGAGGGGAGAGGGAAAAGACATACACAGAATGAAACCAGGATGAGCACAGGAGGCCAGTCTAGCTAAATAGATAGGACAGGATGGAATACTGTGCGGTCAGTATAAAACACTACAAAAATCCACGCAGAGTTTACAAAAAATCTCCACACCTGACTAAAGGTGTGGAGGGCAAATCTGCCTCCCAGAGCTTCCAGCAAGACAGAATTAATTCACACTGATAAGCTGGACAAACATAGAAAGCACAGAATGGATAAGTCCACAATCTATGGACAGAAAAGGCAAGCAAAAACTTAGCAAAGCTAAGCCTGGCGGCCTCGACCAATCAGAGACCGGCACAGCATCGACGTAGAAATCCCGCGTCTCTGATTGGTCGAGGCCGCCACTTCTGTATTGATCAGTCCTCCTGACACTTCTGTATTGATCAGTCCTCCTGACACTTCTATATTGATCAGTCCTCCTGACACTTCTATATTGATCAGTCCTCCTGACACTTCTATATTGATCAGTCCTCCTGATACCTCTATATTGATCAGTCCTCCTGATACCTCTATATTGATCAGTCCTCCTGACACTTCTATATTGATCAGTCCTCCTGATACCTCTATATTGATCAGTCCTCCTGATACCTCTATATTGATCAGTCCTCCTGACACTTCTATATTGATCAGTCCTCCTGATACCTCTATATTGATCAGTCCTCCTGATACCTCTATATTGATCAGTCCTCCTGACACTTCTATATTGATCAGTCCTCCTGACATTCTATATTGATCAGTCCTCCTGACACTTCTATATTGATCAGTCCTCCTGATACCTCTATATTGATCAGTCCTCCTGACACTTCTGTATTGATCAGTCCTCCTGACACTTCTATATTGATCAGTCCTCCTGACACTTCTGTATTGATCAGTCCTCCTGACACTTCTATATTGATCAGTCCTCCTGCCCTAGAAACCCAGCCCGACCCTGCCAGGTCTATGCCCTAGACATACACACATAGGCACCACACCATAGGGTGCCCCATAGGGCCCTATGGGTATGCATGCACCCTAGTGTGCATACTCGATGCGTTACCCTAGGCCCATGCACCTAGACATGCACCTAGGCCCTGCTAGGCCTGGGCTCCTAGACATCGTCGCCATGGCAACCATTATGACATCATCGTCGCTGTGCCCGTTGCTGATTGTTCGAGGCCTGGCGGCCTCGACCAATCAGACGCGGGATTTCTACGTCCTTTATGACATCATCGTCGCTGTGCCCGTTGCTGATTGGTCGAGGCCTGGCGGCCTCGACCAATCAGAGACGCGGGATTTCTACGTCGATGCTGTGCCGGTCTCTGATTGGTCGAGGCCTGGCGGCCTCGACCAATCAGAGAGCCGGGATTTCCAGGACAGACAGACAGACAGACAGACAGACAGACAGACGGAAAAACCCTTAGACAATTATATATATAGATATACAGGGGAGATGACACAGGTATATACTATATACAGGAGGAGATGACATACAGCTATATACTATACTAGATTGTGGCCCGATTCTAACGCATCGGGTATTCTAGAATATGCATGTCCCCGTAGTATATGGACAATGATGATTCCAGAATTCGCGGCAGACTGTGCCCGTCGCTGATTGGTCGAGGCAACCTTTATGACATCATCGTCGCCATGGCAACCATTATGACATCTACGTCGATACTGTGCCCGTCGCTGAATCAGAAACGTGAGATGTCTACGTCCTTTATGACATCATCGTCGCTGTGCCCGTCTGTCTGTATGTCTTTCTGTCTGTCTGTCTGTCCTGGAAATCCCGCGTCTCTGATTGGTCGAGGCCTTCAGGCCTCGACCAATCAGAGACCGGCACAGCATCGACGTAGAAATCCCGCGTCTCTGATTGGACGAGGCCGCCAGGCCTCGACCAATCAGAGACGCGGGATTTCCAGGACAGACAGACAGACAGACAGGCAGAAAGACAGACAGACGGAAAAACCCTTAGACAATTATATATACTACTAGATTGTGGCCCGATTCTAACGCATTGGGTATTCTAGAATATGCATGTCCCCGTAGTATATGGACAATGATGATTCCAGAATTCGCGGCAGACTGTGCCCGTCGCTGATTGGTCGAGGCTACCTTTATGACATCATCGTCACCATGGCAACCATTATGACATCATCGTTGCTGTGCCCGTTGCTGATTGGTCGAGGCAACCTTTATGACATCATCGTCGCCATGGCAACCATTATGACATCATCGTCGCTGTGCACATCGCTGATTGGTCGAGGCAACCTTTATGACATCATTGTCGCCATGGCAACCATTATGACAGCATCGTCGCTGTGCCCATCGCTGATTGGTCGAGGCAACCTTTATGACATCATTGTCGCCATGGCAACCATTATGACATCATCGTCGCTGTGCCCGTCGCTGATTGGTCGAGGCCTGGCGGCCTCGACCAATCAGAGGCGCGGGATTTCTACGTCGATACTATGCCCGTCGCTGATTGGTCGAGGCAACCTTTATGACATCATCGTCACCATGGCAACCATTATGACATCATCGTTGCTGTGCCCGTTGCTGATTGGTCGAGGCAACCTTTATGACATCATCGTCGCCATGGCAACCATTATGACATCATCGTCGCTGTGCACATCGCTGATTGGTCGAGGCAACCTTTATGACATCATTGTCGCCATGGCAACCATTATGACATCATCGTCGCTGTGCCCGTCGCTGATTGGTCGAGGCCTGGCGGCCTCGACCAATCAGAGACGTGGGATTTCCAGGACAGACAGACAGACAGACAGACGGAAAAACCCTTAGGCAATTATATATATAGATATACAGGAGGAGATGACATACAGGTATATACTATACTAGATTGTGGCCCGATTCTAACGCATCGGGTATTCTAGAATATGCATGTCCCTGTAATATATGGACAATGATTATTCCAGAATTCGCGGCAGACTGTGCCCGTCGCTGATTGGTCGAGGCAACCTTTATGGCATCATCGTCGCCATGGCAACCATTATGACATCATCGTCGCTGTGCCGGTTGCTGATTGGTCGAGGCCTGGCGGCCTCGACCAATCAGAGACGCAGGATTTCTACGTCGATGCTGTGCCAATCAGAGAGCCGGGATTTCCAGGACAGACAGACAGACAGACAGACATACAGACGGAAAAACCCTTAGGCAATTATATATATAGATAAAAGAGGAGATGACATACAGCAGGTATATACTATATACAGGGGAGATGACATACAGGTATATACTATATACAGGAGATGACATACAGGTATATACTATATACAGGAGGAGATGACACATAGGTATATACAATATACAGGAGGAGATGACATACAGCAGGTATATACTATTTACAGGGGAGATGACATACAGGTATATACTATATACAGGAGATGAAATACAGGTGTATACTATATATAAGGGAGATGACAAACATGTATATACTGAGGAGAAAATGAGAGGTGTGAGGTGAAAATGAAAAGGTGTGAGTGCAAAATGAGAGGAGTGAGGGAAAATAGTGGAGTGATCGGAAAACGACAGATGTGAGGTCGAAATGACAAGTGTTAGGGGGGAATGAGTGGAAATTGACAGGTTAAATCTCTGAGACAGCTTTTTGTATCCTTCCCCTGAACAACTATGTTGAATAATCTTTGTTTTCAGATCATTAGACAGTTGTTTTGAGGAGCCCATGATGCCACTCTTCAGAGGAGATTCAAACAGGAGAACAACTTGCAAGTGGCCACTTTAAGTAGCTTTTCTCATGATTGCATACACGTGGCTATGAAGTTCAAAGCTCAATGAGGTTAGAAAACCAAAAAAAGTGCTTTAGTAAGTCAGTAAAAAATAGGTAGGAATATTTAAAACAAGAAAATGATAAGGGTGCCCATACTTATGCACCTGTCAAATTTTGTTTGAATGCAGATTGCACATTTTCTGTTAGTACAATAAACCTCATTTCAAGGCAGAAACATTACTGTGTCCAACAGTTATTAGATATATGAAACTGAAATAGCTGTTGCAAAAAAAACAATTTTTATAAAACATTAAGCTTAAGATTAATAGGGGTGCCCAAACTTTTTCATATAACTGTGTATGTATATATATATATATATATATATATATATATATATATGTACACCGTATTTTCGAGTGTATAAGACGACTGGGCGTATAAGACGACCCCCAACTTTTCCATATAAAATATGGAGTTTGGGATATACTCTCCGTATAAGACGGGGGTCATCTTATATGCCGGGAGTCGTCTTATACGGCGTGTGCAGTCCAGATGGTTCCCAGTGACCGCGACGTCCTCTCCGGCCCTTCGCGCAATGCATCCTTGGGAACGGAGGCCGCCGTTTGCTCCGCTGAGAGCCGGGTGCCATCGGAAGGTAAGTATAGCCATATTTTTTATTTTTATTCTTTTTTTTACATGAATATGGATCTCAGGACCTGAAGGAGAGTCTCCTCTCCTCCAGACCCTGGGAACCATCCAGGACCGCTCCCTGCACACGTCGTACCCGGCGTATAAGACGACCCCCCACTTTTGAGAAGATTTTCAGGGGTTAAAAAGTCGTCTTATACGCCGGAAAATACGGTATATATATATATATATATACATACACTAGCTGAAGAGCCTGACGTTGAACAGGCATAGTAACTAACTGGGGTTAGTTATAACAAATTATAATGATTATACTGCACATAAAAACATTTCACATCATATATTCAACACTACAGACTTTTCTCCTTTAGATCTTGTTCACACGTTATTTGGTCTGCATTTGTAAGGTAAAACTTGGAGTAAAACAATAAGGGTATGTGTCCACGTTCAGGATTGCATCAGGATTTGGTCAGGATTTTACGTAGGTAAAATCTGCACCAAATCTGCACCTGAGGTTATTGGCAGGTCATCTGCGTTGTTAATGCGTTGTTTGAGCATTGTAAGGACGTGCTGCGTTTTGAAAATTCCGTTTTTGCGGGTCTGCCGCATGTGTCTTTTAATGCATTGTGGAGACGGGATTTCATGAAATCCCCTCCACTATGCTGTAACACAGTGGTCCCCAACTCCAGGCCTCGAGGGCCGCCAACAGTGCAGGTTTTCAGGATTTCCTTAGTATTGCACAGGGGTTGGAATCATCACCTGTGCAGATGATCACATTACCACCGATGCAATACTAAAGAAATCCTGAAAACCTGCACTGTTGGCGGCCCTCGAGGCCTGGAGTTGGGGACCCCTGCTGTAACATCTGGACGCTGCGTGTTTGACGCTGCGGCTCTACATGTCACCACTTCTGTATTTTACTCCCACTCGTTGTTTTGGCTTATAAATACTGAGGTAAAATACTGACCAATTACTGAACGTGTGAATGTGGCTTTATACACAGCCTCCACCTGCAGTGCCTCACTCTTCTCTATACACAGCCTCATATTGCAGCAGCACCTCACTTCTCTCATTTTCCCATCACGCCTCTCAATTTCCCCCTCACATCTGTCATTTCCCCCTCACATCTCTCATTTTCCCCTCACTCCTCTCATTTTCCCCCCTCACACCTGTTATTTTCCGATCACTCCACTATTTTCCACCACTCTTCTTATTTTCCACTCACACCTCTTCATTTTCACCTCACACCTCCCATTTTCCCCTCACTCCACTATTTCCCCTCACTCCTTTTTCCCCTCACTCCTCTCATTTTCCCCTCACTCCACTCTTCCCCTCACACGTGCACAGCAACTTCCTGTTATGAGCAATCCATGAGGCTCCTCCCTTTCCCTTGAAGTCATGCCTCACAGGAGCAACTCCATTCTAGACATGACGGAGCTAGATGTGGCCTGTGCCTGCCATGCACTGATACTCTGAAGGCGGTGGTCCATCCGGTGAGTTTTGCAGGGTGGCTTTTTAGGTGAATGTGTCTCCGCCCGTGTGCGCTAACAACGTGGGCCCTGTGGACGGGGCTTTACGTGTGGAGTGAGTGTGGCTATGCGGAGTGGGCAGGGCTATGTGGAGTGGTCGTGGCTTGATACATACATACACACACATACTGTACATACACTCAGCTTTATATATATATATATATATATACAGTGTGGCAAAAAAGTATTTAGTCAGTCAGCAATAGTGCAAGTTCCACCACTTAAAAAGATGAGAGGCGTCTATAATTTACATCATAGGTAGACCTCAACTATGGGAGACAAACTGAGAAAAAAAAATCCAGAAAATCACATTGTCTGTTTTTTTAACAATTTATTTGCATATTATGGTGAAAAATAAGTATTTCATCTCAATACTTTGTAATATATCCTTTGTTGGCAATGACAGAGGTCAAACGTTTTCTGTAAGTCTTCACAAGGTTGCCACACACTGTTGTTGGTATGTTGGCCCATTCCTCCATGCAGATCTCCTCTAGAGCAGTGATGTTTTTGGCTTTTCGCTTGGCAACACGGACTTTCAACTCCCTCCAAAGGTTTTCTATAGGGTTGAGATCTGGAGACTGGCTAGGCCACTCCAGGACCTTGAAATGCTTCTTACGAAGCCACTCCTTCGTTGCCCTGGCGGTGTGCTTTGGATCATTGTCATGTTGAAAGACCCAGCCACGTTTCATCTTCAATGCCCTTGCTGATGGAAGGAGGTTTGCACTCAAAATCTCACGATACATGGCCCCATTCATTCTTTCATTTACCCGGATCAGTCGTCCTGGCCCCTTTGCAGAGAAACAGCCCCAAAGCTTGATGTTTCCACCACCATACTTTACAGTAGGTATGGTGTTTGATGGATGCAACTCAGTATTCTTTTTCCTCCAAACACGACAAGTTGTGTTTCTACCAAACAGTTCCAGTTTGGTTTCATCAGACCATAGGACATTCTCCCAAAACTCCTCTGGATCATCCAAATGCTCTCTAGCAAACTTCAGACGGGCCCGGACATGTACTGCCTTAAGCAGTGGGACACGTCTGGCACTGCAGGATCTGAGTCCATGGTGGCGTAGTGTGTTACTTATGGTAGGCCTTGTTACATTGGTCCCAGCTCTCTGCAGTTCATTCACTAGGTCCCCCCGTGTGGTTCTGGGATTTTTGCTCACCGTTCTTGTGATCATTCTGACCCCACGGGGTGGGATTTTGCATGGAGCCCCAGATCGGGGGAGATTATCATTGGTCTTGTATGTCTTCCATTTTCTAGTTATGGCTCCCACTGTTGATTTGTTCACTCCAAGCTGGTTGGCTATTGCAGATTCAGTCTTCCCAGCCTGGTGCAGGGCTACAATTTTGTTTCTGGTGTCCTTTGACAGCTCTTTGGTCTTCACCATAGTGGAGTTTGGAGTCAGACTGTTTGAGGGTGTGCACAGGTGTCTTTTTATACTGATAACAAGTTTAAACAGGTGCCATTACTACAGGTAATGAGTGGAGGAAAGAGGAGACTCTTAAAGAAGAAGTTACAGGTCTGTGAGAGCCAGAAATCTTGATTGTTTGTTTCTGACCAAATACTTATTTTCCACCATAATATGCAAATAAAATGTTAAAAAAACAGACAATGTGATTTTCTGGATTTTTTTTTCTCAGTTTGTCTCCCCTAGTTGAGGTCTACCTATGATGTAAATTACAGACGCCTCTCATCTTTTTAAGTGGTGGAACTTGCACTATTGCTGACTGACTAAATACTTTTTTGCCCCACTGTATATATATATATATATATACACTAGCTATTGAACCCGTTCTACGCCCGGGTGGCGAGCATTTATATTGGTATATGGTCTCCATCCTTGTATGTGCTGCTCCATCCTGCGTCCCCATCCTGTCATGTGCTGCACCCATCCTCCGTCCCCATCCTGCGTCCCCATCCTGTCATGTGCTGCACCCATCCTGCGTCCCCATCCTGGTATGTGCTGCACCCATCCTGTCATGTGCTGCACCCATCCTGCGTCCCCATCCTGGTATGTGCTGCACCCATCCTGCGTCCCCATCCTGTCATGTGCTGCACCCATCCTGCGTCCCCATCCTGTCGTGTGCTGCTCCCATCCTGCGCCCCCGTTCTGTCATGTGCTGCTCCATCCTGCGCCCCCATTCTGTCATGTGCTGCACCCATCCTGCGTCCCCATCCTGCGTCCCCATCCTGTCATGTGCTTCACCCATCCTGCGTCCCCATCCTGGTATGTGCTGCACCCATCCTGCGTCCCCATCCTGCGTCCCCATCCTGTCATGTGCTGCACCCATCCTGCGTCCCAATCCTGTCATGTGCTGCACCCATCCTGCGTCCCCATCCTGCGTCCTCATCCTGTCATGTGCTGCACCCATCCTGCGTCCCCATCCTGGTATGTGCTGCGTCCCCATCCTGCGTCCCCATCCTGTGATGCGCTGCTCCCATCCTGCGTCCCCATCCTGTGATACACTGCTCCCATCCTGCGTCCCCATCCTGTCATGTGCTGCACCCATCCTCCGTCCCCATCCTGCGTCCCCATCCTGTCATGTGCTGCACCCATCCTGCGTCCCCATCCTGGTATGTGCTGCACCCATCCTGTCATGTGCTGCACCCATCCTGCGTCCCCATCCTGGTATGTGCTGCACCCATCCTGCTTCCCCATCCTGTCATGTGCTGCACCCATCCTGCGTCCCCATCCTGTCATGTGCTGCTCCCATCCTGCGCCCCTGTTCTGTCATGTGCTGCTCCATCCTGCGCCCCCATTCTGTCATGTGCTGCACCCATCCTGCGTCCCCATCCTGGTATGTGCTGCACCCATCCTGCGTCCCCATCCTGTGTCCCCATCCTGTCATGTGCTGCACCCATCCTGCGTCCCCATCCTGTCATGTGCTGCACCCATCCTGTGTCCCCATCCTGCGTCCCCATCCTGGTATGTGCTGCACCCATCCTGCGTCCCCATCCTGCGTCCCCATCCTGTCATGTGCTGCACCCATCCTGCGTCCCCATCCTGCGTCCCCATCCTGTCATGTGCTGCACCCATCCTGCGTCCCCATCCTGGTATGTGCTGCGTCCCCATCCTGCGTCCCCATCCTGTGATGCGCTGCTCCCATCCTGCGTCCCCATCCTGTGATGCGCTGCTGCCATCCTGCGTCCCCACCCTGCGTCACCATCCTGCGTCCCCATCCTGGTATGTGCTGCGTCCCCATCCTGGTATGTGCTGCATCCATCCGGGGGCCTGAGCAGGCGGGGAGACCGGCGCGCTGTGGGGGTCAGGTGCCGGTATCTCCGCCAGCTCAGGCCCCCCAGCACTTACTATATTCACCTGTCCTGTGTTCCATCGCTGAGCGCCGCCATCTTCCCGGTCTCCTGGCTGTGACTGTTCAGTCAGAGGGCGGCGCCGGCGCGCATTAAGTGCGTCATCGCGCCCTCTGAACTGAAGGTTACAGGCCGAAGACCGGGAAGATGGCGGCGCTCAGCGATGGAACGCAGGACAGGTGAATATGGCCGATACTCACCCTCCTGGCGGTCCCTGCTTCTCTGTTGGAGATCGCGGTGTGCGTTCAGTGTGAACGCACACCGCGATCTCCCGGGAGCGTCACTCTGTGAGGCCCAGACTGCGCCGGCGCTTGCGCCTGCGCAGTCTATAAAGGCTTCAGACAGAGTGACGCTCCCAGCGTTATATTATAGATATATGTATATATATATATTATATATGGCATCTGTACAGAATATGCCATAAATGTCTGATAGATGTGTGTCTTACCTATGTGACTTTCTGGTGTCCTCATCCTGCTTGGTTAGCTGGCCACCAATTTTCCATTCGCCAGAAGTAGATGGAAGCACACCAAGCTGACTTTTTTGCATCAGTAGCCATGGGCTTGTAGTTTATAGCCAAGGAGCTGCGTACTATCGACAGTTGTCAATGAAGCAAAAATGCTACGGCTGCGTTCCCACGATGAGCTTTTGTCGTGCCATGCATCTTTCAAATCTGCAGCATGTTGATTTCTCTTGTGAGTAATTTTCTGTGCAAATTTTCCCCAGAGACTTGCATTAGATGCAAAAAAAAAATCCACAGGTTTAAAACGCAATTATACGTTTTGTGTATTTCCACAGCAGAAACACATTTAAAAAAGCATGTAATCCACATCTAAGTTTGTCAAAAAAGTTTTGTCAATGCAAAAACATAGGAAATATCAAAATCAAAACAGCTTTATTTAAAGCATGACACACCAACAAGAGACAAAAAAGTGATAACACGTTAAAAATAAGCTCACAAAAATGCAATGAAAAAACGCAAGTAACTAATTTAAATAACGGGTGCAGAAATTCTGCAGCGGCAAAAACTCATCATGAGAATGTAGCCTTAGGCCGGGATCACACATGCGAGAAACACAGCAGAGTCTCGCATGTTAATACCCGGCACATGGATCTCTTGTATATCCGTATGTCGGTTTTGCAAGCCTGCGAGAAAAACACGCAGTACGGAAGCCATACGGATTACATACGGAGGATGCCATGCGCAAAATACGCTGACACACCCTGCCTACGGAGGAGCTACGGACCACTATTTTGGGGACTTTTCTGCGTATTACGGCCGTAATATACGGACCGTATTGTCTTACGGCGAGTGTGACGCCGACCTAACTCTGAAATTCTGCTGGATTTCAGAGAAAACATAGTTTAATTTCTGCCGGGAACATAGTCTCACGGGAGACTAGTCGGGTATGTTGGTCCCCGACAGCTTCTCCCCACCTGCTGCCTTGGACTGACGTGTCTCTCCCTACAAGACATGAGATTGGATCGTTGGGACCACAAAGATCCTAGACAAGAAGGCGACATAGCCCTAAACCCAGATATGCAGAGAATTAATCCATGTAACAAATGATGGCCACCAACGGCGCTATGGCCCCTTCATTGGTAGGATTCCCTTATTCTTTATAAACAATGTCTAGCACTGCACATACTACACATTAGCCAGTTGTAAAACCAGGAAAGTGAAAATTATGAATCCCAGCATCATTATTTTTGTAAGAGTGCTTAATGTCAGAGATTTTTTTATCATATGTGGATGATACTTCTAAGGGATCACTCACACTTGTAATGTAATCAGACAAGTGCAATCTGGAAAAAAAATCTGATTGTACTCGGCCCAATATTAAACTATGGAGCAGCTCACATCTGCGGTTATTTTCTCAAGCAAATTTGGGAAGGGGAAATCAATTGCAGCATGCTGCGAGTCCATCCGAGAATTGAATCGCATGCACCTATGTAAGTCTATAGGTGCATCTGAAATATCGCACTGCACTCTGACATCACCAGAGTGCAGTGCCTTTCCCGTCAATGTCCGCAATGGTGGAGATGGAGAAATTACTTTTTCTGTCTCCTCCGCAGCTGTGCTGCGATTCACTCATGCGAGAGGATCGGAGCACAGAGCACTGACACTCGGCTCAGGGTCGCAGCACAGCTGGAGCTGAGGGTCATTAGCATTTTGCATCCGATGCTCTCACATCGGATATGAAACATTCATGTGACTCCAGCCTAATAGTCCTGTTTACACTCAGCAGGAAAAAAAATAGGGTCAGATTGATGCCTCTAATGTCTAACCTATCAGAATATGGTAATTTTAATTATGATTTTCTATAGACTTGGATAAAGTGGAATTGTGTTAACTCACCTCAGGAATTTCATCATCATCGTCATGTTGCCCACATCTGAAGCAGATGATCACTCATTTCTTCCATTGTTCCATTACCTTTTTCTTCTGTTGTCCCATATCTTTTAGATCTGAAGGAGTAGGGGCAAAAAGGTTTTTATGCCAAGTCCTGTCCTTGTACTCCAGTGACCCTTTACTTTGGGTTAAGTCTTCAAAGGACTTGCAGCTGCATGTTAGAAACTGATAGTTGGATCTTTTTTTCACATTTCTTGTATCGTGAAATGGAGATTCATTATTCATCTATGGTGAAGGATCATTTAACTATCATCACTACATGCATAGAAAACATTAGGGCAGTAGAGGTTTAAACTTGTGTCCCAGAAACTGAGCAAAGTACCGTAACTTGTTTTATGACATCTTGAAATAATGTGATAAAGCACATGAATGTATACCCCAGTATTGCTACCCACCATAATTAATATGCGAGCTGTTAGATGTTCAGGAGTGTTTGACAGGTCTGCTTTTTTTTAATCAAATCTGGGATGGAATCCAAAATTGTGGAAAGCTATAGAGAAAAGCTTTACAACTATCTTCCATGCTAGACCATTCTCAGCTTTGTAAATACACTGCGCACATAACCATATTATGGCTTTGAACAACCTGCAAGTTGGACTGATTTTTGATATAGCGCCCATAAACCTCTAGATCAGGGGTGTCAAACTGCAATCCTCAAGGGCTGCAAACAAGTCATATTTTCAGGATTTCCTTGTTCTGCACAGGTGATAATTTAATCACCTACACACAGAATGATTACAGCACCTTGTGCAAAGCTAAGGAAATCTTGAAAACACGCATGGTTTGCGGCCCTCGAGGAATGCAGTTTGACACCCCTGTGCTAGATGACTCTGCTATCTTCCGATTTCATATCGGGACATACATAGGTTTTTATTCATTTTCACACCATCTTCCATCAGATTCTCTGCAAGCTTCAAGAAAAATAATTCAGCACTGCATAGAATACTATATGCTGCCCACACGTTCTTATTTTCCCAAAACTCACCTTGCTGCACATAGCAACTCATCAGAGCCAAGTTTTAATTTATAAAGAGGTTGTCTGACCCCGTTGTAATAAAATGTTGGCCATATGGAAGTTTCATCTACTTACATATTTTGCTATGCTGAAGGTGACCCATGTCTCCATGTCCTAGTAGGAAAAATATATTGTCTCACATTGAAAACTCCTTTAGACTTCTGTGCAAAAATAGAAGATGCATTGTGATTAATTCTATGAGCTACAAGGCCATATTTTATGAAGCAGTTTTAATACCCTAGATCATCTACAAGTGCCTAAAACGTGTCAAGGATTGAAGCTATATTGTGACCACAGCTTTTCCTTCATTTTTCTGTGACTTACAGCTCCAACCTTAGGCTGACGCAAGGGTTCACATCTGCATTTGAGAATTGGATTTGTTCTGTTCTAGGAATGGAATCAGTTGCATAGATGCAGAGGTGTATCTAGGGTTCCTGGCACCCCGGGGCAAGCATTCATTTTGGCACCCCCCTTCCTCAGCACATATGTGATTTGCACACTTAGTCACGCACCGACGAGCCGCTCTACCTAATGCACTCAATGTTCAGTGAAAAACTGAGAGAAGCAGGAAGAGAAGCTCGTTATCACAGGACCATAAGTATGAAAATCGCATATGAGTGAAGTGTCCATGTGACGACTACTGGAACCTGCAGAGCTGAATCCTGACATCGCAGCTTCTGAATTCTCACAACTAATGCACTGCACACTTTTAGGATTCTCCCTTGCCGGTGGACAGTCATGTTAGCACAAGCATGTGATTTGTATACTTCTGGCCACATTCCGACTAGACGTGCCCGGCCTCGCTCAGTTGATTTTCATTGAGTGAGGCCAAACACGTCTAGTCAGCACGTGACCGCATGTATGTAAATCGCCAGCACGAGAGAATTCTGACAGCGTGCAGTGCGCACTGTGAGAATTCAGAAGTCTGCAGTCACAAAGAATGACTGCAGACTTATTACAAACATAGACATCCCCTTTAATACTCCTAACATAAATAAAAACATGAGAATTAGTTAGTATCACAAAAAAAAACACATTTACATCCAGGTACCTAACCTGATAGATGACGTTGTCTCTGGAGTCGCCTCTTTCTTTTCATCTTCATCTTGTCCAGATGCCATGATGACTTATCCACAGCCGATGCTCATTTCTGCAGACTTTCCATCTTCTCCGGTCTTCTGCAGCACATCCCGACATGACGCCCTTAAAGATAGCAGTGTCATTATAGTGCTCCTGAAAAAAAATATAATAATATAATAACTGAGCCCCTGAATAAATAATTGCCCCTCACTATATTCCCAGCACATAATATGACCCTCACTGTCCCTCTTATGGTACATGCCCTCCACACTGCCCTTTCTCTTTTCCATACTTCACACTGTCTTCTCAAACTGTGTCCCTCCTATAGAGCACCGTCTCTATACTGTGCCCCTTCATTACACTCCTACTTCGCAAACTGTCTCCTCCTGGCTGTGCCCTTACACTGTTCCCCACACTACTCAGTATCTTTTCTGTGCCGACTCACACTTTCTTCCCCCCATACTGTCTGCTCACATTTCTTGTTCCCTCCTCATGTACGTCCCCCCTGCTAACTATACTGTCTCCTCACTTATTTACCCCCTCACTCACCATATTTCCTCATCACACATAATAAATTCCCAACCCCCCCACACACTGAATAAATTCCCGACCCCCCCCCACACACACACACTGAATAAATTCCCGACCCCCCCCCCCACACACACTGAATAAATTCCCGACCCCACACACACACACTGAATAAATTACTGACTCCCCACACACACTGCCTCTCTGACCTTTCCCGGTGCCTGCGCACTGCAGTACTTTGCTCAGCCCTCCACAGGGCAGACAAAGTACGCCTGCGCCGGAGCCGCAGCCTGAATACAAGAAGAGGACGTCATCGTAAGAAGATGGGAGGCCCCGGACCGAACCGCAACGCCTATCGGACCGGACCGCAGCGGGACCGCCCCTGGGTGAGTATAATCTAACCTCTTTTTTCATCTTTCAGGATACATCGGGGGCTTATCTACAGCACTACAGAATGCTGTAGATAAGCCCCTGATGCTGGTGGGCTTAGCTCACCTTCGATATTAGGGGTGACAGGTTCCCTTTAATGATGAGCATACAGAAAGCGTAGTACCCTGTTCAGCCCACTAGATGGGGCCCATGACACCTTATATAATAAGTGGTGTAAATTGTTAACCATAGGAGGAGTTAGCTGGGGTAAGGTAGGAACAGTTTCCTAGTTAAGGCCCCTTCACATTAAGCGACGCTGCAGCGATACCGACAACGATCCGGATCGCTGCAGCGTCGCTGTTTGGTCGCTGGAGAGCTGTCACACAGACCGCTCTCCAGCGACCAACGATGCCGGTAACCAGGGTAAACATCGGGTAACTAAGCGCAGGGCCGCGCTTAGTAACCCGATGTTTACCCTGGTTACCTTCCTAAAAGTAAAAAAAACAAACAGTACATACTTACCTACCGCTGTCTGTCCTCCAGCGCTGTGCTCTGCTCTCCTCCTGTACTGTCTGTGTGAGCACAGCGGCCGGAAAGCAGAGCGGTGACGTCACCGCTCTGCTTTCCGGCTGACCGACGCTCACAGCCAGAGCAGGAGGAGAGCAGAGCACAGCGCTGGAGGACAGACAGCGTTAGGTAAGTATGTAGTGTTTGTTTTTTTTACTTTAACGATGGTAACCAGGGTAAACATCGGGTTACTAAGCGCGGCTCTGCGCTTAGTTACCCGATGTTTACCCTGGTTACCAGTGAAGACATCGCTGAATCGGTGTCACACACGCCGATCCAGCGATGTCCACGGGAGATCCAGCGACGAAATAAAGTTCTGGACTTTCCCCAGCGACCAACGATCTCCCAGCAGGGGCCTGATCGTTGGTCGCTGTCACACATAACGATTTTATTAACGATATCGTTGCTACATCACAAAAAGCAACGATATCGTTAACAATATCGTTATGTGTGAAGGTACCTTTAGAGTCAGTAGGGGCTGGGTGCTCAGGCAGCTTGGAAGGGCGCCAGAGCCCAAGCTACCCAGTAGCTGCACAACGTTTAGGTACAGGACCCAGCCATCCGGGGCCTACATGGCCAGAAGTATAGCGGAGCAGCGGGTTTACAGCAGTGTTGAAACGTAGGCTGAAAGCAGGGCCAGGACAGTACGGGGACGCAGGTGGCTCCATAATGTGGCAACTTATCGCATGGGCTGATGCCCTCAGATCCAGGGTGAAACGGCTGAGGGAAACCCCAACAGCAATGAGTTTGGACAGGGAGGACGATGCGTTACCGCAAGAGGCGGTACGACCCGGGCACGTACTGAAGGCCGTAAGAGGAGAAGCAGGGAAAGTGAAGGATGTGGACTGTACAGAACCCAATGCTGTACATGTAACTGAGAAGGATGTGCTGCGAACAAAAGCAAGTAAAGGTGTGTGTTTGAAATTAAAGCAAGACTGTGTCTCAATTTGTATGAAATTGTACGAAAAGGGTCTGTGGCAGCTCAGAATAGACCCGGAGAGTATGGATAACAGAGAGGCAAGTACCTCATAGAAGTACGTTCTTTGCATCTGATGGGAGGCCAGTGCGCGAGTAAACAGATAGTCTCAGCCACGACTACGGCCCTGGCGCTCCCTCACACATACACTGTGCGCTGCGAGGATTTCTGGTTTCTGAGCTGGGATTGGAGGGTATGTGTGAGTTACGTATACTCCCAGCCAGAGCCCACCCAGTGGGCACAGCCTCTCTCCATACATTTGTATTGAGCAAGACCATCCAGCCATTGGGCATGGCCGATTAGAGGGCACAGCCTTGCTCCATATAAGAGCACTGCTGGGATTCCTAAGTCTGCAATCACACAGAGTGACTGTAGACTAATCTATTTGGACTGGACAACCCTTTTAAGCTAGCTGATGTTCTGTCATTGAACCAGTCTCGAAAGAAGACGTTACCCTCCTCCTCACATCTTTTCACCCTACTACCTGCACCAGTGATCCTATTCCCTCACATCTCCTCCAGTCTCTTCCCCGGCTGTCACCACTCACCTAACATTTTTACCCTCTCTCTCATCTATTATCTTTCCCTCCTCCTTCTAACATGCCAGCATACACCCATTACTTAAAAAAACATCCACTGACCAGAATAGCACTGCTAACTACAGACCGGTCTCTAATCTTCTCTTCATGTCTAAACTTCTGGAACGTTTGGTCCACTTCCATCTAATCTGCTGTCGTTCAGATAATGCTCTTCTTGACCCATTCGGTTTCCACTCTTTACACTCCACTGAAACTGCCCTTACTAAAGTCTCTAATGATCTGCTACCAGATAAATCTAATGGTCACTGCTCCATGCTAATTCCCCTGGATCTCTCTGCAGCATTCGACACTGTGGATCACCAGCTCCTCCTCACTATGCTCCACTGTATTAGACTCAACTATACAGCTCTCTCTTACTTCTTTTTATACCTTGCTGACCACTCTTTCACTGTATCTTTTGCTTGCTTCTCTTCCTCTGCTTTTCCCCTTACTGTCGGGGTTCTGCAAGGATCAGTCCTAGGCCCCCTCCTCTTCTCCCTATATACTGCTCCTATTGGACAAACCATCAGTAGATTACTTTTTCACTGCCATCTGTATGCTGATGACACTCAATTATACACCTTGTCTCCTGACTTCACCCCTGTATTACTACAAAATATCAGTAATTACCTGTCTGCTGTCTCTAACATCATGTCCTCCATCTATCTAAAACTGAATCTGTCAAAAACTGAACTCCTTATATTTTTTCCTCCCTCCGCTAACTTTCCTCAACCCACCATTACAGAAGGCAAAGATGGAGGTGGTGAAGAGAGCAATGATGGGGTGGGGTAGAGGAAAATAATGGGCATATATGAGGAAACAGTACAGGAGAATGGGGGGCATATCTGAGGAAACAGTATGGGGGATGGGTGCAGACAGTATGAGGAGCGAACGGGGGAATGTATGTGGACACAGTATGAGTAGCGATGTGAAAATGTATGTGGACAGAGTACAGGGAGTGAGGGTGATGGGATGTGTGCAGACACAGTATGGGGAGTCAGGTGAGCAGGCAGTATAGAAAGTGAGGGGGTAAATATATGAGGAGACAGTATGGTGAACAGGAGGGATGTGAGAGGAGATAGTATGAGGAGGGAGGGGAATAGTGTGGGGAGACAGTATGGGGGAAAAAAGTGAGTGGGCACAGAATAGAAACTGAGTAGTGGGGGCGTAGCATGGGGGACAGTGTAAGGCACAGCCAACAGGGGACAGTATACCAAGGAGGGGGAGTGTGATGGGAGAGTACAGTATAAATACTGGGCCCTATAGAGTGGGACACAGTGTGAGAGGACAGTGTGAAGAGGAGGGCCGGTATGGAAAGGAGAGGTCAGTGTGAAGAGCATGTACCATAAGAGGGACAGTGTGGGGGTCATATTTTGTGCAGACAATATAGTGAGGGGCAATTTTTTTATTCAGGAGCATTATAATGACACTTGTATCTTTAAGGGCATCATGTGGAGATTTTCTGCAAAAGAGCGGAGAAGATGGAGGTCTGCAGAGACGGCCGTGGATGAGAAAACTCATCATGGGGTCTGAACCAGATGAAGAAAAGAAGGAGAACGACTCCAGAGACGACATCATCTAAAAGGTACCTGGATGTAAATGTTATTTGTGATACTAATTCTCATGTTTTTATTTATGTTAGGAGCATTAAAGGGGATGTTCAGGTTTGTAATGAGTCTGCAGTCATTCTTTGTGACTGCAGACTTCTGACGCGCCCTGAGTGCGCCCTGCACACTGTCAGGATTCTCTCGTGCTGGCGATTTACATTAATGTGGTCACATGCTGACTAGATATGTGTGACCTCAGTCAATGAAAATGAACTGAGAGAGTCTAGTCGGAATGTGGTCAGAAGTATACAAATCACATACTTGTGCTGACATGACTGTCCACCGGCAAGGGAGAATCCTAAAAGTGTGCAGTGCATTAGTTGTGAGAATTCAGAGGCTGCGATGTCAGGATTCAGCTCTGCAGGTTCCAGTAGTCGTCACATGGACAATTCACTCATATGCGATTTTCATACTTATGGTCCTGTGACAACGAGCTTCTCTTCTGCTTCACTCACTTTTTCACTGAACATTGAGAGCATTAGGGAGAGAAGCTCGTGGGTACATGACTAAGTGTGCAAATCGCATATGTCCGGAGGGGTGTTACCAAACTGAATTCTTGCCCCGGGTGCCAGAAACCCTAGATACGCCTCTGCTTCTATGCAGGTGCTAGTGGCCCCAGACCTGACTGACACTGTCTCTGCAATGGACTGGCTGTCAGTGACTGTAGCTGTTCCAGCGCCACCCCCGTGACTGAAACTGAATGCTGTCGAGGAGAAAAATGTTAATTTTCTCCCCTCAGCGTTCAGCTAAGTGAGGGAACATTAATAATACTATTAACCTGCAGATGAACCCCATATCTCCAGACTAATAGCATTTTTCCTGGTGACAGGTTCCCTTTAAGACATGTTTTTTGTTGTCAAGGGTTATCACTATTAAACAAGCTGGGGGAGAGCTTTTGCCCTTACCAAACTTTCTTCCAAATCTGGTTCTCAAAGCATTTGCTTCCACCCTCCCGTACCTGTACTTGTACACACATTGGCTGGTGACCGGTTCATGCGGCGTTATGTGAATACCCTATTTATTATATTGATGGCTGGAGCGTACATGACAAGCACGTTACCATTTACCCTTTGTGTCTCCTTTATTTCCTAGTAGCTTGTATAAATGAAAGTTATTATAGCAGGGATTGAGACTGTCCAGCTGCACTACATTCAGGCTATGTGCACACGTTGCGGATCCGCAGCAGTTTTCCATGTAGTGTACAGTACCATGTAATCCTATGGAAAACCAAATCCGCTGTGCACATGCTGCGGAAAAAAACGCCGGAAACGCAACGTTGTTTTTTTCTGCAGCATGTCAATTCTTTGTGCGGATCTGCAGCAATTTTGTACTCATTGACTTCCATTGTGTCAGGCCAATCCGCAGCAAAACCGCAGGTTTAAAAAAGATCTGTGGTTTTGCTGCGGAGTTGGGTGCGAGAAACCCTGCAGATTGGGAGAGGGAAGAGTATGTGGGCAGAGCGTGGGCGGAGACTGTGTGTGTGGGGAGAGATTGTGTGTGTGCGGTGAAGATGTGCGTGTCTGTGTGCGGGTGTTTGTGTGTGTCTACAGGTGTCTGCGGGGCTGTGTGTGTCGCTGCAGGGCTGTGCGGCGATCACGGGGATCGCGGGGCGCTGCAGGGATCGTGGTGCTGTGCGGGGGCTGTGGGGATCGCGGGGCTGTGTACAGGGCTGTGTGTGTGTGTGGGTCTGTATGTAGGCAGACAACATACAGAACATACAACATGCAGAAATACGACATACAGAACATACAATACATACAACATGCAGTACATACAACATACAGTACATAAAACATACAACATACGGTACATACAACATACGGTACAGAAAACACACAACATACAGTACATAAAACATACAGTACATAAAACATACAGTACATAAAACATACAGTACATAAAACATACAGAACATACAACATACAGTACATACAACATACAACATACAGAACATACAGTACATACAACATTCAGTACATATAACATAGAACATACAGTACATACAACATAGAGTACATACTCACCATCACCTTGATCCCCGAAGCCATTGCTCACCTGTAAAAAAATATTAAAATAATAAACAAACAATACACTCCCTGATCCGCAGAAATCCAATTAATATGAGTGTCCCACAATGATCTCCCGTGGAGAGCTGCCGCATCAGCTGATGCGACCGCTCTCCAGGGGCTCCGGAGATATAAAATGACGGAAGGTATCCTTCCGCACTGTATCCCTCCGCCGCTGTGAGAAATAGTTCCTACTCTCACTTGCGGCACTGCTGTGTGGAAAAATTCAAACGCTGCTTTGCCATAAAGTGAGAGCCTGAACTCAGGTAACCTCTTCAGTGATGCACTGCATGAGCCATTGTCTCCTGTCAGTTCATCACTGGGAGGCCCTATAGAGCAGTGACATCATCCCATGTCACTGTTCTATAGGGGAGATCGTCGTGGGACACTCGTTATTAATTGGACTGCGTCCGACAGGGAGCTGTTGTGAATTCTGTTGTCGGGCTCCCTCCTGTGGTCGTGAATGGTACTTCGGCTGGTTCTGTCCATGGACTTCCTCTGGTGGCTGTGGGTGTTTCTGAGTTTCCTTCCACAGGTGACGAGGCTAAGTCGTTAGTGGGCTGCTCTATTTAACTCCACTTAGATCTTTGCCCCATGCCAGCTGTCAATGTTGTACTATTGGTCTAGTTCGCTCCTGGATCGTTCTGTTACCTGTTTACTCCAGCAGAAGCTAAGTTCCTCTTTGCTATTTTCCTGTTTGCTATTTTTTCTGTCCAGCTTGCTATTGTGAATATTGCCTTGCTTGCTGGAAGCTCTGGGACGCAGAGGGGCGCCTCCGCACCGTGAGTCGGTGCGGAAGGTTTTTTTCCCTGCACTCTCTGCGTGGCTTTTTGTAGGTTTTTGTGCTGACCGCAAAGTGACCTTTTCTATCCTCTGTCTGTCCAGTAAGTCGGGCCTCTCTTTGCTAAATCTATTTAATCTCTGTTTGTGATTTCATCTTAACTCACAGTCATTATACAGTGGGGCAAAAAAGTATTTAGTCAGTCAGCAATAGTGCAAGTTCCACCACTTAAAAAGATGAGAGGCGTCTGTAATTTACATCATAGGTAGACCTCAACTATGGGAGACAAACTGAGAAAAAAAAATCCAGAAAATCACATTGTCTGTTTTTTTAACAATTTATTTGCATATTATGGTGGAAAATAAGTATTTGGTCAGAAACAAAATTTCATCTCAATACTTTGTAATATATCCTTTGTTGGCAATGACAGAGGTCAAACGTTTTCTGTAAGTCTTCACAAGGTTGCCACACACTGTTGTTGGTATGTTGGCCCATTCCTCCATGCAGATCTCCTCTAGAGCAGTGATGTTTTTGGCTTTTCGCTTGGCAACACGGACTTTCAACTCCCTCCAAAGGTTTTCTATAGGGTTGAGATCTGGAGACTGACTAGGCCACTCCAGGACCTTGAAATGCTTCTTACGAAGCCACTCCTTCGTTGCCCTGGCGGTATGCTTTGGATCATTGTCATGTTGAAAGACCCAGCCACGTTTCATCTTCAATGCCCTTGCTGATGGAAGGAGGTTTGCACTCAAAATCTCACGATACATGGCCCCATTCATTCTTTCATGTACCCGGATCAGTCGTCCTGGCCCCTTTGCAGAGAAACAGCCCCAAAGCATGATGTTTCCACCACCATGCTTTACAGTAGGTATGGTGTTTGATGGATGCAACTCAGTATTCTTTTTCCTCCAAACACGACAAGTTGTGTTTCTACCAAACATTTCCAGTTTGGTTTCATCAGACCATAGGACATTCTCCCAAAACTCCTCTGGATCATCCAAATGCTCTCTAGCAAACTTCAGACTGGCCCGGACATGTACTGGCTTAAGCAGTGGGACACGTCTGGCACTGCAGGATCTGAGTCCATGGTGGCGTAGTGTGTTACTTATGGTAGGCCTTGTTACATTGGTCCCAGCTCTCTGCAGTTCATTCACTAGGTCCCCCCGCGTGGTTCTGGGATTTTTGCTCACCGTTCTTGTGATCATTCTGACCCCACGGGGAGGGATTTTGCGTGGAGCCCCAGATCAAGGGAGATTATCAGTGGTCTTGTATGTCTTCCATTTTCTAATTATTGCTCCCACTGTTGATTTCTTCACTCCAAGCTGGTTGTCTATTGCAGATTCAGTCTTCCCAGCCTGGTGCAGGGCTACAATTTTGTTTCTGGTGTCCTTTGACAGCTCTTTGGTCTTCACCATAGTTGAGTTTGGAGTCAGACTGTTTGAGGGTGTGCACAGGTGTCTTTTTATACTGATAACAAGTTTAAACAGGTGCCATTACTACAGGTAATGAGTGGAGGAAAGAGGAGCCTCTTAAAGAAGAAGTTACAGGTCTGTGAGAGCCAGAAATCTTGATTGTTTGTTTCTGACCAAATACTTATTTTCCACCATAATATGCAAATAAATTGTTAAAAAAACAGACAATGTGATTTTCTGGATTTTTTTTTCTCAGTTTGTCTCCCATAGTTGAGGTCTACCTATAATGTAAATTACAGACGCCTCTCATCTTTTTAAGTGGTGGAACTTGCACTATTGCTGACTGACTAAATACTTTTTTGCCCCACTGTATGTGGGGGGCTGCCTTTTCCTTTGGGGAATTTCTCTGAGGCAAGGTAGGCTTTATTTTCCTTTCTTAAGGCTAGCTAGTTCTGAGGCTGTGACGAGTTGCATAGGGAGCGTTAGGGGCAATCCACGGCTATTTCTAGTGTGTGTGATAGGATTAGGGATTGCGGTCGGCAGAGTTTCCACTTCCCAGAGCTTGTCCCGTGTTTTTGTAGCTATCAGATCTTTCCGGGTGCTCTTGATCATCAGGTCCATTATTGTCCTAACCACCAGGTCACAACAGGGAGCATACGGTTGGTTTATTATTTTTAATTTTTTCAGGCGATCGATTATGGTAAGTATTATATGGTGATTAAGTATTAAGTATATATGGTGAAATCAAGAATATTAAAATACTGTTTTCTGGCTGTGTCTTTTTTTAACTCTTTCACTACAATATGATTAATAATGGATAGGTGTCTCATTGACGCCTCTCCATTATTAACCGGGCTTAATGTCACCTTACAATACAAATGTAACATTAACCCCTTATTACCCCATATCCCACCGCTACACGGGAGTGGGAAGAAAGAGGCTAAGTGCTGGAATTGGCGCATCTCACAGATGCACCATGTCTGCGGTGACATGTTTGTAGCCGGGGGGGCCAATATCCATGGCCCCTCTCTAAGCTATGAATATCAGCCCGCAGCTGTCTGCGTAGCCTTTCTGGCTATAAAATATAGGGGGAGCCCACATCATGTTTTTGGGGGGTCCCCTTTTTTAATAGCCAGTAAAGGCTATGCAAACAGCTGCGGGCTGATATTCATAGCCTGGGAAGGTGCCATGGGTATTAACCCATTCCCAGGCTACAAATATAATGCCTCCAGCCGTTGGCTTTCCCCCTCTGGCTCAGAAAATTGCGCGGGAGCCCGCACCATTTTTTTTCAAAAATAAAACATTATTCATTAACCCCTTAACCCCCAAGGGTGGTTTGCATGTTAATGACTGGGCCAATATTTACAATTCTGACCACTGTACCTTTATGAGGTTACAACTCTGGAACGCTTGCATCGATCCCGGTAATTCTGACACTGTTTTCTCGTGACATATTTTACTTCATGATAGTGGTAAAATTTCTTGCGTTTATTTGTGAAAAAAACGGAAATTTTGCAAAAATGTTGAAAATTTCACAATTTTCCAACTTTGAATTGTCATGTCCTTAAATCACACAGATATGTCACACAAAATACTTAATAAGTAAATTTCCTACATGTCTACTTTACATCAGCACAATTTTGGAACCAACATTTTTTTTTCTTAGGGAGTTATAAGGGTTATAAGTTGACCAGCAATTTCTCTTTTTTACAACACCATTTTTTTTAGGGCCCACATCACATTTGAAATCACTTTGAGGGGTCTATATGATAGAATTGGTGTCACATTTGGGTATTTTCTAAAAACTGCACCACTCAAGCTGCTCAAAACCACATTCAAGAAGTTTCATGATAGTGGTAAAATTTCTTTCATATTACCTGCATTTATTTGTGAAAAAAAAAGGAAATTTGGCGAAAATTTTGAAAATTTTTACACCATTTTTTTAGGGACCACATCTTACATAGTAACATAGTAACATAGTAACATAGTTAGTAAGGCCGAAAAAAGACATTTGTCCATCCAGTTCAGCCTATATTCCATTATAATAAATACCCAGATCTACGTCCTTCTACAGAACCTAATAATTGTATGATACAATATTGTTCTGCTCCAGGAAGACATCCAGGCCTCTCTTGAACCCCTCGACTGAGTTCGCCATCACCACCTCCTCAGGCAAGCAATTCCAGATTCTCACTGCCCTAACAGTAAAGAATCCTCTTCTATGTTGGTGGAAAAACCTTCTCTCCTCCAGACGCAAAGAATGCCCCCTTGTGCCCGTCACCTTCCTTGGTATAAACAGATCCTCAGCGAGATATTTGTATTGTCCCCTTATATACTTATACATGGTTATTAGATCGCCCCTCAGTCGTCTTTTTTCTAGACTAAATAATCCTAATTTCGCTAATCTATCTGGGTATTGTAGTTCTCCCATCTTATTTGAAGTCATTTTGAGGGGTCTATATGATAGAAAATAACCAAGTGTGACACCATTCTAAAAACTGCACCCCTCAAGGTGCTCAAAACCACATTCAAGAAGTTTATTAACCCTTCAGGTGTTTCACAGGAATTTTTGGAATGTTTTTAAAAAAATGAACATTTAACTTTTTTTCACAAAAAAATTACTTACAGGAGAAATTGGACCCCAAACGTTGTTGTACAATTTGTCCAAGGTACGCTGATAACCCATATGTGGGGGTAAACCACTGTTTGGGCGCATGGCAGAGCTCAGAAGGGAAGGAGCGCCATTTGACTTTTCAATGCAAAATTGGCTGGAATTGAGATAGGACGCCATGTCTCGTTTGGAGAGCCCCTGATGTGCCTAAACAGTGGAAACCCCCCAAAAGGGACCCCATTTTGGAAAGTAGACCACCTAAGGAACTTATCTAGATGTGTGGTGAGCACTTTGAACCCCCAAGTGCTTGCTTCACAGAAGTTTATAAAGTAGAGCCGTGAAAATTAAAAAATCTTTTTTTTTCGGCAAAAATGATTTTTAGCCCCCAGTTTTGTATTTTCCCAAGGCTAACAGGAGAAATTGGACCCCAAAAGTTGTTGTCCAATTTGTCCTGAGTACACTGATATCCTATATGTGGGAGAAAACTACTGTTTGGGTGCATGGCAGAGTTCGGAAGGGAAGAAGTGGCGTTTTGGAATGCAGACTTTGATGGATTGGTCTGCGGGCTTCACGTTGCGTTTCCTGAGCCTCTGATGTACCTAAACAATAGAAACCCCCCACAAGTGACCCCATATTGGAAACTAGACCCCCCAAGGAACTTATCTAGATGTGTTGTGAGAACTTTGAACCCCCAAGTGTTTCACTAAAGTTTATAATGCAGAGTCGTGAAAATAAAAAATATTTATTTTCCACAAAAATGATTTTTTAGCCCCCAGTTTTGTATTTTCCCAAGAGTAACAGGAGAAATTGGACCCTAAAAGTTGTTGAAAAATTTGTCCTGAGTATGCTGATACCCCATATGTGGGGGTAAACCACTGTTTGGGCGCATGGCAGAGCTCGGAAGGGAAGGAGCTCCATTTTACTTTTTCAACGCAGAATTGGATGGAATTTAGATCGGACGTCATGTTGCTTTTGCAGAGCCCCTGGTTGCCTAAACAGTGGAAACCTCCCAATTCTAACTCCAACCCTAAACCCAACACACCCCTAACCTTAATCCCAACCCTAACCACACCCCTAACCCCAACACACCCCTAACCCCAACCACACCCCTAACCCCAACCTAAATCACACCCTTAACCCTAATCCCAACCCCAACACACCCCTAAACCCCAACACACCCCTAACCCTAATCCCAACCCTAACCATACCCCTAACCCTGACACACCCCTAACCCAACCATAAACGTAATCCAAACCCTAACCCCAACTCTAGCCCCAACCCTAACTTTAGCCCCAACCCTAACCCTAACGTTAGCTCCAACCCTAACTCTAACTTTAGCTCCAACCCTAACTTTAGCCCAACCCTAATGGGAAAATGAAAATAAATACATTTTTTAAATTTTATTATTTTTCCCTAACTAAGGCGGTGATAAAGGGGGGTTTGATTTACTATTTATAGCGGATTTTTATGTTTGCAGCTGTCACACACTAAAAGACGCTTTTTATTGAAAAAAATATTTTTTGCGTTACCACATTCTGAGAGCTATAATTTATCCATATTTTAGTCCACAGAGTCATGTGAGGTCTTGTTTTTTGCGGGACGAGTTGACATTTTTATTGGTACCATTTTCGGGCACACACATTTTTTGATCGCTTTCATTTCCAATTTTTGTTAGGCAGATTGAACAAAAACCAGCAATTCGTGAATTTCTTTGGGGGGGGGGGGGGCGTTTATAGCGTTCCGCGTTTGGTAAAATTGATAAAGCAGTTTTATTCTTCAGGTCAGTACGATTACAGTGATATCTCATTTATATCTTTTTTTTATGTTTTGGCGCTTTTATACAATAAAAACTATTTTATAGAAAAAATAATTATTTTTGCATCGCTTTATTCTGAGGGCTATAACATTTTTATTTTTTTGCTGATGACGCTGTATCATGGCTCGTTTTTTGCGGGACAAGATGACGTTTTCAGAAATATCATGATTATTTATATCCATCTTTTTGATCGCGTGTTATTCCACTTTTTGTTCGGCGGTATGATGATAAGGCATTGTTTTTTGCATCTTTTTTTTTTTTACGGTATTCACTGAAGGGGTTAACAAGTGGGTCAGTTTTATAGGTCGGGTCGTTATGGACGCGGTGATACTAAATATGTGTACTTTTATTGTTTTTTTATTATTTACATAAAGAAATATATTTAATGGAACAATATATTTTTTTTTTATTATTTATTTAGGATTTTTTTTTTTACACATGTAAATAATTTTTATTTTACTTTGTCCCAGGGTGGGACATCATGGTATAGTGTCAGATCGCTGATGTGACATTTTGCACAGCACTGTGTCAGATCAGCGATCTGACAGGTTGTGCTGGAGGCTTGCCGGCGCCTGCTCTCAGCAGGCGCTTGCAAGCCACCTCCCTGCAGGACCCAGAAGGACCCACGCGTCCATCTTGGATCCGGGGCCTGCAGGGAGGAGGACGGAGGAGACGCTCAGAACAACGCGATTACATCTCCCCCGTGAGCGCAGCCGATCGCCTATGACGTACTATCCCGTCCCTGGGAATTAAGGCTATGTGCACACGTTGCGGAATGGGGTGCAGAATTTTCTGCACAAAATCCGCATCTTCTGGCAGAAACCACAGGTGCAGATTTGCCACGGATTTTGTGCGGTTTTTATGCGGAATTGATGTGGATTTTGTGCAGATTTTCTGCGGTTTTTACAACTGCGGATTTCTATAATGGAAAAATGCAGAAACGCTACAGATCCGCACAAAAGAAGTGACATGCACTTCTTTTAAATCTGCAGCGTTTCCGCGCTGATTTTTCCACACCATCTACACAGCTTTTTTTTCCCATTGATTTACATTGTACTGTAAATCACAGTGCGGATCTGCAGCGTTTCTGTGCGGAAAAATCTGCTGTGGATCCGCACTAAATCCGCATCGTGTTCACAAAGCCTTAGTCCCAGGTCACCTCGACAGGATAGTACGTCTAATGGCAGAAAGGCATTAATAAACATCGGCCTTGCTATTATATATCTATGGATATATCTATAGGGATAGATGTGGATACATCTATCTATAGATATATCTATCTATCTATAGATCTATCTATAGATATATTTATAGATACTTAGATATATCTATCCATAGATCTATCTATCCATAGATAGATCTATGGATAGATATATCTATAGATAGATATATGAATGGATCCATCTATGTATCTATAGATCTATCTATGTAAAGATCTATCTATCGAATTCCTTCTATCTATCTGTCTATCTATCTATCTATCTATCTAATTCCTTCTATCTATTTGTCTATCTATCTATATCTAATTCCTTCTATCTATCTATCTGTCTATCTATCTAATTCCTTCTATCTATTTGTCTATCTATCTAATTTCTTCTATCTATCTAACTATCTGTCTATCTATCTATCTTTGTGTAATGGAGTGTGGGTTGGACAAATGTAAAAGAGGAGGTTGGACAAGAAATGACATCACAAATCTTTTTTTTTTTGTTCAGTAAGGGATCTTTATTAAGCTTTCAAAAACGCATACAAATTTGCATAAAACAACGCATAAAAACCGCACCTGCGTTTTCTGCCAAGACATGCGGATTCAGTGCGGAAAAATCCGCAGGCAAATCCACAACGTGTGCACATAGCCTCAAGACGGGCTATGCAGATTCTGGATCCCTGGTACTAGTGCCCCTTTCTCCGGATTGCTGGGGGACCAACTGCTAGGAATAGGGAATACCTTACTATCTTGGGAATACCTTTTAAAGGCTCACTTTATAGGTTGTGCAAACATAAAGAAAGCACACTCTGGCACTCTGTGAGGAATCCTGGGACAATTCTATCAGTATTTCTATACCTCACAGCACTGGCGGACACAGAAAGAAGAGGCCCCTGTGCAAGAACAATACATGAGCCCTTTGCAGCCCAAGAGCACATAATAATGCACAACCCCACCTGTCTTGGAGGTAGAAATGGCCCCCTGATCTTGGGCCCCTGTGTGGCTCGATAGGTTGCACCAATGATATGTCCGCCCCTGCCTCACCGTCCTGTGCATATCATGCAGGGAAAGAGCAACCTGAAAGATTGGAAGAAATGAATTGCACATTTTGGTGCCAATATCCAAATATCCTTCACATGTGATTATAGGACACTCAGGTCACTCATCACCAGGTCATAGCATGAAAGCAAAGAATGAAAAGAGACGATGCTGTGCAAGACCGCCATCAATCGTATCTCCAATAGAAGTACAGCCAACAGTTTTCTTTTTCCTTCTCTGGAAGGGGGCACCACCTCATCAAACAGAATGGTGGGGGGTCTTCATGTATGAAACCTTGAGGGTATGTGCACACGTTCAGGTTTTTTTGCGTTTTTTCACGATAAAAACGCGATAAAACCACATTAGAAACTGCAGACATATGCATCATATCATTTACAATGCATTCTGCAATTTTTGTGCACACGATACGTTTTTTTCCACACAAAAAACGCATCGCGGTAAAAAAAAGCATGTTCATTAATTTTGCGGATTTTCTGCGTTTTTCCCGCCATTCTATGCATTTGGGAGGAAACGCACAAAAAACGCACCAAAAACGCATGAATTAACGCAAAAAAACGCATGCGGATTTCTGGCAGAAATGTCAGGTTTTTGTCAGGAAAATTTCTGCCAGAAATCCTGACGTGTGCACATAGCCTGATTGTTTACATCAGTACAAAAACAAAAGAGATCCTGATCCATGAAAAACAATGTTTTTTGTTTTTTTAATCTATCTGTCTATCCATCCATCTCATATATAGGTACCTATCTGTATATCTACATACACATTTCTATCTATAATATATATCTATATTCTCTATAGGTAATGACAGATACATTACACACACACATATATACATATACACACATATACATATCTATATACTATATATACACACACATATCTAAACACACACACACACACACACACACACACATATATATATATATATACCGTATATACTCGAGTATAAGCCGACCCGAGTATAAGCCGACCCCCCTAATTTTGCCACAAAAAACTGGGAAAACTTATTGACTCGAGTATAAGCCTAGGGTGGAAATGCAGCATTTACCGGTGAATTTCAAAAATAAAAATAGATCATTATTTCCCCATAGCTGTGCCATATAGTGCTCTGCACCGTTCATATTGCCCCATATCTGTGCCCCATATATGCTCTGCACCGTTCATTTTTGCCCAATATCTGTGCCCCATACAGTGCTCTGCACCGTTCATATTGCCCCATAGATGCTGCACAGATGCCCCATACAGTGCTCTGCACCGTTCATATTGCCCCATAGATGCTGCACAGATGCCCCATACAGTGCTCTGCACCGTTCATATTGCCCCATAGATGCTGCACAGATGCCCCATACAGTGCTCTGCACCGTTCAAATTGCCCCATAGATGCTGCACAGATGCCCCATACAGTGCTCTGCACCGTTCATATTGCCCCATAGATGCTGCACAGATGCCCCATACAGTGCTCTGCACCGTTCAAATTGCCCCATAGATGCTGCACAGATGCCCCATACAGTGCTCTGCACCGTTCATATTGCCCCATAGATGCTGCACAGATACCCCTAACAGTGCTCTGCACCGTTCATATTGCCCCATAGATGCTGCACAGATGCCCCTAACAGTGCTCTGCACCGTTCATATTGCCCTATAGATGCTGCACAGATGCCCCATGCAGTGCTCTGCACCGTTCATATTGCCCCATAGATGCTGCACAGATGCCCCATACAGTGCTCTGCACTGTTCATACTGCGCCATAGATGCTCCACATAAATCTGTGCTGCTGCTGCAATAAAAAAAAAAACACATACTCACCTCTCTTGATTGCAGCTCCCGGCGTCTCGTTCCGGCGTCCGGTCCCGGCGTCTCCCCGCTCTGACTGATCAGGCAGAGGGCGCCGCGCACACTATATGCGTCATCGCGCCCTCTGCCTGAACAGTCAGAGCGCAGACGCCGGGAAGATGGAGGCGCCGGGAAGATGGAGCGACGCCCGGGGGCTGGAACATGGACAGGTAAATATGCCATACTTACCTAGTCCTAGCGATCCTGGCGCTCCCCGCCTTCCTCCCCGTCTTCTGTGCTGCAGCCTCTTCCTGTCAGCGGTCACCGGCACCGCTGATTAGAGAAATGAATAGGCGGCTCCACCCCTATGGGAGGTGGAGCCGCCTATTCATTTCTGTAATGAGCCGTCCCACGTGACCGCTGAAGAGGGGAAGAAGCTGCAGCACAGAAGACCGTGGGACGGCAGGGGGAGCGTCAGGATCGCTGGGACTAGGTAAGTATACCTCAGCGCCCTCACCCCCTCACCCGCCGACCCCACCGCTACCGTGACTCGATTATAAGCCGAGAGGGGAACTTTCAGCCCAAAAATTTGGGCTGAAAATCTCGGCTTATACTCGAGTATATACGGTATATATATATATATATATATATATATATATATACACGTATATTATTATTTATTATTATAGCGCCATTTATTCCATGGCGCTTTACATGTGAGGAGGGGTATGCATAATAAAGACAGGTACAATAATCTTGAACAATACAAGTCACAACTGGTACAGGAGGAGAGAAGACCCTGCCCGTGAGGGCTCACAATCTACCAGGGATGGGTGAGGATACAGTAGGTGAGGATAGAGCTGGTTGTGCAGTGGTTTGGTCGATCGGTGGTTACTGCAGGTTGTAGGCTTGCCGGAAGAGGTAGGTCTTCAGGTTCTTTTTGAAGGTTTCGATGGTAGGTGAAAGTCTGATATGTTGTGGTAGAGAGTTCCAGAGTAGGGGTGATGCGCGAGAGAAATTTTTTATGCGATTGTGGGAAGAGGAGATAAGAGGGGAGTAGAGAAGGAGATCTTGTGAGGATCGGAGGTTGCGTGCAGGAAAGTATCGGGAGACGAGGTCACAGATGTATGGAGGGGACAAGTTGTGGATGGCCTTGTATGTCATGGTTAGGCTTTTGTACTGGAGTCTCTGGGTAATGGGGAGCCAGTGAAGGGATTGACAGAGGGGAGAGGCCGGGGAATAGCGGGGGGACAGGTGGATTAGTCGGGCAGCTGAGTTTAGAATAGATTGGAGGGGTGCGAGAGTGTTAGAGGGGAGGCCACAGAGCAGGAGGTTACAGTAGTCGAGGCGGGAGATGATGAGGGCATGGACTAGGGTTTTTGCAGATTCTTGGTTTAGGAATGTACGGATCCGTGAAATATTTTTGAGTTGAAGACGGCAGGAAATGGAAAGGGCTTGGATATGCAGTTTGAAGGAGAGATCAGTGTCAAGGATTACCCCGAGGCAACGAGCTTGTGGGACTGGGGAGAGTGGGTAGCCGTTTACTGTAATGGATAGGTTCGTTGGGGGGTCGCGTGAGATGGGGGAAAGAGAATTAATTCTGTTTTGTCCATGTTAAGTTAGAAATCTAGTGGAGAAGAAGGATGAAATAGCGGATAGACATTGAGGGATTCTGGTTAGTAGGGTGGTGATATCTGGTCCAGAGATGTAGATCTGTGTGTCATCAGCATAGAGATGATACTGAAAATCGTGAAATTCTATGAGCTGTCCCAGGCCAAAAGTGTAAATGGAGAAGATCAGGAGCCCTAGAACTGAACCTTGTGGGACTCCGTCAGATAGGGGGCGAGGTGAGGAGGTGGTGTGTGAATGGGAGACGGTGAATGTTCGGTCAATTAGGTATGACGATATCGAGGATAGGGCCAAGTCTGTGATGCCAAGGGATGAGAGGGTCTGTAGTAATAGGGAATGGTCCACTGTGTCAAAGGCAGAGGACAGGTCCAGGAGGAGGAGGATAGAGTAGTGTCGCTTGCTCTTGGTGGTTAATAGGTCATTGGTGACCATAGTTAGGGCAGTTTCAGTGGAGTGGTGTGACCGGAAGCCTGATTGAAAGCGGTTGAAGAGGGAGCAGGAAGATAGATGGGAGGACAGTTCAAGATGGACGTGTTGTTCCAGTAGTTTTGAGGCATAGGGGAGAAGTGATATAGGACAATAGCTAGATACAGAGGATCGGTCAAGAAAGGGCTTTTTGAGGATAGGTGTGATTGAGGCATGTTTAAAGCTTGAGGGGAATATGCCAGTTGTTAGTGATAGGTTGAAGAGATGGGTTAGAGTTGGGATGAAGACTGTGGCGATGTTTGGGATGAAGTGGGAAGGGATCGGGTCAAGTGCACAGGTGGTGAGATGCGATCTTGAGAGTAGAGTGGAGAGTCGATCTTCTGTAATGGTGGAGAAGATGGTTTTGGAGATGGAGGGCTGGGTAGTTGGGAGGAAGGGCTCTGGGGATTGTCGACTAAAACTGTCTCTGATGTTCTCAATCTTCTGCTTGAAAAATGAGGCAAAGTCTTCAGCTGAGATGAGTGGGGAGGGAGGAGGTGCTGGGGGATGGTGGAGAGAATTGAAGGTGTTGAATAACTGTTTAGGGTTGTGAGACAGGGAGGAGGTGAGAGATGAGAAGTAGGTTTCTTTAGCTGTGGCGAGTGTGGTCTTGAAAGTAGTGAGGGACTGTTTGAATGCGATGAAGTGCTCATTGGAGTGGGATCTTTTCCATCTCCACTCAGCAGCCCTGTAAGCTCGCCTCAGTTCTTTGGTCAGGCTCGTGTGCCAGGCCTGTCTGTTGATTTTGCGAGCTTTGGTATGTGTGAGAGGGGCAAGAGATTCCAAAGCTGCAGCTACTGTGGTGTTATATAGAGCGGCGGTGGCGGCATCCGCATTGTGTAGGGAACTTATGTCTGTGAGAGGGAGGAGGGATTCAGAGAGTGAGTGTAGATCAAGGTGTTTAAGATTTCGGCGAGGGTGTGCAAGTTTGTGGGGTGGGGATTGTAGACAAGGAGTTGAGAGGGAAGAGGATGTGAGTAGATTGTGGTCAGAAAGAGGAAGAGGTAAAGGTACCGTCACACTAGACGATATCGCTAGCGATCCGTGACGTTGCAGCGTCCTCGCTAGCGATATCGTCCAGTGTGACAGGCAGCAGCGATCAGGCCCCTGCTGTGCTGTCGCTGGTCGGGGAAGAAAGTCCAGAACTTTATTTGGTCGCTGGACTCCCCGCAGACATCGCTGAATCGGCGTGTGTGACACCGATTCAGCGATGTCTTCACTGGTAACCAGGGTAAACATCGGGTAACTAAGCGCAGGGCCGCGCTTAGTAACCCGATGTTTACCCTGGTTACCATCCTAAAAGTAAAAAAAACAAACACTACATACTTACCTACAGCCGTCTGTCCTCCAGCGCTGTGCTCTGCTCTCCTCCTGCACTGACTGTGAGCGTCGGTCAGCCGGAAAGCAGAGCGGTGACGTCACCGCTCTGCTTTCCGGCCGCTGTGCTCACACAGACAGTACAGGAGGAGTGCAGAGCACAGCGCTGGAGGACAGACAGCTGTAGGTAAGTATGTACTGTTTGTTTTTTTTACTTTTAGGATGGTAACCAGGGTAAACATCGGGTTACTAAGCGCGGCCCTGCGCTTAGTTACCCGATGTTTACCCTGGTTACCGGCATCGTTGGTCGCTGGAGAGCGGTCTGTGTGACAGCTCTCCAGCGACCAAACAGCGACGCTGCAGCGATCCGGATCGTTGTCGGTATCGCTGCAGCGTCGCTAAGTGTGACGGTACCTTTAGTTAGAGAGGTTAGATAGGGAGCAGAGGCGGGTGAAGATGAGGTCTAGTGTGTGACCATCTTTGTGAGTGACTGCAGAAGACCATTGAGTGAGGCCAAAGGAGGAAGTGAGAGATAGAAGTTTAGTGGCAGCTGAGAGGGAAGTGTCAATGGGAATGTTGAAGTCACCCGTGATGATAGTGGGGATGTCCGCAGAAAGGAAATTAAGTAACCAGGTGGTGAAGTGGTCAAAGAAGGTAGTGACTGGCCCTGGGGGGCGGTAAATGACAGCCAGTTGGAGGTTGGAGGGGGAGTAGCTGCGCACAGAGTGCACCTCAAAGGAAGGGAGGGTAACAGAGTGGCAGTGGGATTGGGGTGAAGGAGCAGTTATCTGACAGGAGAAAAGCAACTCCTCCGCCATGCTTGCTGCTGGGGCGGGGTGTGTGAGAAAGGTGGAAGCCACCATACGAGAGTGCAGCAGGAGAGGCTGTGTCAGAAGGGGTGAGCCAGGTTTCGGTAATGGCGAGTGTTATGAAAGGCAATTCAGTATCACAATGGACATGGAGGTCAGAGCACATACAGTGATCTGACAATAACCCAAAATAATAGAACGAGCTCTGAGACGTGGGAACTCTGCAGACCGCAATCCCTAATCCTCTCCAAACAACACTAGAGGCAGTCGTGGATTGCACCTAACTCTGCCTATACAACTCGGCACAGCCTGAGAAACTAACTAGCCTGAAGATAGAAAATAAGCCTACCTTGCCTCAGAGAAATACCCCAAAGGAAAAGGCAGCCCCCCACATATAATGACTGTGAGTTAAGATGAAAAGACAAACGTAGGGATGAAATAGATTCAGCAAACTGAGGCCCGACTTTCTTAACAGAGCGAGGATAGGAAAGATAACTTTGCGGTCTACACAAAACCCTAAAGAAAACCACGCAAAGGGGGCAAAAAGACCCTCCGTACCGAACTAACGGCACGGAGGTACACCCTTTGCGTCCCAGAGCTTCCAGCAAAACAAATAGACAAGCTGGACAGAAAAAATAGCAAACAAATAGCAAAGAAGAACTTAGCTATGCAGAGCAGCAGGCCACAGGAATGATCCAGGGAAAAACAAGTCCAACACTGGAACATTGACAGGAAGCATGGATCAAAGCATTAGGTGGAGTTAAGTAGAGAAGCACTTAACGTCCTCACCAGATCACCTGAGGGAGGAAACTCAGAAGCCGCAGTACCACTTTCCTCCACAAACGGAAGCTCCCAGAGAGAATCAGCCGAAGTACCACTTGTGACCACAGAAGGGAGCTCTGCCACAGAATTCACAACAGGCGAGGAAGGAAAGCTTGTGAGTAATAAAAAGATCATGGATGTAAGAAAGCTTGTTGCAGACAGAGCGAGCGTTCCACAGAGCTCCTGTTAGTGGGACTGGGGAAGCAAGGGCCGGGCGAATGGGTAGAGAAGTTACGGAAATTTGAGATAGAGCGTGGATGGGAGGTAGAACTGACTGTGGGGATTTGGTGAGGACCAGGATTTGGAGAAATATCGCCAGCAGTGAGAAGGAGCAGAGAAAGTGTTAGAAGGTGGGAGCAGGAGAGGGCATGAGGTGGCTGTCTGTGCTTTGAGACAGAGGATTGTATGTTGAGGAACAGTTCAGACGAGGAGGTGAGATGGATGGGGAGGACTGAAGAAGAAATGAACAGTTCCTTACTAGGTGTAGGGATTAGGGGGGTTAGCAGAAAGTGAAGGATTATAGGGGTGAAAGTGAAAACAAACAGAAACATTGTTTACAGTGACTTGGCAGTTACCTTCAGTTCCCTTCTGGTTCAATTCTGGTTTTAATTCTAAATTATTCTTCACACGTCTAGGACACACTTATTGGAATCACACTGCAGACTGAAGTCATTGCAGACTTGTGCTATGCAATATATGTACAACTAAGTGCATTCAGGTGTGAAGCAGAGAGGAGTGGTCTCTGCTTATAATGGTCAGAGAATTAAGAGTGGACCAGATGCATGCAATCAAGCCAGAGTAAACAAGGTCATAAATAACACTCGGGCAAGCTGGAGTTAAGGCCCCGTCACACATAGCGACGCTTGAGCGATTCCGACAACAATACGACCTGTCAGGGATCGCTCAAGCGTCGCTATGTGGTCGCTGGTGAGATGTCACACAGTGCGATCTCCCCAACGACGCAGCAGCGATGCGGCGAACTGTAGCGACCTGTAGCGACCTGTAGAACGATGCTATTTCATGATGATTCAATGGGACGTCCTGTCAGCGAGGTCGTTGGTAAGGTGTCAAACACAGGGATGTGTGCTACCCAGCGGGACCTCAACGATCAAAAAATGGCCCAGGCCATTCCGACACGACCAGCGATCTCACAGCAGGGGCCTGATCGCTGCTACGTGTCACACATAGCGAGATCGCTACTGAGATCGCTGTTGCGTCACAAAACTTGTGACTCAGCAGCGATCTCGCTAGCGATCTCGCTGTGTGTGACGGGGGCTTTAGCTGAAAGGCATACCATGTGAATGCTAGGAGCAGAGGAAAGTCTGTGTGGAAAATTGGGTGATGTACTATGTGCACTTCATAGACCGACAAGGCAGGAAAGCAGGCTGGAGAGCTGGGTGCATGAACATACCTGTAGGAAGAATAGACATGCTGGTTAGAGTGCGATGGTGGCAGATAGCAGGGCACAGTCTGTATACATCCTTCTGGTTTTAATTCTAAATTAATCTTCACACTTCTAGGACACACTTATAGGAATCACACTGCAGATATATACACACATACATATATATACACACATATCTATATATACACATACACACACACATATGTATACTGTATATATACACTCTCACACATACATATTTATACAGTACAGAGCAAAAGTTTGGACACACCTTCTCATTTAAAGGTTTTTCTGTATTTTCATGACTATGAAAATTGTACATTCACACTGAAGGCATCAAAACTATGAATTAACTCATGTGGAATTATATACTTAACAAAAAAGTGTGAAACAACTGAAATTATGTCTTATATTCTAGGTTCTTCAAAGTAGCCACCTTTTGCTTTGATAACTGCTTTGCACACTCTTGGCATTCTCTTGATGAGCTTCAAGAGGTAGTCACCGGGAATGGTTTTCAATTCATAGGTGTGCCCTGTCAGGTTTAATAAGTGGGATTTCTTGCCTTATAAATGGGGTTGGGACCATCCGTTGTGTTGAGCAGAAGTCTGGTGGATACACAGCTGATAGTCCTACTGAATAGACTGTTAGAATTTGTATTGTGGCAAGAAAAAAGCAGCTAAGTAAAGAAAAACGAGTGGCCATCATTACTTTAAGAAATGAAGGTCAGTCAGTCCGAAAAATTGGTAAAACTTTGAAAGTGTCCCAAAGTGCAGTGGCAAAAACCATCAAGCGTTGCAAAGAAACTGGCTCACATGAGGACCGCCCCAGGAAAGGAAGACCAAGAGTCACCTATGCTTCTGAGGATAAGTTTATCCGAGTCACCAGCCTCAGAAATCACAGGTTAACAGCAGCTCAGATTAGAGACCAGGTCAATGCCACACAGAGTTCTAGCAGCAGACACATCTCTACAACAACTGTTAAGAGGAGACTTTGTGCAGCAGGCCTTCATGGTAAAATAGCTGCTAGGAAACCACTGCTAAGAACATGCAACAAGCAGAAGAGACTTGTTTGGGCTAAAGAACACAAGGAATGGACATTAGACCAGTGGAAAGCTGTGCTTTGGTCTGATGAGTCCAAATTTGAGATCTTTGGTTCCAACCACCGTGTCTTTGTGTGACGCAGAAAAGGTGAACGGATGGACTCTACATGCCTGGTTCCCACAGTGAAGCATGGAGGAGGAGGTGTGATGGTGCTTTGCTGGTGACACTGTTGGGGATTTATTCAAAATTGAAGGCATACTGAACCAGCATGGCTACCACAGCATCTTGCAGCGGCATGCTATTCCATCCGGTTTGCGTTTAGTTGGACCATCATTTATTTTTCAACAGGACAATGACCCCAAATACACCTCCAGGCTGAGTAAGGGCTATTTGACCAAGAAGGAGAGTGATGGGGTGCTACGCCAGATGACCTGGCCTCCACAGTCACCAGACCTGAACCCAATCGAGATTGGTTTCGGTGAGCTGGACCGCAGAGTGAAAGCAAAAGGGCCAACAAGTGCTAAGCATCTCTGGGTACTCCTTCAAGATTGTTGGAAGACCATTCCCGGTGACTACCTCTTGAAGCTCATCAAGAGAATGCCAAGAGTGTGCAAAGCAGTCATCAAAGCAAAAGGTGGCTACTTTGAAGAACCTAGAATATAAGACATATTTTCAGCTGTTTCACACTCTTTTGTTAAGTATATAATTCCACATGTGTTAATTCATAGTTTTGATGTCTTCAGTGTGAATGTATAATTTTCATAGTCATGAAAATACATAAAAATCTTTAAACGAGAAGGTGTGTCCATACTTTTGCTCTGTACTGTATATACACACATATATACATACTATATATTCACACATATATACATACTATATATACAGTTAGGGCCAGAAATATTTGGACAGTGACACAATTTTCGCGAGTTGGGCTCTGCATGCCACCACATTGGATTTGAAATGAAACCTCTACAACAGAATTCAAGTGCAGATTGTAACGTTTAATTTGAAGGGTTGAACAAAAATATCTGATAGAAAATGTAGGAATTGTACACATTTCTTTACAAACACTCCACATTTTAGGAGGTCAAAAGTAATTGGACAAATAAACATAACCCAAACAAAATATTTTTATTTTCAATATTTTGTTGCAAATCCTTTGGAGGCAATCACTGCCTTAAGTCTGGAACCCATGGACATCACCAAACGCTGGGTTTCCTCCTTCTTAATGCTTTGTCAGGCCTTTACAGCCGCAGCCTTCAGGTCTTGCTTGTTTGTGGGTCTTTCCGTCTTAAGTCTGGATTTGAGCAAGTGAAATGCATGCTCAATTGGGTTTAAATCTGGAGATTGACTTGGCCATTGCAGAATGTTCCACTTTTTGGCACTCATGAACTCCTGGGTAGCTTTGGATGTATGCTTGGGGTCATTGTCCATCTGTACTATGAAGCGCCGTCCAATCAACTTTGCAGCATTTGGCTGAATCTGGGCTGAAAATATATCCCGGTACACTTCAGAATTCATCCGGCTACTCTTGTCTGCTCTTATGTCATCAATAAACACAAGTGACCCAGTGCCATTGAAAGCCATGCATGCCCATGCCATCACGTTGCCTCCACCATGTTTTACAGAGGATGTGGTGTGCCTTGGATCATGTGCCGTTCCCTTTCTTCTCCAAACTTTTTTCTTCCCATCATTCTGGTACAGGTTGATCTTTGTCTCATCTGTCCATAGAATACTTTTCCAGAACTGAGCTGGCTTCTTGAGGTGTTTTTCTGCAAATTTAACTCTGGCCTGTCTATTTTTGGTATTGATGAATGGTTTGCATCTAGATGTGAACCCTTTGTATTTACTGTCATGGAGTCTTCTCTTTACTGTTGACTTAGAGACAGATACACCTACTTCACTGAGAGTGTTCTGGACTTCAGTTGATGTTGTGAACGGGTTCTTCTTCACCAAATTAAGTATGCGGCGATCATCCACCACTGTTGTCATCCGTGGACGCCCAGGCCTTTTTGAGTTCCCAAGCTCACCAGTCAATTCCTTTTTTCTCAGAATGTACCCAACTGTTGATTTTGCTACTCCAAGCATGTCTGCTATCTCTCTGATGGATTTTTTCTTTTTTTTCAGCCTCAGGATGTTCTGCTTCACCTCAATTGAGAGTTCCTTTGACCGCATGTTGTCTGCTCACAGCAACAGCTTCCAAATGCAAAACCACACACCTGGAATCCACCCCTGACCTTTTAACTACTTCATTGATTACAGGTTAACGAGGGAGACGCCTTCAGAGTTAATTGCAGCCCTTAGAGTCCATTGTCCAATTACTTTTGGTCCCTTGAAAAAGAGGACGCTATGCATTACAGAGCTATGATTCCTAAACCCTTTCTCCGATTTGGATGTGGAAACTATCATATTGCAGCTGGAAGTGTGCACTTTCAGCCCATATTATATATATAATTGTATTTCTGAACATGTTTTTGTAAACAGCTAAAATAACAAAACTTGTGTCACTGTCCAAATATTTCTGGCCCTAACTGTATATACACACACACACACACACACACATATATATACATATACACATATATACTATATATGCACACATATCTATACACATATATACATATGAAGACACAAAAGAGCACAGTGAGGTAAAAAAAAAACTGTTGTAAAAAAAAAATCACAGTAATAAGCAAGTGCCAGTCAAAATGGATATCACTCACCGATCCTTCCTTAAAAATTTCAAGCTTTATTCAGACGATTAAAACATCATGGACAGGAGAATGGGTTAACGGATGTGCGAGCCAGTGCTGACGACGGCCGTTTCATGCTAAACGGCGCTTCCACGGGTCCCTTAATATTTGTCACGATGTCTTTTCTGGAAGGGCACCCGGAGTCCTCAGGTGCAGCCGGCAGTTATCTATAACACACATGAACTAAGGGTTCCACCGGGTAGCGGTGTCATCAACCTTTTTTTTTTTCTCTACTGAACTGTGGATACACACACACACACACACACACACACACTATATATATACACATATCTATATAAACACTCATATGTAATGTATATACATACACACACACATACACACACATATATACATACACACATTTATATACACACACATCTATATACACACACATATATACAGTATATTATACATATACACACATATACATGTACACACATCTATATACACACACATATATATACACACATCTATATACACACACACACATATATATATTATATATATACACACACATATATATATATATACACACACACACATCTATATACACACACATCTATATATTATATATATATACACACATATCTATATATACACATATATATATATATATATATATATACACACACACACACATCTATATACACACACATACACTGTGTTCCAAATTATTATACAAATTGGATTTAAGTGTCATAAAGATTTAATTGTTTTGTTTTTCAAATAAACTTGTGGATGGTATTGTGTCTCAGGGCTCAATGGATCACTGAAATCAAAATTAAACGCATCTGATAATTAGTTTTCCAGGTGAATCTAATTAAAGGAAAACTACCATGTATACTCGAGTATAAGCCGAGATTTTCAGCCCACTTTTTGGACTGAAAGTCCCCCTCTCGGCTTATACTCGAGTCATACGCAGGGGAGGGGGAGCGGGGGCTGTGAAATTATACTTACCTACTCCTGGTGCGGTCCCTGCAGGTCCCTGGCTTCCCCGCCGCGGGCAGCAGCAGATTCTTCCTGTACTGAGCGGTCACATGGTTACTGTAATGAGCGGTAACAGTGACCACTCAGTACAGGATGAAGCTGCGGCGTCGGGGAAGCCAGGGACCTGAACAGCGCCAGGACCAGGTGAGTATACGGGGAAGGGGAGCGCTGTGCTGCGCGATAGTCACCTTTCCTCATTCTGGGCATCGCTCTGTCTTCAGCAGTGATGCTCAGGTCAGAGGGCGCGGTGAGTTATTTAGTGCGTGCCCTCTGCTGAACGTCAGTGCGGAAGATGGAGCTGCAGCGGAACAAGGAGCAGGTAACTATTGAAAGTGGCGGGGGCTGAGTGACGGAGAGGTGAGTATGTGATTTTTTTTTATCGCAGCAACAGCAAATGGGGCAAGTGTCTGTATGAAGCATCTTATGGGGCCATAACATTTGTGCAGCACTATATGGGGCCATAACATTTGTGCAGCACTATATGGGGCCATAACATTTGTGCAGCACTATATGGGGCCATAATATTTGTGCAGCACTATATGGGGCCATAATATTTGTGCAGCACTATATGGGGCCAAAACGTTTGTGCAGCACTATATGGGGCCATAACATTTGTGCAGCACTGTATGGGGCCATAACGTTTGTGCAGCACTATATGGGGCAAGTGTCTGTATGGGGCCATAATTAACGTTTGTGGAGCATTACGGTATATGGGGCAAGTGTCTGTATGGAGCATCTTATAGGGCCATAATCAAGGTTTGTGCAGCACTATATGGGGCAAATATCTTTATGGAGCATCTTATGGGGCCATAATCAACATTTGTGCAGCATTATATTGGGCAAATATGTCTATGGAGCATCTTATGGGGCCATTATTAACCTTTATGCAGGATTATATGGGGCATATTTTAATATGGAGCATCTTATGGGGCCCATCATAAACTGTATGGAGCATTATATGTGGCTCCTGATTCAATATGGATATTCAAAAACACTTAACCTACTGATGTCTCACTTAATTTTACTTCTATTGGTATCTATTTTTACTTTTGACATTTACCGGTAGCTGCTGCATTTCCCACCCTAGGCTTATACTCGAGTCATTAAGTTTTCCCAGTTTTTTGTGGCAAAATTAGGGGGGTCGGCTTATACTCGGGTATATACGGTACTTAAAAATGATGTTCCACATTATTAAGCAGGCCAAAGGTTTCAAGCAATATGGGAAATAAAAATGATCTCTCTGCTGCTGAAAAGCGTTAAATAGTGCAATGCCTTGGACAAGGTATGAAAACATTAGATATTTCACAAAAACTTAAGAGTGATCATCATACTGTGAAGAGATTTGTGACTGAAACAGAGCACAGACAGAGTTTATGCAGATAAAGGCATAATGAGGAAGGTTTCTGCCAGACAAATTCATTGGATTAAGAGAGCAGCTGCCAAAATACCATTACAAAGCAGCAAACAGTTATTTGAAGCTGCTGGTGCCTCTGGAGTCCCTTGAACCTCAAGGTGTAGGATCCTTCAAAGGCTTGCTAACGCGTCGGGTATTCTAGAATATGCATGTCTACATAGTACAGTGGGGCAAAAAAGTATTTAGTCAGTCAGCAATAGTGCAAGTTCCACCACTTAAAAATATGAGAGGCGTCTGTAATTGACATCATAGGTAGACCTCAACTATGGGAGACAAACTGAGAAAAAAAAATCCAGAAAATCACATTGTCTGTTTTTTAAACATTTTATTTGCATATTATGGTGGAAAATAAGTATTTGGTCAGAAACAAACAATCAAGATTTCTGGCTCTCACAGACCTGTAACTTCTTCTTTAAGAGTCTCCTCTTTCCTCCACTCATTACCTGTAGTAATGGCACCTGTTTAAACTTGTTATCAGTATAAAAAGACACCTGTGCACACCCTCAAACAGTCTGACTCCAAACCAGGGCCGGGTCCAGGTTTTTGAGGGCCCCGGGCGAAAGAGTCTCAGTGGGCCCCCCCTTTAACACATACCCCGATTCATGATCGCATATAAACACAGCCATGTAGTATATAACACTGCCCACGTAGTATATAGCAGCCCATGCAGTATATAGCAGCCCACGTAGCATATAGCAGCCCATGTAGTATATAGCACAGCCCACGTAGTATATAGCAGCGCAGCCCACGTAGTATATAGCAGCCCACGTAGTATATAGCAGCGCAGCCCACGTAGTATATAGCAGCGCAGCCCACGTAGTATATAGCAGTGCAGCCCACGTAGTATATAGCAGCACAGCCCACGTAGTATATAGCAGCGCAGCCCACGTAGTATATAGCAGCGCAGCCCACGTAGTATATAGCAGCGCAGCCCACATAGTATATAGCAGCGCCACTCACTCAGGCACTGGTAGGACTAGGAGCTCCTCCTGAATCTGCCTCATAACTTCAGCAGCACTGCAGCCAGCCAGGGGCGGAGAGCAGAGCAGAGAATGTGCTCTCTCTGCCCACAAACAATGTCACACTGGCTGCCTTCTCTTAACCCCTATGTGTGCCTGCCTGGCTGCACTCACTGAGTGAGAAGATGCTTGTGTCAGAGCTGGCACATAGGGGTTAAGAGAACGCAGCCAGCAGTGACTTTGTGGGCGGATAGAGCATGTTATCTCCTGCTCTGCTCTCCCAGCTGTATCTATGACAGCGTGAGTGGGCCCCCCTCTCTCCCCAGGGCCCCGGCATTTGCCCGGTGCGCCGGGTGCTGACGCCGGCCCTGCTCCAAACTCCACTATGGTGAAGACCAAAGAGCTGTCAAAGGACACCAGAAACAAAATTGTAGCCCTGCACCAGGCTGGTATTGGTCAGAAACAAAATTTCATCTCAATACTTTGTAATATATCCTTTGTTGGCAATGACAGAGGTCAAATGTTTTCTGTAAGTCTTCACAAGGTTGCCACACACTGTTGTTGGTATGTTGGCCCATTCCTCCATGCAGATCTCCTCTAGAGCAGTGATGTTTTTGGCTTTTCGCTTGGCAACACGGACTTTCAACTCCCTCCAAAGGTTTTCTATAGGGTTGAGATCTGGAGACTGGCTAGGCCACTCCAGGACCTTGAAATGCTTCTTACGAAGCCACTCCTTCGTTGCCCTGGCGGTGTGCTTTGGATCATTGTCATGTTGAAAGACCCAGCCACGTTTCATCTTCAATGCCCTTGCTGATGGAAGGAGGTTTGCACTCAAAATCTCACGATACATGGCCCCATTCATTCTTTCATGTACCCGGATCAGTCGTCCTGGCCCCTTTGCAGAGAAACAGCCCCAAAGCATGATGTTTCCACCACCATGCTTTACAGTAGGTATGGTGTTTGATGGATGCAACTCAGTATTCTTTTTCCTCCAAACACGACAAGTTGTGTTTCTACCAAACAGTTCCAGTTTGGTTTCATCAGACCATAGGACATTCTCCCAAAACTCCTCTGGATCATCCAAATGCTCTCTAGCAAACTTCAGACGGGCCCGGACATGTACTGGCTTAAGCAGTGGGACACGTCTGGCACTGCAGGATCTGAGTCCATGGTGGCGTAGTGTGTTACTTATGGTAGGCCTTGTTACATTGGTCCCAGCTCTCTGCAGTTCATTCACTAGGTCCCCCCGCGTGGTTCTGGGATTTTTGCTCACCGTTCTTGTGATCATTCTGACCCTACGGGGTGGGATTTTGCGTGGAGCCCCAGATCGAGGGAGATTATCAGTGGTCTTGTATGTCTTCCATTTTCTAATTATTGCTCCCACTGTTGATTTCTTCACTCCAAGCTGGTTGGCTATTGCAGATTCAGTCTTCCCAGCCTGGTGCAGGGCTACAATTTTGTTTCTGGTGTCCTTTGACAGCTCTTTGGTCTTCACCATAGTGGAGTTTGGAGTCAGACTGTTTGAGGGTGTGCACAGGTGTCTTTTTATACTGATAACAAGTTTAAACAGGTGCCATTACTACAGGTAATGAGTGGAGGAAAGAGGAGACTCTTAAAGAAGAAGTTACAGGTCTGTGAGAGCCAGAAATCTTGATTGTTTGTTTCTGACCAAATACTTATTTTCCACCATAATATGCAAATAAAATGATAAAAAAACAGAAAATGTGATTTTCTGGATTTTTTTTTCTCAGTTTGTCTCCCATAGTTGTGGTCTACCTATGATGTAAATTACAGACGCCTCTCATCTTTTTAAGTGGTGGAACTTGCACTATTGCTGACTGACTAAATACTTTTTTGCCCCACTGTATATTGCCCAGCGACGTAGTATATTGCCCAGCGATGTAGTATATTGCCCAGCCACGTAGTATATTGCCCAGCCACGTAGTATATTGCCCAGCCACGCAGTATATTGCCCAGCCACGTAGTATATTGCCCAGTCACGTAGTATATTGCCCAGTGACGTAGTATATTGCCCAGCCACGTAGTATATTGCCCAGCCACGTAGTATATTGCCCAGCCACGTAGTATATTGCCCAGCCACGTAGTATATTGCCCAGCCACGTAGTATATTGCCAAGTCACGTATTGCCCAGCCACATAGTATATAGCAGAGCCACGTAGTATATTGTCCAGCCACATAGGATATTGCCCAGTCACGTAGTATATTGCCCAGCACAGAGCCACGTAGTATAGAGACTTAAAAAAATAAATAAACATATACTCACCTATAGCCTGTTGAAGTCCTGCTATACTCACCCTCCGCCGCCTTTCTCGCCCCTCGGGACGCTCCCGGGATCGCTCTATTGCAAGCGCCAGCTTGCGGTCCCAGGGCTCGTGTGAGCAGGACCTATGATGACGTCACGGTCACATGACCGTGATGTCACGGCAGGTCCTTGCCGCACACCAGCCCTGGGACAGAATCGGAAGGTACCGCTTGCAATGGAGCGGTCCCGGGAGCGTGGAGAGGAGCGAGAAAGGCGGCGGAGGGTGAGTATAGCAGGTTTTTTTTTCAAATTATTTTTAACATGATATATTTTTACTATTGATGTTGCATAGGCAGCATCAATAGTAAATAGTTGGGGACACACAGGGTTAATAGCAGCGGTAACGGAGTGCGTTACACCGTGGCCCGTTACCACTGCCATTAACCCTGTGTGAGCGGTGAGTGGAGGGGATTATGGAGCGGGCGCCGGGCAGTGAGTGCAGGGGAGTAGGGGAGGGACTAATCGGACTGTGCCCGTCGCTGATTGGTCGCGGCAGCCATGACAGGCAGCTGCCGAGACCAATCAGTGAATAAATAACCGTGACAGGACAGACAGACGGAAGTACCCCTTAGACAATTATGTATATAGATACACACACATATCTATACACACACGTCTACATATACACACATATCTATATACACACACATCTATATATATATATATATATATATATACACATATATATATATACACATATCTATATACTCTATGTATATATGTCTGTCATTATCTGTCCTATCATGTCTTGCTGGCTTTCCTGAAGTATGCTAGGTGTTGTACTTGTAGCGATCTCCTCGTGTGCACAGCATGGCCATCTGCACGATCTGCCATAATCGCCACTAGGCGGCGGTGTGACGCCCGTACAAATAATAAACATGGTCGCTAGCAGCTCTAGCATGGAAGCGATCACTAATATCCTGCACATTGTTAGCGATCAGGAGCCGACAAATATTATCTATAGCGCAGCGACATTACTCCCATCGGAAAGGACAGGAGCACGGGAGGCAGCACGGCTACATGGAGGCTAAGCTGGTGTAATATCAGGGATTTATTCCATGGACTTTGTGTGTGTCCTGCCGCAAGTAGCGCGCCGCGGGCTGCACAGGGGATCGCAGCTCTCCATCCGGTAGCGCAGCCTCCCTGCAGCCGTGTGTGCGGGAGCCGGGTGTGCGGGAGCCGGGTGTACAGGAGCCGGGGCAGTAATAACGCATCTCAGCATTCTAGCTGCTCCTGAGAGTCAGCACAGCTTTTTAAGTGTCTGGTTTTGAGAAGAAAAATGGTAAACGTGTTCCCAAAACTAATATACATATATATTGATAAGCTCTTGATACATATGAAAATAATAGATATAAGATGGATGCAAAGATTATATGATAAGTAGATGTGAGATGGTAACGTCACACCATAGTCAGATGTAGATATGAAATTAGAGATATACAAATATATACATATACGGTAGATGAATGATAGAAATCAGAAAAATATAAGACAGATGTGAAACAGACAAATACAAGTTGTCATGAAATATGTGTATACATGTGTATATATGTACAAAGCTGCTAAATATATCTGGTGGTTGTGCAATGCACGTGTATATGTGTGTTCATTGTAGAAGATACAGTGTATCTATAGTAGATGTGTGTGTGTATATATGTATATATATACTACATTATACACATGAATTATACAAGCACTATAGATATAAAAATATACAAACACATACATATATACAAACATATATACACAAATACATACATATTTATATTCAAACACATACAGATATATTTATATATATATACACACATATACAAACACATATATTTATATACACACTCATACAAACACATACATATATATTTATATACACACATACATATATATACACATATATATACACACATGTATATTTACATACACACACATATACAGTATATACACACACGTATATTTATATACATACACACATATATATATATATACACACACACATATTTACATATATATATATATACACACGTATATTTATATACATACACACACACATATACACATATATATATACACACATATTTACATATATATATACACACGTATATTTACATACACACACATATATACACACGTACACACACATATTTACATATATACACATTTATATATACACATACATATATATACACACATTTATATACACACACATGGATATTTACACACACATACAGTATATATACATATATATACACACACACATATTTGCATATACACACATATTTACATACACACATACATATATATACACACATATTTACATACACACATATTTATATACACACGTACACACACATATTTACATATATACACATTTATATATACACATACGTATATACACACATTTACATACACACATTTATACACACACACGGATATTTACACACACATACAGTATATATACATATATATACACACACACATATTTGCATATACACACATATTTACATACACACATAAATATACACACACACATATTTATATACACATACATACAGTATATACACACATATTTGCATACACACATAAATATACACACACACATATTTATATACACATACATACAGTATATAAACAGACACATATTTGCATACACACATAAATATACACACACACATATTTATATACACATACATACAGTATATAAACACACATATTTACATACACACATAAATATACACACACACACATATTTATATACACATACATACAGTATATACACACACACACATATTTGCATACACACATAAATATACACACACACACACATATTTATATACACATACATACAGTATATACACACACACATATTTGCATACACACATAAATATACACGCACACACACATATTTACATACACACACGTATATTTGCATACACACATAAATATACACGCACACACACGTTCTCCCTGATAACGCTATTTGGCCGCGTTCTGTGATTCCGGATGGATAACGCTGTGCGGACAGCTGAGGGCCGCACTCCCCGCGATCACGGTGCACGGAGCAGGTAGGTGACCCGGCCGGGACTGCACAGTGCCGCGTATACTTGTGTGTACACTCGTGTGCACTGGTTAGAGGCACGGTGCCGGCCATATCTTGGTGCATTGTGCCTTTTATTATACGGGATAACTCGCAGCCTTATGCCCGTGGGGTGTGGTCCCTTGGGGGTCCCAGCGGCCGGTGCCGGGTCCCGGGTGCTCCCAGCCATCCCCGGCCGCAGGCAGAAGCCATGGCTTTACCATTAGGCTCCACGGTCTCTTTGTGAGCTATTGGTGAAGGGGCGGATACATTTTTTTGAAGCTGTGACGTCACGACAGCTAGCGACCAATGAGGCGAGAGGGTTTCGCACGTTGATTGGCAGGCTCGTCGTCCAGCGTGCGGTGGGCTGGACGGAGAAAGCGCAGAAGCTGCACGGCGCCGTGTGCATGCGCTACAGCCGGGACCTCGCGCACCGGAGACCGGGGCTGCCCGCTGCCCACATACTATTGTCTATGAGAGGCGCAGCTGGGGCGCGGAACGGACAGTCTGCACCTGTGAATCTGAGGATGGAGTTCGCATGCGGGCGCTGAGCGCACAGACATGGATGGATTCGGAAGTTGGCTATTGGCAGAGCTCGGTAGTCGCTGACCGGGGCCGGGCTCCGCAGCGTGCTGCACTGGACTGAGCGCTCCCACCTTTCTTCCCCAACAGTTGTGAGAGCCACATGGACCGTGATGGAGCCCAGGGCAGGATACCAGGAGATCGCCGGCACCCGCATGGGCTACCTGCACGTTGGCGGGCGGCAGCTGTTCGCACTGGCCGAGGTGCTGAGCGGGCCGCTGAGGGGAGTTCCGCGGGGGCGGGTCTGTCGCCGTATGGAGAGGCTGCACATCCAGAGCCGGCGCTGTGACCTGCGGGAGCTCCGCGCCCTGAAGGCTCTCCGGGCCGTGCCCAGCCGGGCCGTGCAGTGCTGTCTCATATCCAGGGAGGATCTCCGTGTTCTCTGCGCCTCATCCTGGGGGCCAAATACTGTGATCTCTAAGGAGTGGATGCAACTTGAAGGGGATGCCCCGGAAACGCCCCAGAAGGACTGTGTGCCCTCCAGGATGAGAGCCACCTTCCCCACCGAGCTGGTGGATATATTTCCCAGTGCCCCGCATAGCCCGGCTACCTCGGTGGGCTACTCCAGCCCCTCGGACTCCGCCATATACCAGACGAGCTCCTCGGACACCGAATCTGACAGCAGCGGGGACGTTTATAGATCCGTAGAGATTAATCAGATAAGTCGCCATATAATAACGAGGAGCCGTGACTGCACAGCTCCAAAACAACCGGCAAAGGACACGCAAACTGCTCTGAGCGCCAGCAGTCCAGCGCTGCCCCAGGAACCCCAAACTAAGGCCTCCCCCGAGGATACAAACTGTGTGACCCAAGAGTGTGGGCAGTCCCCTAAAATAGCAGAGGGCAATGAAGAAGAGGCATCTCTACCCCCAGACGAGGAGGAGGGTCATGATGAGGGTCCCCAGCCTGTGGAACCAGAGCCCAGGGTACAACAGTTTGATAGGCTGGTCCGTCAATCCAAATTGTGGTGTTACGCCAGGGGCTTCAGAACAGACTTGAGAGACTTGCACCCCGCCATTACCCGAAAATGTAGCAAGTCCCCTGGGGGCAAAAGGCCAGGGAGGCCTAAGGGGAAGGTGCTCCTAAAGAAGAAGAGGAAGATTCGGGACAGGAACGCCAACGGGAAAAAGTCTGCCTCCAACCCCCATGCACCTGTTAGACCTCCATTTAGCTTTTTGGGGAATTTTCCAGCACCCCCCTCTCTTGTAGTAGGAGATGATGGGGACCTGTGTCCTGCTTATTCCTTAAAGACGCAGGACCCTAAAGCTGTGCCTAGAACTCACCCTGTCTGGGGCTGGAACCCAGGAGGAAATGCCATCCCTTTACCTCCTAGTCTGAAATTTCGGACCTTCCCTGTCAGTGAACTGTGACTAGGAAATAGTTCTCATATCAAGTGGGCCCTCGAATAACTGCGGTGCCCCTAGGCATGATTGGCATTCTAAAAGATGGTCTATAATGAGTAGAGCATGCCTTTAGGTGGAGCAACTTGACTAGGTGCTAGTTCTGCTGCATTGCCTTTGCTTTCATCCACCATAGCACACAGTCAAACTACATGTATTTATTGTAATACTCTTTGGAGGTGAGCTGTGTTGCTTTTTTTTTTTTTTTTTTTTTTTATTTTTTTTTGTTTCTATTTTTTTAAACACTTGTTGAATTTCAGCTGTGGTGCTATACTAGGATAAATATTTTGGAGAGCAAAGTATTTTTGTAACTTTTATGTGAAATATTTTGTGTTTATTGACTTGGTTTTCTTTTGACTTGTTTTCTTTATATATATAAATAACCCTGTTATAAAAACCAAAAGGATTTTTTTTAATTTTTGGGATAGTAATTAACAAAATAAAGTAAGGCTAAATATGCCAAAGTAATATCTGTTTGCTGGACATAAGTTTCCTGAGTTGTTGAGAAAACAGGACATGTGGCAGGGAGATCCTAAATAAATGGAGGTAGACAGAGCTGGAGCCTGATGGAAAGTGAAGAGGTAGGAGATGATGGAAAGAGAGGCAGAGGGGGGTGGGGAAGTTGAAAGGAAACTTTTTTTTTTTTCGTTAATGGGAAGAATGGAATCGGTATAGAGACATATACACATCATATTGTTACCAGAGGCCCAGGATGTATTGTGCTATTTAGTATACCATTCACTAAGCAATGTTACATTTAGTTCTTGCAAGAAGGCACCAAGAGGTTATCATCCAGCTGCTGACCCTATGCCAAACTTCTGTTAACCCTATGGGCGATGATCCCACAGAAGAGGCATGCAACCTCCTTAATGGCCCCTTGTAGTTGATTAGCAGATCCAGTTTGCTGGTGTGAGGCCGGAGGTCAGAGAACTGCTGGGACTTGTGGTTTTTTACTTTAGGTGGTACAGGAAAAGTATATTGAAGCACTGTAATTTGTGTTTGCACCTACAGGGTTAACCCGGCCCAGCCTGCATAGCCAATGTATACCTCTGTGAGTGCACTGGGGTCAGCTCCCTAATCTGATTATTGTGTGCAGGAGAAAACAGACTTTTTTCACACAAGGACTTAAGTGTTGCTACAATAAGAAGACATAGAAATTGAGCTAAAAAAAAAAAAAATATGGCGGTGAGATTGCGAACTGGTAGAGCGATCACCGATGTGGATTACTGGCTGGGTCTCAGGGAATGGGTTAACGTAATTTTGTGAAATTTCCTGCAACTGTGTTTTTTTTTTTTTTTTTTTTTATTTAAGTAGAAAGACTGTTTTATTTTCATGCAAATTAGGAAGACATGGGTTAATGCAGACTTGACCCATGTGTGTCAGGCACAAAACCAAATCCACACAGGAGACTCCTCTCCCCCTTTCCTACTCCCCCCTTGGTCCCCCACACCCCCTCTCTAGGAGGCAAGAGGAGGCCTGTAGTGATGCATCAAAGGGGCATCTCGCTTGAGATCTTGTGCCAACCCCTGCTCCATACTAACCGGAATCTTTCAGTAAGTGGCTATTTACATCTAAATGACATCCTATTAAAGGGAGTGGGGAGAGGTGGGGGATGTGTAACCAGGCCCCATCCTAGAAGATTGATTTCTGAAAGCACAGTCCCACATAGCGTTCTGCTATTCCCACATTGCCCTCCATACATTTAATCACCTCCAACGATCTATAAGTTGCCTGGATGCCCAAGTTCATTGTTGTTGTATTTATTTTTGATTTATGGAGTTAAATTCAAGCAGACATAGAGCTAAAATATTTTTTTTTTTGTTGTGCAATATGAAAGCCAAACTGTTCAATAAACATGAATCTTGAAAGTGAAATATTGTGCTTATTGCAGGCTATATACATTGTGATTTCTTACCTATTTGTATATGGCCACATCAAACCAATTATTGGGGGAAGTCCATTGTCAGTGTCTGACTAGTCGACCATCTCTTGACCTTTTTAAGTCTTTCATTTCTTACATGAGGAAAAGTTATCTAAAGTTTTATTAAAATTCCTTATCTACTATATAATTGTCTAAGGGTCACTTCCGTCTTTCTGTCTATGTCACGGATATTCATTGGTCGCAGCCTCTGTATGTCACGGAAATCCAAGTCGCTGATTGGTCGTGGCTGTTTTGCCATGACCAATCAGCGACGAGCACAGTCCGGCGGCAAAATGGCCGCTCCTTCCTCCCCACAGTCAGTGCCCGCTCCATAATCCCCTCCAGTCAGCGCTCACACAGTGTTAATCGCAGCGTTAACCGCGGTGTAACGCACTTGGTTAACGCTGCTATTAACCCTGTGTGACCAACTTTTTACTATTCATGCTGCCTATGCAGTATCAATAGTAAAAAAGATCTAATGTTAAAATTTTTTTAAAAAAAATAGTTATATACTCACCATCCGTCGGCCCCCCGGATCAGGAACAGGCCTTTCCCGCTCCTCGCGAGGAGCGTCGGTAACCGCTTCGATCCGGGGGCCAACAGAGGGTGAGTATATAATTATTTTTTTATTTTAATTCTTTTTTTTTTAACAGGGATATGGTGCCCACATTGCTGTATACTGCGCGGGCTGTGCAATGTACTGTGCGGGCTGTGCAATGTACTGCACGGCTTGTGTTATATACTACTATGTGGGCTGTGCAATATAGTACACGGGCTGTGCTATACACTACGTGGCCTGTTATATACTGCGTGCGTGGTACTGCGCGGACTGCGCAATATGCTACATTGGCTGTGCAATACACTGCGTGGGCTGTGCAATACACTGCGTGGCCTGTGCAGTATACTCCGTGGGCTGTGCAGTATACTCCGTGGGCTGTGCAATATACTCTGTGGGCTGTGCTGTATACTCTGTGGGCTGTGCTATATACTACGTGGCTGTGCAATATACTACATGGCTGTGCTATATACTACGTGGCCGGCCGCGAACAATCAGCGACAGGCGTAGTCCCGCTGCGAATTGGTGCGGGATTTGAACCACGCTTCGCTAATTGGTCGCGGCCGGCCGAATCCTGTGTATTCAATGTATTATTGTAAAATCTTCATAAATAAACTACTGTACATACATATTCTAGAATACCCGATGCGTTAGAATCGGGCTACCATCTAGTTTCTTTCATAAACGTGGGAAGAATGTGCCTAGATCATTTTAAATTTAGGCAGGATGCGATTGCAAAAGTCTATTTAATAGTCAAAGCACTCTCTGTAAGGCAGTGTGCGCACGTAGAGTATTTGGTGAGGTTTTTTTTACCAGTATTTGTAAGTGGAACAATCGGAGGAAAAGTATAATAGAAACATGTCACCACTTCTGTTTTATCACCCACTCCTGGTTTTGGCTTACAGATACTGAGGTAAATACTTAGGTAAAATACTGAACGTGTGCACATGGCCTTATGGGACAGTCAGATGGTCGTATAAATTGGACTGATACGGGAACGCAATGCTCGGACTGGCAGCGGCTCTCCCGACCCGAGTGTGACAGCTTCATGTATTACTTTGTAGCAGTCATGCTCGTGTAGGGAGAGCCTCCGGCCACATCGTTCTCATCTCGTTCCGATTTATACATCCGTCTGACTGCGCCCTTTCCCGCCATGTTAGGCTGCAGCTGGCTGTAGAGGTCCATTTAAGGCAGGCCGGTAATTGGGAATAATCATTCCTAGGTATGCTCACTTCCCAATTATCAGCCTGTCTAAACAAGCTGGCAGTCGCCCAATGAACAAGCAAATGCTCGCTCATCAAGTGAGCTGATTTTTAAGAATCGTCATTCTCAGTGGCACATTGTCCTTTATGTTCTGCCGATAACATGATGTTCTGTGCGCACGAAAAGTGTCTAAACGGGCCATCAAATGTCTAGTGATTGGCTCACATGTGGCTCACGGTTGATGTTTAAAGGGCCACTGTCACCCCCCTCCAGCCGTTATAAACTAAAAGAGCCACCTTGTGCAGCAGTAATGCTGCATTCTAACAAGGTGGCTCTTTTAGTTTTGTGTTCATGTATTACTAAAATAAAGCGCTTTGAAACTTTTCAAAAATACTTATCTTTGTCCATGGAGGCGGGTCTGAAGCCTCCTCTGTGAAGCGCCCAACTGCCGTCACTCTTCTGGGGCGATGGTCGCCGCCCCCTGCGCGCTGTTCTTCTTAAATCCGGCGCCTGCGCTGTGCGTGCCTGCCTGGGGCAGGCGCATTTAGAATTGGCAGTCGCAGCTCAATGCCGGGTTCCTGACTGCGCCTGTGCGGGCAGTGCGGCCACCCTGTTACTGAATCCCCGCCCCGCACTGTGTTATGCATTATGCTGCCATCAGTCTGTCAGTGTAGGCCCTATGCCTTGATTTAGCCACATGTCTTCATTGGTTGCTGTTTTAGCTGCAGATTATCTGCAGACCTGTACCAACATGATCATCAGAGATTCCCCACAGTGCGCAATGCGTGCGATGTGAGGATTCACAAGTCTGCAATCACATAGCCTAAGGTCGGACAACCCCTTAATGACCTGAGATATAAGAGAATAGCCTCCCCATACAGATGACAATCCGGCTGCTGTCGGTTGTACACTATATCTGACAACTTGCTGTATCAGCCACGATCAGTATTTGCACCTTCCAAATCTGTTTAACCCCTTAAGGTACCGTCACACAGTGAAATTTTGATCGCTACGACGGCACGATTCGTGACGTTCGAGCGATATATCTGTGACGTTCGAGCGATATCGCAATGTCTGACACCCTCCTGCGATCAGGGACCCCGCTGAGAATCGTACGTCGTAGCAGATCGTTTGAAACTTTCTTTCGTCGTCTAGTGTCCCGCTGTGGCGGCATGATTGCATGGTGTAACATATATCGTATACGATGTGCGCATAGTAACCAACGGCTTCTACATCGCACATACGTCATGAAATTATCGCTCCAGCGTCGTAGATTGCAAAGTGTGACAGCAGTCTACGACGCTGGAGCGATATTGTTACGACGCTGGAGCGTCACGGATCGTACCGTCGTAGCGATGAAAATTGCACTGTGTGACGGTACCCTTAGATGCTGCTGTCAATAGTGACTACATCATCATAAATGGTTAACAGAGTGTGGGGGCTTCCTCTTTATCCAAACTGGTGCCCTCAGATCATGATTTTGTGGTCCTGATGTTTGCTGTGGCAATTCACGTCCAAATAGCGGCCTTAGAGTCTGACAGCTCTGGTAATCTGTTCAGAAGTTAGAGACATTTAGGTGGTAAAAATACACATTTTCATTTCTGTCATACCACTTTGCATTAATTCCTGTAAAGCACCTGAAGGGTTAATAAACTACCTGACAGCAGTTTTCAATATGTCACGGGGTGCTGTTTTTAAAATGGTATCACATTTGGGGGTTTCCCAATATATGGGACCCCTAAAGTCACTTCAAACATGGATAAGTCCCTAAAAAAATAAATTTTGTAAATTTCCATGAAAAAATGCTGCTACATTTTTAAACCTCCTAAAATGCTAACAAAATAAAATAACATTTTACAAATGGTGCTGATGTAAAGCCGACATGTGGGAAATGTTATTTATTAATGGTTTGCTGTGGTATGACTATCTGGATTAAAGGGATAATCATTCAAATTTAGAAAAGTGCTAACTTTTTAACATTTTTCTCAAATTTTTGATTTTTTTTATAAATAAACAAAACATATTGACCTAAATTTACCATTATCATAAAGTATAATGTGTCACGAAAAAACATTCTCAAAATCACTGGGATTTGTTGAAGCATTGCAGAGTTATTACCACATAAAGTGACACTGGTCAGATTTCAAAAATTTGGCTTTGTCACTAAAGTATGATATGCCACTAATTTCTAATTGGTAAGGTTCTGTAGCAAACAGGAAGAGACACAGCTTTCCTACAGTAGCTACCACTCATTAGATCAGGGGTGTCACACTAATATTGGGCCCCAGCCACTAACAAAAATCCCATTAGGATGCAGACCACCTTGTTAAATTTAGGCTGAAGCTACAAGATGACTTTGGCCATGACGAGGTCGCGCGACCAAAGTTGGCTCTGTATAGCTGTTACATCAGTGTCATACAAGTAAATGGCTTTGCATCTTTCTGAATGTTGAGACATTGCAATGGTTGTTGCAGGTTGCTTGAAAGCAGAGGCTAAAGGTAGATTACAAGAAACACGAGGACTGGATCCTTATTGAAAGGCCAAGTAGTATGGAAAGTGGGATCTATGGGATGGGGATGTGAAAAAATTGGGACAGTGCCCTTTAAAAGAGAAAAACAGGAGGACTATGATAGATTTTTAGTGAACTGAAAAAATGGAGCAGAGCTGCGCATGAAGAAAGCTGCAAGATAAGTAGATGCTGCCTCATGGTAGCAAGGAGTGCCCACCCGGTGTAATGTTGGTCGGTGCACAGGTCCAGCGGTACCAGTGGGTGACTGCCTCTGGGTCTTCATACACGCGGCACCATATAGGCAAAGCCATGGCATTTGCACGTCTACTAGGCCACACCTAGGCATGGTGAAGTACAACAGAGATCGCTTGGGTGCATCTGCTCCCACTAACTTCTAGTCACACCCTGCGCTCAAAAGTCAATGGGAATGCAAACCATTGTTTTACTAGCGGGAGTCGCTGCAGTCTGGAATAAATTGTATAACAGGCAGATTGAACGGTACTGATGCAGATTTCATGCAGCATTTTTTATTAATCCATTATTAGCGCAATAATACTGAGATTCAACACTTAGGCTATGTGCACACGATGCGGATCCACACTGTGATGTACAGTACAATGTTATTGAATGGTAAAAAAAAAAAAAAAAAAAGCGCAGATGCTGCGGAAAAATCAGTGCGGAATTGCTGCGGATTTCAAAGAAGTGCATGTCACTTCTTTTGTGCGGATCTGCAGCGTTTCTGCACCCCTCCATGATAAAAATCTGCAGTGGCAAAAAACGCAGAAAATCCGCATCAATTCCGCATAAAAACCGCGGCAAATCCGCGGCTGCGGATTCTGCCAGGAGATGCAGATTTTGTGCAGAAAATTCTGCACCTCTTTTCTTACGTGTGCACACAGCCTTAAGGCCATGTTCACACAGTGCGTTTTTTACCGCGGAAACGCAGCGGTTTTGCCGCTGCGGTTCCGCAGCTGTTTTCCATGCAGGGTACAGTACAATGTACCCTATGGAAAACAGGACCCACTGTGCACATGATCCTGAATTTAAAAAAAAAAAACCGCACTGATTAGGTGCGGTAAAAAAGAAGTACCATGTCACTTCTTTTTGTAAAACAGCAGCGGTTCTGCACCCATTGACCTCCATTGTGAGGTGAAAGCCGCAGTAAAACCCGCAGATGAAAAAAATATCTGCGGGTTTTACTGCGGTTTGTGGTGCAGAACCGCTGCAGTGTGGCTGCCCCCCCGTGCCCCAATCCCACCCCCCTATGCTCCGATGCCACCCCCCCGTGCTCCGACGCCCCCCCCGTGCCCCCATCTCCCCCCCTTATACTTACCCGGTCCCGTTGTCCGTCCGGCCGTCTTCTCCCTGGGCGCCGCCATCTTGCAAAATGGCGGGCGCATGTGCAGTGCGCCCGCCGAATCTGCCGGCCGGCAGATTCGTTCCAAAGTGCATTTTGATCACTGAGATATAATATATCTCAGTGATCAAAATAAAAAAAAATAGTAAATGACCCCCCCCCCCCCCCTTTGTCACCCCCATAGGTAGGGACAATAAAAAAAATAAAGAATTTTTTTTTTTTTCCACTAAGGTTAGAATAGGGTTAGGGGTAGGGTTAGGGTATTTTCAGCCATTTTAACCCTAAAAAACTTCCTAGAAAACTGCATCAAAAAACGCATCAAAAAAGCACCAAAAAAAGGACCTGCGTTTTCTGCCAAGAGCTGCGGTTTCAGTCCTGAAAAAAAAAGGATGGAAATCAGGAACGTGTGAACATACCCTAAAATTACAGTTGCATTTCAGGTTCCCCATAGAAGTGTATAGGGGGAAAAGAAATACACCAAATATCAGAGTTTCACGGCATCGTTAATCAAACAGTGGGCATGAGAGTTCCCAAAATCATAACCACTTTGCTTGCGCTATCAAACACCTTAAATTTTCTGCATAAAAAATTGCAGCAAAAAAAATAAACGCAGGATTTATGCTCTGTGAGAACATGGCCTCAGATAAGAACTTGTGTCCATCACGACATAATTACAAACTGTTTTCTGTTGTTGTTTTTAAAAAAAAACCAAACAAACCATTTTTGGGAATTGCTCAATTGTATTTAAAGGGAATCTGTCAGTATGATCAACCCTCCTAAGCCGTCTTTATGGACATGTAGGTCATAGAAAGTTGAATAACATGATACCTTGATATCTGCGATTTGATGTCTTATTCCAGAGAAATTCACGTTTTTCTTAATATGAAAATGAGCTGTTAAGATCTATGGGCCGGACATAGATCTCCCCGGGAATCTGCCTCCAGAGCTTATTTTAAATCACTGTGAGACATGTAATGACTGACAGTCTGCTCTCATGATCCACATGTCTCACATTGGTAATGCCCCCATTCATTTCAAATAATCTCTAGTGGCAGAATCTCCAGAAGATCTATGTCCCGCCCATAGATCTTAACAGTTAGTCTACATATTAAGAAAAACATGAATTTCAATGGAATAAGACATCAGATGGCATATATTAAAGTATCCTTTTATTCAACGCTCTATAACCTGCATGCCCATATAGACTGCTTAGGAGGTTTGACCCTAATGGCCGATGCCCTTTAAAAGTGTAGTCAACTATGCTTTTTAATACAGTTTAAAATTTTTTTTTAAATAAGTACCAATACAAAGAAGAATATGCTAAGACCCTGACAATCTGGAATCACACATGCAGTTTTGGGTGCAGGCTTTTAAGACAAATCTAGGAATGGATTTAAAACAAATGGGAAAAATAAAAGATGAGCTATTTGGATTTCTGCACATCACATTGGGGCCATACATCTGTTGCATAGGTTTGTATGCCAGATCCGATGCATTATTGTTCCCATAAGCTTTCATAGAAGGAGTTTATTTTTGGCATATGTTCAACATGTTTGTGACAGTAACGAATAGGGCAGCATCCTCTTCTGTTTATTTTCTTACACAAACATCCATGGGCGGCCTGATGGGTAAGCAAAAAAACACTATCAAATTGTTCCGTGGTAAGTATTTTTAGAATATTGGTAATGCATAGCTATACATTAAAAGCTGGGGGTGTGCGTTCTGGATCATGTCACACTATAAATGGTGGAGTATTTTTAGAGTGAAAAACTAATGTGCTGCCTTTGATCAGTGAATACTGATATACATAAGCTGACATGCAATGTTCTTTGTCATTTTGTGATAACAGGGTGGTTAGTTGGGGAGGGGGCTGTGGTTCGTTGGGGAGGGGCTGTGGTTCCTTGGGGAAGGGGCTTTACAATGGAGTCTTAAAAGCTGTAGTACCTTCTATTTATACAAGATAAGAATATACTCCTGAATCAGTCACAAGTGTATAAAAACCTTGAGAACTTTATAAGTCTGTTTAACGTTATGCTCTGTTCACATATCCATTTCGGAATAATACAAACTGAAAGAAAGCGTCTAGTCCAGGGAACTGAATTTTCATAAACTGTCTTCCACTTGCCTCCTTTCCTTCTGCCGTCTGGTCTTTTAACTTCTTGTGTTTTGAATGTCTCAAAAAAAAAAATTGATCTGCGCCTATGGGTCCGTTTACACTGAGCAACGTGCAGTGTTAAATGACCAACATGCTTGCTGATCGGTGGTGGTTTACTCATTTACACAGCCGGCTTCAGATGTGCACGGCACAATCATAAAAGATCATTTCCCCTGATAAAGGTTTTGCTCATTCGTTGTATGATCAGTAGTGATGAACAAACGTGCTTGAATAAGGTGTTATCTGAGCATGCTCGGGTGCTAGCCATGTGTCTTCGGCATGCTTGAACAATATGTTCTAGTCCCAGAGGCTGCATGTCTCATGGCAGTTTGTTAGGCAGTCCCCCCCATGTGTTGGGCTGTTGAACAGCCATAGGATATGCAGGCGGGGACTCATTTTTCATGTGCGCCAAAGTCAGTTGGTTAGCACCCGAGCATGCACGGGACACAACACCTTATCCGAGCACAGATACCACTGATGCATATTAATGCATACCAGATACAGGGAAATTCCCTATCATGGACATAAACTAATACAGGGTAAACTCCACTACTAGATTAATCCTACAAGCAAACCATGGAGTATAAAGACACCCAGAAGTAAAAATAGTAACAACTTTATTAAATCTCATAATTACATAAATACACAAGGTTACAAAGAACAGACTCGACATACAGTGTACACATATAGTTCATGTACGGCGGACAGGAACCGCTGCATATAACACCTAGGGTGCAGACAAAGCATAAACCGAAAGCCTACCAGGGAAATGTCAGTCTTTCAAAATATCCTCTCACATAAAAGTGCATAGTGCCGACTACACATACCCGGTAACGCTACATTATATTGCATCAGTGACATCTAAACCAGTTCAAATAAATAAACGGTACTCTGCCTGTCTTACCCACACTGTTTAGGTGCCAGCGTCCGTCCGGCGGCCCCGACGCGCGTTTCGCGTTGGCTTCCTCGGGGGGTCGTGTTTGTGTATGTACTAGGGGTGGTATTTAAGGGAACATTGCCAGCTGAAACAGTGATGACGCGCCATAATTGGCGCATGCGCACCGCCAAACGTGAAGTCACCGCACCATCATCCCCGGAATTTCCGGCGCCAGAAGCAGGAGGAGGGAAAACCCTCGTGACGTCATATCCTGCTTCGGCGCTTCTGGACGGCGGGGAGGATGATCAACACACCTCACTGTGGCGTGCATGCGCGCGTGCACCATCGGCCATCTCAACTGATGGCGAATACATGGGCAGCAGGTATATATTGATAATATACCAACACTATATCGCAACGTTGTACATTAAACTCAAAACTATGGCGTGGGACTCCTAAATATGTGGGGGTGGATCGTGAAAAGGTACTACTAAGATAACCCATATACCTAAGAAAAGATAAGACGATAGGTGGGCATCTCCACCTATTATAACCCGCCCGATATAAAAACTAGCCACCTCTCATACCTATAAACTAATTTAATAATAAAATATACCAGAAACAGCATATGTGCATATAAATGCTGACTATTATATATAAGATAAAGGCGGCAAAAACTTGAATATACATCCAGCTTTTCCACCATAAGTTATACAATATAATATATTCATATAAAAAGTGAGAATATATGATAAACATATATATTTCAAAAAAATTTATACAGGAAAAACACAAACAAAAAATATATAAAGGATTATAACAAAAATATAAACAATACAAAAGAGTGTACAAAAAAATATATAAACAAATCCTACCAACAAATAACTGCTGCCACACATGCAAAACATTGCATTCTACTTGCTACTGTATATCTATAATAGCATAGAAAGCCGCCATATAGATTTTTCTTCAATCTTTTTCTTTTATCAGGAGACGCCGCTGTCCAGATGTCCAGATGTCTTCATACCACCCCAGAGACAAACAATGATGGAGTGACTACATGCGATACAGGTACTAAAAAAACATAAAACACACACAATTAAAATCTAGACAAGGGATATATAAACGAACCCGATATCATTCAATCTATAAGAATGGAGCGAAACTAATTTGTTCGTTTAGGCCATGTGGGGCCAAAGTGCCCAATACCGTAATCCAACGGCACTCTAATTGTGTGAGTTTTTTCTTCGAATCTCCACCTCTTATTCCACTCCTGACGTTGTCTATTCCGAAGACACTCAGATCTTTAGGATTGCATTTGTGGTGCTGCCTGAAATGTCTAGGAATCGTCTTTAGGGACACAATATCCTTCGCCTCTTTAGCCACCATGATGTCTCTAATATGTTCACGGGTTCTGATCCTCAATTCACGTGAGGTTAGTCCCACATATGACAAGCCACATGTACATCTTGCCATGTAAACCACATAAGTGGTACTACAGGAGATGTAGTCCGTTATTTTAAATTCTTTTTTCCCGTCGGCAGAGGCAAAGGACAGTGTCCTCACATGATTCCGACACGCCAGGCAGTCACCACATGGGAAGAAACCCCATTTTTTCTTCCCACCTCCAAATATCGATGGATTTTTGGTAATGTAATGACTCTTCACCAACATATCTCTCAGATTTTTTGATCTTCTCGCTGTCATCAGGGGTTCATCTGAGAGATACTTGGCCAAGGTGGGTTCGGTCCTCAGAATAGGCCAATGTCTCCTCAAAATACTTCTCATTGTTCCCCACTGATGATTAAATGTAGAAATATATCGGATTTTCTCATCATCTTTTTTCTTCGTTCTGAGTGGCTGTGACAGTAGATCACATCTTTTCTGATTTTTGGCCCGAGAGTACCCACGCTTTATACTCCTATTGCTGTATCCACGTGATTGGAATCTCTCCCCAAGGTCCACAGATTGCCTCGTAAATGCCTCCTCCGAAGAACATATCCTCCTCATCCTTAAGAACTGTCCTATTGGAATCGCCCCTATAGTGGAGCTATTGTGGGATGAGGAGGCATGGAGGAGTGCATTGACTGAGGTTTCTTTCCTAAACACATCCGTGTGTATGGAGCCATCCAGCCGGGCCTGCAGCAAGATATCGAGAAAGGAGATACTCTCCCTACTGAAGTTATAGGTGAGCCTGATGTTGAGGCTGTTACGGTTCAATTCTTTCATAAATGAATGGAGTTGCTCTACCGGCCCTTGCCAAATGAACAAAATATCATCAATGTACCGATACCACCCCAGTACTTGGGGGGCGGAGTGTGCGCCCCCGAATATTGTTCTCTCCCAATATCCCAAAAATAAATTTGCATACGAAGGCGCACACGCCGCCCCCATCGCGGTCCCGCGACTCTGGAGGTAGTATCGGTCCTTAAAAGTAAAACAATTATGTGTTAGAATGAACTGCAAGAGCCTCAACACCAGGCCCACTACATCTGGATCAATGTTACTGGATTCAAGAAAGAAAGTAGCAGCCTCCATCCCATCATCATGATGGATGGAGGTGTAAAGTGTCTCGATATCTGCCGTGACCAACAGCATGTCTGGCTCCAAGGAAAGCCTATCCAGTCTCCTCAGGACGTCCATAGTGTCTCTGACATAAGAGGGTAGGGTCTCTACTTGTGACCGCAGGTAATAATCGATGTATTTACATATTGGGTCACATAACCCTCCCATGCCAGAGACAATCGGATGTCCCGGGGGATTCACTGAATCCTTATGGACCTTGGGGAGAAGATAAAACGTGGGCATCACAGGGTACTCCACTATCAAGCCATCAAAAGTTTTTTTTACTGATGGTACCCTGATACAAAGCCTCCTCCAAAATCTCTCCAAGTTCCCTCATGAATTTTGGTAATGGGTTCTGGGGCAACATGGTGTAAGTTTCTTTGTTGCGTAATTGTTTGAAAGCCTCTCTTTCGTATTTGTCCGTAGGCCAGATCACCACGTTCCCCCCCTTATCGGATGGCTTTATAACAACATCCCGTAGCTCACGGATTTCTTGCAAAGCCATTCTCTGACACCATGTCAGATTATCCCTCTTTTTTTTATTGCTAATGGTTTTTAACCCCTTAGTGACCGAGCCAAATTTTTGAAATCTGACCAGTGTCACTTTATGTGGTAATAACTCTGCAACGCTTCAACAAATCCCAGTGATTTTGAGATTGTTTTTTCGTGACACATTATACTTTATGATAATGGTAAATTTTGTTCAACATTTTTTGTGTTTATTTATAAAAAATATCAAAAATTTTAGAAAAATGTTAAAAAATTTGCAATTTTCTAAATTTGAATGATTATCCCTTTAATCCAGATAGTCATACAACAGCAAACCATTAATAAATAACATTTCCCACATGTCTGCTTTACATCAGCACCATTTGTAAAATGTTATTTTATTTTGTTAGCATTTTAGGAGGTTTAAAAATGTAGCAACAATTTTTCATTTTTTCAAAGAAATTTACAAAATGTATTTTTTTAGGGACTTATCCATGTTTGAAGTGACTTTAGGGGTCCCATATATTGGGAAACCCACAAACGTGATACCATTTTAAAAACAGCACCCCTAAACATATGGAAAACTGCTGTCAGGTAGTTTATTAACCCTTCAGGTGCTTTACAGGAATTAATGCAAAGTGGTATGACAGAAATGAAAATGTGTATTTTTACCACCTAAATGTTGCCAACTTCTAAACAGATTACTACAGCCGTCAGACTCTAAGGCCACTATTTGGTCATGAATTGCCATGGCAAACATCAGGACAACAAAATCATGATCTGAGGGCACCAATTGTGACAAAGAAGAAGCCCCCACACACTGTTAACCATTTATAATGATGTAGTCACTATTGACAGCAGCATCTAAGGGGTTAAACAGATTTAGAAGGTGCAAATACTGATCGTGGCTGGTACAGAAAGTTGTCAGCTATAGTGGACAGCCAACAGATGCTGGATTGTCATCTGTATGGGGAGGCTATTCTCTTATATCTCAGGTCAGTTAAAAGACGTATTGGCGGTCATTAAGGGGTTAAATCAGCAGCCACTAGGTTAGTAAAAATTTCTACTTGAGGGCATAATGACAAAGGGGGGAACGTGGTCGACCTGGCACGAATCAAAGGAGGAGGTATACCTGTAGGAGGGTTAGCAGACTCTTGCTCCAGTTCTTCCAACATGGCGACAACCTCTTGGTCGGATATCGAAGTCCCCTCAATAGAGTGTCGGGAGTGTAGTTTTTTCAACACAAGTTTTCGCGAAAATACATTCAAATCTTTCAGTGCTGTGAAATAATTATCTTGTCTTTCTGGGGGGATGTAGGGACCTTTCTTTTGTTACCATATCTGGTCACTTTCTGCCACCGATCTCTATATATATCATTCCTCTCTGATCCTAACGTTCCCTTTTCTTCCCTTTTCTCGTCAGTCGATGATACTGACGAGAAAGATACAGATCTCGTTCTTGATCCTGATCCCCTGTTCAACTGGATATTTCTCCACCTGTATACCCTGTTGTTTTTGGCATCAGAAACATCTCGTTGATATTTTTTGTTTTTTAGGGCTACAACCTCCTTTTCCCATTTCTGGAGATTTATATCCCCCCAGAAAGACAAGAGGCCCAAGAATACCACACTCGAGGTAATAAATTTATCACAACACATTCTCACAGAGACCCAGTGTGAGGTTCTGGGCCTCGGTCTTTCATTTTCCCCATGCAATAATTATGATTATTTCACAGCACTGAAAGATTTGAATTTATTTTCGCGAAAACTTGTGTTGAAAAAACTACACTCCCGACACTCTATTGAGGGGACTTCGATATCCGACCAAGAGGTTGTCGCCATGTTGGAAGAACTGGAGCAAGAGTCTGCTAACCCTCCTACAGGTATACCTCCTCCTTTGATTCGTGCCAGGTCGACCACGTTCCCCCCTTTGTCATTATGCCCTCAAGTAGAAATTTTTACTAACCTAGTGGCTGCTGATTTAAAAACCATTAGCAATAAAAAAAAGAGGGATAATCTGACACGGTGTCAGAGAATGGCTTTGCAAGAAATCCGTGAGCTACGGGATGTTGTTATAAAGCCATCCGATAAGGGGGGGAACGTGGTGATCTGGCCTACGGACAAATACGAAAGAGAGGCTTTCAAACAATTACGCAACAAAGAAACTTACACCATGTTGACCCAGAACCCATTACCAAAATTCATGAGGGAACTTGGAGAGATTTTGGAAGAGGCTTTGTATCAGGGTACCATCAGTAAAAAAAAACTTTTGATGGCTTGATAGTGGAGTACCCTGTGATGCCCACGTTTTATCTTCTCCCCAAGGTCCATAAGGATTCAGTGAATCCCCCGGGACGTCCGATTGTCTCTGGCATGGGAGGGTTATGTGACCCAATATGTAAATACATCGATTATTACCTGCGGTCACAAGTAGAGACCCTACCCTCTTATGTCAGAGACACTACGGACGTCCTGAGGAGACTGGATGGGCTTTCCTTGGAGCCAGACATGCTGTTGGTCACGGCAGGTATCGAGACACTTTACACCTCCATCCATCATGATGATGGGATGGAGGCTGCTACTTTCTTTCTTGAATCCAGTAACATTGATCCAGATGTTGTGGGCCTGGTGTTGAGGCTCTTGCAGTTCATTCTAACACATAATTGTTTTACTTTTAAGGACCGATACTACCTCCAGAGTCGCGGGACCGCGATGGGGGCGGCGTGTGCGCCTTCGTATGCAAATTTATTTTTGGGATATTGGGAGAGAACAATATTCGGGGGCGCACACTCCGCCCCCCAAGTACTGGGGTGGTATCGGTACATTGATGATATTTTGTTTATTTGGCAAGGGCCGGTAGAGCAACTCCATTCATTTATGAAAGAATTGAACCGTAACAGCCTCAACATCAGGCTCACCTATAACTTCAGTAGGGAGAGTATCTCCTTTCTCGATATCTTGCTGCAGGCCCGGCTGGATGGCTCCATACACACGGATGTGTTTAGGAAAGAAACCTCAGTCAATGCACTCCTCCATGCCTCCTCATCCCACAATAGCTCCACTATAGGGGCGATTCCAATAGGACAGTTCTTAAGGATGAGGAGGATATGTTCTTCAGAGGAGGTATTTACAAGGCAATCTGTGGACCTTGGGGAGAGATTCCAATCACGTGGATACAGCAATAGGAGTATAAAGCGTGGGTACTCTCGGGCCAAAAATCAGAAAAGATGTGATCTACTGTCACAGCCACTCAGAACGAAGAAAAAAGATGATGAGAAAATCCGATATATTTCTACATTTAATCATCAGTGGGGAACAATGAGAAGTATTTTGAGGAGACATTGGCCTATTCTGAGGACTGAACCCACCTTGGCCAAGTATCTCTCAGATGAACCCCTGATGACAGCGAGAAGATCAAAAAATCTGAGAGATATGTTGGTCAAGAGTCATTACATTACCAAAAATCCATCGACATTTGGAGGTGGGAAGAAAAAATGGGGTTTCTTCCCATGTGGTGACTGCCTGGCATGTCGGAATCATGTGAGGACACTGTCCTTTGCCTCTGCCGACGGGAAAAAAGAATTTAAAATAACGGACTACATCTCCTGTAGTACCACTTATGTGGTTTACATGGCAAGATGTACATGTGGCTTGTCATATGTGGGACTAACCTCACGTGAATTGAGGATCAGAACCCGTGAACATATTAGAGACATCATGGCGGCTAAAGAGGCGAAGGATATTGTGTCCCTAAAGACGATTCCTAGACATTTCAGGCAGCACCACAAATGCAATCCTAAAGATCTGAGTGTCTTCGGAATAGACCACGTCAGGAGTGGAATAAGAGGTGGAGATTCGAAGAAAAAACTCGCACAATTAGAGTGCCGTTGGATTACGGTATTGGGCACTTTGGCCCCACATGGCCTAAACGAACAAATTAGTTTCGCTCCATTCTTATAGATTGAATGATATCGGGTTCGTTTATATATCCCTTGTCTAGATTTTAATTGTGTGTGTTTTATGTTTTTTTAGTACCTGTATCGCATGTAGTCACTCCATCATTGTTTGTCTCTGGGGTGGTATGAAGACATCTGGACATCTGGACAGCGGCGTCTCCTGATAAAAGAAAAAGATTGAAGAATAATCTACATGGCGGCTTTCTATGCTATTATAGATATACAGTAGCAAGTAGAATGCAATGTTTTGCATGTGTGGCAGCAGTTATTTGTTGGTAGGATTTGTTTATATATTTTTTTGTACACTCTTTTGTATTGTTTATATTTTTGTTATAATCCTTTATATATTTTTTGTTTGTGTTTTTCCTGTATAAATTTTTTTGAAATATATATGTTTATCATATATTCTCACTTTTTATATGAATATATTATATTGTATAACTTATGGTGGAAAAGCTGGATGTATATTCAAGTTTTTGCCGCCTTTATCTTATATATAATAGTCGGCATTTATATGCACATATGCTGTTTCTGGTATATTTTATTATTAGATTAGTTTATAGGTATGAGAGGTGGCTAGTTTTTATATCGGGCGGGTTATAATAGGTGGAGATGCCCACCTATCGTCTTATCTTTTCTTAGGTATATGGGTTATCTTAGTAGTACCTTTTCACGATCCACCCCCACATATTTAGGAGTCCCACGCCATAGTTTTGAGTTTAATGTACAACGTTGCGATATAGTGTTGGTATATTATCAATATATACCTGCTGCCCATGTATTCGCCATCAGTTGAGATGGCCGATGGTGCACGCGCGCATGCGCGCCACAGTGAGGTGTGTTGATCATCCTCCCCGCCGTCCAGAAGCGCCGAAGCAGGATATGACGTCACGAGGGTTTTCCCTCCTCCTGCTTCTGGCGCCGGAAATTCCGGGGATGATGGTGCGGTGACTTCACGTTTGGCGGTGCGCATGCGCCAATTACGGCGCGTCATCACTGTTTCAGCTGGCAATGTTCCCTTAAATACCACCCCTAGCACATACACAAACACGACCCCCCGAGGAAGCCAACGCGAAACGCGCGTCGGGGCCGCCGGACGGACGCTGGCACCTAAACAGTGTGGGTAAGACAGGCAGAGTACCGTTTATTTATTTGTACTGGTTTAGATGTCACTGATGCAATATAATGTAGCGTTACCGGGTATGTGTAGTCGGCACTATGCACTTTTATGTGAGAGGATATTTTGAAAGACTGACATTTCCCTGGTAGGCTTTCGGTTTATGCTTTGTCTGCACCCTAGGTGTTATATGCAGCGGTTCCTGTCCGCCGTACATGAACTATATGTGTACACTGTATGTCGAGTCTGTTCTTTGTAACCTTGTGTATTTATGTAATTATGAGATTTAATAAAGTTGTTACTATTTTTACTTCTGGGTGTCTTTATACTCCGTGGTTTGCTTGTAATACTAATACTAATATTCAGCAGTCTCTTTTCAAAGGGAAATTAGTGTTTCTAGTAATACTGGTTCATAATAATCGCACAGTGTAAATGGGGCTTTATACTGAGACATTCTTCCTGAAATTAAACTACGTGCATGAGACCCTAAAAATTTCTATTCCTGCTGGCACCCTAATTAATCCAGGGAAAGTATAGGTTAAAGTGAACGGAACAACATGACTGATTTGGTGATCACTTTGTGCATGAGTCTTTAAAGGGAACCTGTCCTAATAATAATTTTTAATTCTATAGCGCCAACATAGTCCGCAGCACTTAACTATTCAGAGTAGCACGTTGTTCGACACATACCAAGAGGAGTGAGATCCCTGCTCACAATCTTATAATCTACGAATATCCCCAAACACTACTAGGCTATGTGTACATGTTGCGGATCCGCAGCGTTTTTTTCCATGCGGAATTGCACCAAATCCACAAAGGAGTGCTTAAGCAATGTTAACTAATGGGAATCCAGAATAGGTGTGCACATGCTGCGGGAAAAAATCTGCATGATTCAAAGCGTTTTATTTTCCGCAGCATGTCAATTCTTTTTGCGGATCTGCAATGTTTCTGCACCCATTGACGTACATTGTCAGTCAAATTCTCAGCCAAACCGCAGGTGTAAAAAGGTCTGCAGATTTGTGTGCCTAAAACGCTGCAGGAAGAGTGTGAGCGGAGAATATGTGCGTGTCTGTCTGTTTCTGTCTGCGGGTATCTGTGTGTATAGCCAGGCATCGTCTGATAAGACTACTACTCCCATCCGGCTATGTCTGCTGTCACATAAAACAGTGACAGCATGAGCCAATGATGGTACAGTAGCCTCCTCCTCCAGCGACTGTGTTCAATCGTAAAACAAAAAAAAACATTCATACTCACAAAACAACTAATCTCCGACACCCTCGATCTCCTTCAACAAAAATAAAATAATAAACCAACCTAAATACTCCCTGTCTGCTGTAGTCCATTTACCGTGTGTCCCATGACGATCTCACGTGTAGAACGCTCTACCCGGCCTCCAGCGGTACACTGACAGGAGGTAATCCCTCCAGTAGTGTATCACTGCGCTGCCGTGAGAGGTCATCGGAGTACATCAGCTCCAGTTCCCACTTGTGGCACTGCTGCGTAAGAAAATTCTCACGCAAAGGTGCCATGAGTGAGAGCACGAACTCCGATGAACTCTCAGTGATACACTGCAGGAACGATTAGCTCCTGTCAGTGTATCACTGGAGGCCGGGCAGAGCGGTCACATCTTCTGATGTGACTGTTCTACACGTGAGATCATCGTGGGACACTTGGTAAATGGACTACGGCAGACAGGGAGTATTTGTTGGTTTATTTTATTTTTGTGGCTGGAGATCGAGGGCTTCAGGGATTAGGTGATGCAGTAAGTATGGTACATTAAGATTCAATAAAGGAGTCTGTGTGATTATTTCAATTAAAGGACTTTATTCTGGCTGTCTTTATTTACCATATAATTATAGGATTAGTAATGGATAGGGGTCTTATTCACGCTTCTCCATTACTAAGCCGTTGGTTTGATGTCACCGGACAATACAAAGGTGACATCAACATCACAAATATTACCTCACTTGCCACCACTACAGGGCAAGTGGGAAGAGTGAGGCTAAGTGCCAGAATTGGCGCATCTATAAGATGCGCTATTTCTGGGGCGGCTGAGAGCTGATGTTTTTACCCTGGGGGGGTGCCAATATACATAGCCCCTTCCCAGGCTATTAATATCAGTCCGCAGCTGTCTGCCTAGCCTTTGCTGGTTCGATATTATAGAGGGACCCCGTGTAAATTTTTTCTGGGGTTCCCCTGTAAACTAGCCTGTAAACTGTCCTTCCCTGACGAAGGACACAGTCCGAAACGCGCGTCGGGGTGCGCTGTACCTGGAGGATCGGACCGCTTGTAGGAAGAGGTAATTAGCCTGGACTTATCCAACTCTGCATTCAGAATTTTTGTGACTTTGGCACGTCTCACACTATTCATATATGCCATTGTGTATGTCCATATGCACCTTTAATTTTATTGCCTATGTGCTCTCCTCACATACCTGTAATACAGGCTTGGGTCACCTTTTTTGTGCACTTTATTTGCTACTTTTGCACGTATTTATATATATATATATATATATATATATATATATATATAATATTTTTACACTTCCATTTTTTTATTTTTTTTGTCATTTTTTCATTTTTTGTGTTATATATGGTTTTTATACCTTTTTTTTAATACATTTTTTGTGTACCCTTCACTACAATTGCTGAGTGCCTCTAATTCCGGCTATTGAATTGCATTTATTCATATATAATAATATTTATATTTTTTATTTTTTTATCTATTTTTTATTTTTATTTATTTATTTTTTTCTATTCATATGTACCCAGTCCTCTTCGTGTCCGTTGAATTATTGCTATTTTGCTGAAATATTTTGTCTTCCTCCACTTACAGGCACACTTCTGGTGTTGACAATTGTTGCCCAGTATATATATATTTATATATAATTTTTAATAAAGGCATTTTATTATATTGCACCTTTCCTTGTCCTTATCTTGTTCGTAATTTGGTTATTATATATATACCAATACATTCTTTTTAACAAACATGTATTGATTTCCATAAATTGGGTTCTCTGTTATATTCCAGTAAAGGCTAAGCAAACATCTGTGAGCTGATAGTAATAGCCTGGGAACCTTTATGGCTACTGGCTCCTTCCCAGAATATTAACATAAGCTGTCGGCTTTCCCTCTGCTGGTTAAGTTAATTACGCGGGAGCCCATGCAATTTTTTAAAACTTTTTTTGAAAAATAAAGATATTGCATTTCACGCAGATTTCTGAGGGTATGCTTCCACAGTCAGTAATAATGATAATAATCTTTATATAGCGCTTTACAGTTTAACAGCTTCAATCACAACAGTCATAAGTAACAATGTTAACAATACAATTATTAAAGCAACACAAGACGACCCTGCTCGTGAGAACTTACAATCTACAATGAGGTGGGGAGATGCAAAGTACAGGTGTGTATTTACAATGATGTATTTACAATGATGGTCCAGCCATCTTCAGGGAGTGGGAGATAGATGGGGATAGTGAATGGGCTACACACAAACAAAATAACTGATTAGGAAACATGATAGGCCGCTCTGAACAAATGTGTTTCGAGGGAGTGCCTAAAACTATGCAAATTGTAGATGGTCCTAATTTCTTGGGGGTAGAGCATTCCAGAGGATTGGCGCAGCACGGGAGAAGTCTTGTAGTCGGGAGTGGGAGGTACGGATTGGTGCAGAGGTTAGTCGAAAGTCATTTGCAGAGCGCAGAGGTCAGTTAGGCCAATAGACAGAAATGAGGGAGGAGATGTAAGGGGGTGCCGCACTGTGGAGAGCTTTGTGGGTGAGAACAAGTACTTTGAATTGTATCCTGCAATGAATGGGCAGTCCATGTAATGACTGGCGAAGAGCGGATGCGTTTGAGTAACGATTAGCTAGATAGACGACCCTGGCTGCTGCATTAAGGATAGACTGGAGAGGAGAAAGTGGAGTGAAGGGGAGGCCAATTAATAGAGCATTGCAGTAGTCCAGGCGGGAGTGGATCAGGGTGACAGTGATGGTTTTTGTTGTTTCTATAGTGAGAAAACGGCGGATTCTAGAGATGTTCTTTAGGTGTAAGCGGCACGAGCGGGCAAGAGATTGTATATGGGAGGTGAAGGAGAGATCGGAGTCAAACATAACACCCAGACAGCGCGCCTGCTGCTGGGGTGTTATTATGGTGCCACCCACGGAGAGAGAAATGTCAGGTTTAGGGAGGTTAGCGGATGGTGGGAGCAGAAGAAGTTCAGTTTTGGAGAGGTTGAGTTTCAGATAGAGAACTGACATGATGTCGGAGACTGCGAACAGACAGTCAGTGGTGTTCTTGCTGCGGTCCATGCTGTGGGGGAGTGGCTGATGCGTCGCTGCTGGGCATGCCCATGTCGTGGTCATGTGATGTAGGTGGGCCTGTGCTGTGACGCGCATGCGCTCTCATCGGGCGGTTCTTGGGAGATCTGCGACCCAGCGGGGGAACAGGTGGATGACGCGGAGTCATGATGCAGGTATGGATGTACTATGTAAATGGTTTCCCGATTCGTTATCTAGGTTATCTCCTAATGCATATGGAGATGTGATTGGCTGCTTCCATCTTTGGCGCCGATTTCTTGGATAAACCGGATTGGTTTGGAGGACTGACATAGGAGCTCTAGCATTGGCGGATTGTTACCATGGATATGACAACGCCGGATTCTGATTCGCTCGACAGAAGATAAACATTGTATTAACTTTGTATTTTGAAAAGGTTTCACAATTATCTGTGTTGCTGGTGCTTTTTTATTGATCACTTTGGATTTTATATCTATCTGATGTATATTATGTGTTGTATTTTTATAAGCAATTAGCAGCTGGATGGTGATTGGTGCCCTGCGTGGTATCCACACTATTTAAGCTGACATTTTGTACTTTTGTATATGCTTGAAAAAGACCTGGTTCTGGTCGAAACGTTGCTGTTTCATGGCGAAATAAACTACTTTTTTGATACCATTACACCCGGTTGGAGCGCTGTTCATCTACTTTTGGACAGTCAGTGGTGTTCTGTAATACAGCAGGAGTAAGGCCAGGGGATGACGTGTATAGTTGTGTGTCGTCGGCATAAAGATGGTACTGAAAGCCAAATCTGCTGATGGTCTGTCCAATTGGGGCCATGTAGAGGGAGAAGAGAAGGGAGCCAAGGACTGAGCCCTGAGGTATCCTGACAGTGAGAGGAGATAAAGTGGAGCCAGAACACTGAAGGAGCATTCAGAAAGATAGGAGGAGAACCAGGCGAGAGCAGTGTCCTTAATGCCAAGTGACTGTAGCCTAGAGAGTAAGAGAGGGTGGTCAACAGTGTCGAAAGCTGCAGAAAGATCGAGAAGAATGAGCAGAGAGTGGTCACCGTTACATTTTGCTGTCAGAAGGTCATTGGTCACTTTGATGAGTGCAGTTTCTGTCGAGTGTAGGGGGTGGAAGCCGGACTGTGAAGGGTCTAGGAGGGAGTGAGTGGAGAGGTAACGGGTAAGGCGGGAGTAGACTAGGCATTCCAAGAGTATACGCTGTGGGTTGGATGCTGCATACATCTGTGGCACCAACCCGCAGCGGCCAAATGTTACAGCATAGTGGATGGGATTTAAAGAAAACCCATGTCCACTATGTGTGCATCGGCACTAACGGATTCCCTGCGGAAACAGACATGCGGTGCGTCTTTCCAGACCACAGCATGTCTATTTATCTTGCGGAGACGTTCAGTCTCGGCAAGATAAATATCACCCATCCAATATATAGAGTGCAGTGATTCCGCACAGTTCAATTGACAGCTGCGTTCAAGCAGCAGCGCTTTGGACGGAGCGGACACGTGCTGCTTCCAAAGCGTTGCCTATTACTGACCGTGAGGACGTAGCTTAATAACAGTTGCTGTTTTGTTACAGCATATGTAGGTTCATTATGTTAATACTCCTACATAGGCTGGTGTGTGTGTCTTTATTTAATATTAATGATGGTATCTGGCTGAAGAGGTTGCACAAAGAAATGACATCACAATTCTTTTTTTTTTTAAATAATATATCTTTATTTAGCTTACAAATCTGCATGAAAATCCGCATATAAAACGTATCAAATCTGCACTGAATTTCAGCTGCGTTTTCTGCCAAGAGAGACCGAATCCATACAGAATTATACCCAAGCAAATCTGCAACATGTGCACCTAGCCTTAATCTGCAGATTGTCACGACCCCTGCAGTAGATCTTGAGCAGAGGGTCGAATATAGGACACCTGAGTCTCAGAAGGAGCGAGGAGACCTGCGGTGAGCCGAGAGCAGGACCCGCAACATGTGACTCCCGAGAGAGTGGCTAAAGTCGGAGACTACTGCCGGGTGACTGAGGAGACCGGTGAGGCTGGAGCATAGTGAATGAGCCGAGGATGTCAGAGAGATACCGCAGGATGAGATGGGGGAGCGAAGTCAAACACAAAGCCGAGGTCAGAATGCCTGAGATAACGGTGAAATACAACTGGGACAGACAGGTGCAGAGTCAGGGAAGCAAAGCCGGAAGGTCAGAACCAGACGGAACGATAATACTGAATCAGAAGACTAAGCACAATACCAGAAAACAGACTGGGTCAAAGCACAACAAGGGAAAACAGGCAAGCAGTACACAGACACATAAGGGGGTCAGACACACAGACAGAATGAACGTCTAACTGACTAGGAACCTAAGCCTGGTGTGGGTATATATGTCCCTCCCAGATCCAAAAGGAGGCCAAAATCAACCCCGTGAGGATCGGGAGAGAACCCAGGCCACAGACATGACAGTACCCCCCTTTCAACGGGGGACCACTGGACCCCCAGGCATCTCCGGATGCCTGGCATTGAAAGCACAGACCAGTTGATCAGCATGCACCGAGCTGGCAGGAACCCAAGACCGATCTTCCAGAGCATACCCCTTTCAATGTACTAAATACTGTAGATTCCGGCACACCACCCGTGAATTTACAATGCGGTCCACCTCGTACTCCAGCTGCCCCTCCACCAACCCTGGCAGAGTACCGGACGAGGAATCTTCCTCGACCGCTCCCACCGGTTTCAGAAAAGACCTATGAAAGACATAAGTTATTTTGAAGAAGATGGGCAACTGTAACCTGTAGGCCACAAGATTGACCCTTTCCACCACTTTGTAAGGCCCAATAAACCTAGGTCCCAGCTTCATCGAGGGTACCTTGAGTTTGATATTGCGAGTGGACAACCACACCTTATCCCCCACAATGAATGCTGGACCTGACCCCCTCCTCCTATCTGCAAATTGTTTGTATCTCTCCTGGGCCTTGGAGATGTAAGGGTACCGTCACACTATACGATTTACCAACGATCACGACCAGCGATACGACCTGGCCGTGATCGTTGGTAAGTCGTAGTGTGGTCGCTGGAGAGCTGTCACACAGACAGCTCTCCAGCGACCAACAATCCCGAGGTCCCCGGGTAACCAGGGTAAACATCGGGTTACTAAGCGCAGGACCGCGCTTAGTAACCCGATGTTTACCCTGGTTACCAGCGTAAAAAACAAACAAACAGTACATACTTACATTTCGGTGTCTGTCCCTTGCCGTCTGCTTCCCGCACTCACTGACTGCCGGCCGTAAAGTGAAAGCACAGCACAGCGGTGACGTCACCGCTGTGCTCTGCTTTCACCTTACGGCCGGCAGTCAGTGAGTGCGGGAAGCAGACGGCAAGGGACAGACACCGGAATGTAAGTATGTACTGTTTTTTTTTTTTTACATTTACGCTGGTAACCAGGGTAAACATCGGGTTACTAAGCGTGGCCCTGCGCTTAGTAACCCGATGTTTACCCTGGTTACAAGCGAACGCATCGCTAGATCGGTGTCACACACACCGATCCAGCGATGACAGCGGGAGATCCAGCTACGAAAGAATGTTCCAAACGATCTGCTACGACGTACGATTCTCAGCAGGATCCCTGATCGCTGCTGCGTGTCAGACACAGCGATATCGTATGGATATCGCTGGAACGTCACGAATCGTACCGTCGTAGCGACAAAAGTGCCACTGTGTGACGGTACCCTAACTCTCAACCTCCCTCCAAAGGGTTCTCAAACGTTGAACCATACACTCAGCCCAAGGACAACCTGAATCCATATGAGAAAATTCCCTAAAATGTGGGTTGAACCCATAGTTGACCAGAAAGGGAGATTTCCCAGTAGACTGACCCACACAACTGTTGAAAGCAAATTTCGCCTAGGGTAATACCTCACACCAGTCCTCCTGTCTGGCAGAACCTAAGCATCTTAGAATTTGCTCCAGGGACTGATTTGTGCGTTCAGTCTGTCTGTTGGACTTTGGGTGATAAGCAGAGGAAAAAGATAACGTAACCCCCAACTTCTTGCAAAAAGCCCTCCAAAATCTGGCCACAAATTGCACACCTCTGTCCGACACAATATTCACCGGGACGCCATTCAGCCGGACAACATGTTGCAAAAACAAGCGGGCGAAAGTCTCAGCAGACGGTAAAGCGGACAGAGGTTCTAAATGGGCCTGTTTGGAGAACCTATCCACCACCACCCACACCACAGAGTTGCCCCTAGAAAGAGGAAGATTCATGATAAAGGCCATGGACAAATGTGTCCATTGTCTATCTGAAATTGGCAAAGGCACCAATTCCCTGGCCAGCCGGAAATGAGAATTTTTATAACGGGCGCAAACCCCACACATAGACACAAATTTTTTTATATCTCTTATCATAGAGGGCCACCAGAAACTCCTAGCAATAGCCCCCCGGGTGGCCGAAACCCCAAGATGGGCACTCAATGTGGAATCATGAAACTCCCAAAGAAGTCTGAGACGGAAATGTTCCGGTTCAAACAATTTACCTGAGGGTTTACCCGTAGGGGTCAGTGCCTGTGCCTCCAAAACCTCTCTCTCTAATTCAGATGAGGTTTCGGCCACAACCACCCCTGGCTGAAGAATGGAGGATGGAGGTTCGGGAAGAGACAGGGGATCAAAACTTCGGGACAAAGCATCAGCCTTAACATTTTTGAATCCCGGACGGAAGGTACTAGTAAAATGGAAACAGGAAAAAAAAGCACCCAGCAAGCCTGTCTTGGGGTCAATCTCTTTGCAGACTCGATATAGGCTAAATTTTTGTGATCCATGATTACGATAATAGGGTGAACAGCCCCTTCCAAAAAATGCCTCAATTTTTTGACCGCCAACAGCTCCCTATTTCCCACATCATAATTTCTCTCTGCGGAAGAGAATGTTCTAGAAAATAAGACACAAGATTTAAGGTTAGTAAGGCTAGATGGACCCTGAGACAAAACTGCCCCCACCTCAGACGCATCAACTTCCACAATGACGGATCTGGCTGCACCAACACAGGAGCTGAACTAAAACATTTTTTCAAAGCCAGAAAAGAATTCTTCTCAGATACGGACCAGTTCCTCACATCAGCCCCCTTGTGGGTGAGGTCTATCAAAGGCTTAACCACCTGCGAAAAACCCTTAATAAACTTTCTGTAATAATTTGCAAAGCCCAAAAATTGTTACAACCCCTTCAAATCACGAGGTTGCACCCAGTCTGTAATGGCCTGAACCTTTCCAGGATCCATACGGAATCCTTCACCAGACACAATCAAACCCAAAAAAGACAATTCTTGAATGAAAAAAGAACATTTTTCCAATTTGGTATACAAATGATTTTCCCTGAGTCCCGTAAGAATCAGACGCAGATGGTGCAAGTGAGACTGGCTGTCAGAAGAATACACTAGAATGTCATTCAGATAAATCACTACAAAATACCCAATTAAATCAGAGAAAATAACATTAATGAAATGGAAAATAGCAGGAGCATTAGTGAGACCGAAGGGCATGACCAAGTTTTCAAACAGCCCCTGCGGAACAGCCCTCTCAAGGCAGCGTCACTCCATGCAACCTCAGCAGCCCAGCGTCTAAACTCCGAACAGAACCATTCTGCTGAATGCTTCCCCTGTGTCACACTCATCACCATGTCCTCAAGCCTGACGCCCGAGGGCCTCAAAAATGAATCCATGGATTTACATTCCAGTGCGACAGGAGAGAGGGAAAACGCCCACGCTTGTGGAGCCCCGTGTAACTGGAGCGCCCCCAGACGCAGGGCCGCAAGTTACTCTGTACCGGTCCTCTGCTGACTCAGTTCTGGGGATGTCACGGTGGCTGGACCCGGTCCGTGACAACCCTGCTAAGGGGCGCCCAATAAAAGGTGATACGAGTCTGTCAAGGTTTGTGACGCCACCTGTGGTATTCGGTCAGGGTGACCGACGCTGCTTGGGGTCCACTGGGGTGATGTGATGGCAGCTAGATGGTAAACCTTCCCACAGGTGAAGTATGTCCCCAGGGCTTCCCAGTAAGGTGGATGGTGATGGTGTGAGGTGCAGACAATAACGAGGACACAGGGTTGCAGTCTCTTTACCTCTTTACTGAAGACTTCAGGATCCGCAATCCAGAGCACAGTTAACAGGGCTGTCTGAGACTGGCCGGTCCGAAGGCACATCCAGAGTTCCCTTTGCAGGTGGAAATCGTTGCCTACCACTAGCGCCTGTGTGTTGTAGTGCTTCCCTGCTGAGCATTCGGGATAATCCTCACAACTTCTATTCTCGTTCGTTCTAAATCGTTCCAGTTCTTTCTAGTTCTCCTTCCCCCAGTATGTTATGGCTAGGACGCACCCGTTTGACGGGTAGGCTCGGAGCTCTTCTGGGACCCTAGAGGCGCCCCTCTCCACGCGTTGCCCCCTATGTCTGCTTAGGTGATGTAAGGTAGACAGCCAACCTATAATTAACTGTCCTGTGGTATTTGAAGTAAGGCATAAAGTCAGTCACTTCCTCGGTGTTCCGGGCAGCGTCTACGCGCCTCAGTAGGATGTTGCCGTTCTCCGGGCACGACTCCTACTGGCCGGAGTGTGAAGTGTAATGTGTGCTGGTGATACCTGGTTAGAAGAACTCCTTTAGTGCCATCACTCCCCTTAGTGGCAGAGCAACGTTACTGCAACGACCAGGTCTCTGGGGCGCTGCATAACAAGGACATAACAATCCCCACTCTCTGACTTTCATTCCCAGACGCACGGGGAGGAAACGCAAAAAACAACTTGCACCCTAAACCCAGAAAAATAATCAGGTAATTTTACTGGTGATTCAGGAGCCACCAAAGACACATCAGTGGGACCCTCAACCCTAGCCCCTAATAGTACCGAGCCCTGTCTGCCACATCTCTTTGCACTAGTTGATGTGACTGAGCCAGAGCACGCTGTTCCATAGACAGCTTCGGCATTGAATGGGTGAGATCATTTCCGTAAGGGATCCATCTTTCCCCTGGGACCCACCCCCTTCTCGCCCAACCAGAGGAGGAAAAGAGGTAAGGTCAGTTATAATGTCACGACCCCTGCAGTAGATCTTGAGCAGAGGGTCGAATACAGGACACCTGAGTCTCAGAAGGAGTGAGGAGAGGTGCAGTGAGCTGAGCGCAGGACCTGCAACATGTGACTCCCAAGGGAGTGGCTGAAGACGGAGACTACTGCCGGGTGATGCACTGCAGCGCTAAAACATGTAAACTTGAAAACACGAAATTTGAACTGCATTACTGCACTAGAAATATGAAAAATGAGAGCTTTTAGTGCATAAAAATGGCCAATTTTATGTGTACCTGGTAGCCCCTTTACGGCATCTCTCTTATACCAGGTCCTAAACTTGCCTTACCTCGCTGAGAATAAACGTCTCCATCTGAATGGGTGCATGTGAAACCTCTTCTTAGACTAAAATTCTCTCTCTGTGGAGGAGTATTGGACCTGCTCTAATTAAAACACCTGAAGCTAGGAGGCGGAGTGCACGATCAGAAGGCTAAAGAATACATTTCAAAAACCTGACCGGCACATCCAAACATAGACTAAGTGTGAACAGGTGCTGAACCTAGAGTCGCCAACTCGTATATACAGGTCCTTCTCAAAAAATTAGCATATAGTGTTAAATTTCATTATTTACCATAATGTAATGATTACAATTAAACTTTCATATATTATAGATTCATTATCCACCAACTGAAATTTGTCAGGTCTTTTATTGTTTTAATACTGATGATTTTGGCATACAACTCCTGATAACCCAAAAAATCTGTCTCAATAAATTAGCATATCAAGAAAAGGTTCTCTAAACGACCTATTACCCTAATCTTCTGAATCAACTAATTAACTCTAAACACATGCAAAAGATACCTGAGGCTTTTATAAACTCCCTGCCTGGTTCATTACTCAAAACCCCCATCATGGGTAAGACTAGCGACCTGACAGATGTCAAGAAGGCCATCATTGACACCCTCAAGCAAGAGGGTAAGACCCAGAAAGAAATTTCTCAACAAATAGGCTGTTCCCAGAGTGCTGTATCAAGGCACCTCAATGGTAAGTCTGTTGGAAGGAAACAATGTGGCAGAAAACGCTGTACAACGAGAAGAGGAGACCTGACCCTGAGGAAGATTGTGGAGAAGGACCGATTCCAGACCTTGGGGAACCTGAGGAAGCAGTGGACTGAGTCTGGTGTGGAAACATCCAGAGCCACCGTGCACAGGCGTGTGCAGGAAATGGGCTACAGGTGCCGCATTCCCCAGGTAAAGCCACTTTTGAGCTACAGAGAAGCAGCACTGGACTGTTGCTAAGTGGTCCCAAGTACTTTTTTCTGATGAAAGCAAATTTTGCATGTCATTCGGAAATCAAGGTGCCAGAGTCTGGAGGAAGACTGGGGAGAAGGAAATGCCAAAATGCCTGAAGTCCAGTGTCAAGTACCCACAGTCAGTGATGGTGTGGGGTGCCATGTCAGCTGCTGGTGTTGGTCCACTGTGTTTCATCAAGGGCAGGGTCAATGCAGCTAGCTATCAGGAGATTTTGGAGCACTTCATGCTTCCATCGGCTGAAATGCTTTATGGAGATGAAGATTTCATTTTTCAGCACGACCTGGCACCTGCTCACAGTGCCAAAACCACTGGTAAATGGTTTACTGACCATGGTATTACTGTGCTCAATTGGCCTGCCAACTCTCCTGACCTGAACCCCATAGAGAATCTGTGGGATATTGTGAAGAGAAAGTTGAGAGACGCAAGACCCAACACTCTGGATGAGCTTAAGGCTGCTATTGAAGCATCCTGGGCCTCCATAACATCTCAGCAGTGTCACAGGCTGATTGCCTCCATGCCACGCCGCATTGAAGCAGTCATTTCTGCCAAAGGATTCCCGACCAAGTATTGAGTGCATAACTGAACATTATTATTTGTTGGTTTTTTTGTTTGTTATTAAAAAACACTTTTATTTGATTGGATGGGTGAAATATGCTAATTTATTGAGACAGGTTTTTTGGGTTATCAGGAGTTGTATGCCAAAATCATCAGTATTAAAACAATAAAAGACCTGACAAATTTCAGTTGGTGGATAATGAATCTATAATATATGAAAGTTTAATTGTAATCATTACATTATGGTAAATAATGAAATTTAACACTATATGCTAATTTTTTGAGAAGGACCTGTAGTTAAGTAAATAAGGCAGCACACTGCAGCGCTAAAACATGTAAACTTGAAAACACGAAATTTGAACTGCATTACTGCACTAGAAATATGAAAAATGAGAGCTTTTAGCGCATAAAAATGGCCAATTTTATGTGTACCTGGTAGCCCCTTTACGGCATCTGTTATGACCTGGTGGTTAGGACAATAATGGACCTGGTGGTTAAGTGCACACGGAAAGACCTGATAGTTACAATAATACAGGACAAGCTCTGGGACGTGGGAACTCTGCTGACCGCAATCCCTAATCCTATCACACACACTAGAAATAGCCGTGGATTGCTCCTAACGCTCCCTATGCAACTCATCACAGCCTAAGAACTAGCTAGCCCTAAAGATAGAAAAATAAAGCCTACCTTGCCTCAGAGAAATTCCCCAAAGGAAAAGGCAGCCCCCCACATATAATGACTGTGAGTAAAGATGAAAATCACAAACAGAGAGATGAAATAGATTTTAGCAAAGAGAGGCCCGACTTACTGAACAGACAGAGGATAGGAAAGGTAACTTTGCGGTCAGCACAAAAACTACAAAAAACCACGCAGAGAGCGCAAAAAGACCCTCCGCACCGACTCACGGTGCGGAGGCGCACCTCTGCATTCCAGAGCTTCCAGCAAGCAAGACAAAAATCAAAATAGCAAGCTGGACAAAAAGTAGCAAACAAGAGAAAATAAAGCAGGAACTTAGCTTCTGCTGGAGAAGACAGGTCACCAGAACGATCCAGGAGCGAACTAGACCAATACTAGAACATTGACAGGTGGCATGGAGCAATGATCTAAGTGGAATTAAATAGAGCAGCCAGCTACCAAATTAACCTCGTCACCTGTGGAAGGAAACTCAGAAGCTGCAGCCCCACTCACAACCACCAGAGGAAGCCCATGGACAGAACCAGCCGAAGTACCATTCATGACCACAGGAGGGAGCTTGACAACAGAATTCACAACACTACCCCCCCCCCCCCCTTGAGGAGCGGTCAGCGAACCCTCACCAGAGCCCCCAGGCCGACCAGGACGAGCCAAATGAAAGGCACGAACCAGATCGGCAGCATGAACATCAGAGGCAAAGACCCAGGAATTATCTTCCTGACCATAACCCTTCCACTTGACCAGGTACTGGAGTTTCCATCTCGAAATATGAGAATCCAAAATCTTCTCCACCACATATTCCAACTCCCCCTCAACCAACACCGGGGCAGGAGGATCAACGGATGGAACCACAGGCGCCACGTATCTCCGCAACAACGACCTATGGAACACATTATGGATGGCAAAAGAAGCTGGAAGGGTCAAACGAAATGACGCAGGATTGAGAACCTCAGAAATCTTATACGGACCAATGAAACGAGGCTTAAACTTAGGAGAGGAAACCTTCATAGAAACATAACGAGACGACAACCAAACCAAATCCCCAACACGAAGTCGGGGACCCACACAGCGCCGGCGGTTAGCGAAACGTTGAGCCTTCTCCTGGGACAATGTCAAATTGTCCACCACATGAGTCCAAATCTGCTGCAACCTATCCACCACAGTATCTACACCAGGACAGTCCGAAGACTCAACCTGCCCTGAAGAGAAACGAGGATGGAAACCAGAATTGCAGAAAAACGGCGAAACCAAAGTAGCCGAGCTGGCCCGATTATTAAGGGCGAACTCAGCCAAAGGCAAAAAGGACACCCAATCATCCTGATCAGCAGAAACAAAGCATCTCAGATATGTTTCCAAAGTCTGATTAGTTCGTTCGGTTTGGCCATTTGTCTGAGGATGGAAAGCCGAGGAAAAAGACAAATCAATGCCCATCCTAGCACAAAAGGATTGCCAAAACCTCGAAACAAAGTGGGAACCTCTGTCCGAAACGATGTTCTCCGGAATGCCATGTAAACGAACCACATGCTGGAAAAACAATGGCACCAAATCAGAGGAGGAAGGCAATTTAGACAAGGGTACCAAATGGACCATCTTAGAGAAGCGATCACAAACCACCCAAATGACCGACATCTTTTGAGAGACAGGGAGATCTGAAATAAAATCCATAGAAATATGCGTCCAGGGCCTCTTCGGGACCGGCAAGGGCAAAAGCAGCCCACTGGCACGAGAACAGCAGGGCTTAGCCCGAGCACAAGTCCCACAGGACTGCACAAAAGAACGCACATCCCGTGACAAAGACGGCCACCAAAAGGATCTAGCCACCAAATCTCTGGTACCAAAGATTCCAGGATGACCAGCCAACACCAAACAATGAACCTCAGAGATAACTCTACTAGTCCATTTATCAGGGACAAACAGTTTCTCCGCTGGGCAACGGTCAGGTCTATCAGCCTGAAATTTTTGCAGCACCCGCCGCAAATCAGGGGAGATGGCAGACAAAATTACCCCCTCTTTGAGAATACCCGCCGGCTCAGGAACACCCGGAGAGTCGGGCACAAAACTCCTTGACAGGGCATCAGCCTTCACATTCTTAGAGCCCGGAAGGTACGAAACCACAAAATCAAAACGGGAGAAAAATTGAGACCATCGAGCCTGTCTAGGATTCAACCGTTTGGCAGACTCGAGATAAGTCAAATTCTTGTGATCCGTCAAGACCACCACGCGATGCTTGGCTCCTTCAAGCCAATGACGCCACTCCTCGAATGCCCACTTCATGGCCAACAACTCTCGATTGCCAACATAGTAACATAGTAACATAGTTAGTAAGGCCGAAAAAAGACACTTGTCCATCCAGTTCAGCCTATATTCCATCATAATAAATACCCAGATCTACGTCCTTCTACAGAACCTAATAATTGTATGATACAATATTGTTCTGCTCCAGGAAGACATCCAGGCCTCTCTTGAACCCCTCGACTGAGTTCGCCATCACCACCTCCTCAGGCAAGCAATTCCAGATTCTCACTGCCCTAACAGTAAAGAATCCTCTTCTATGTTGGTGGAAAAACCTTCTCTCCTCCAGACGCAAAGAATGCCCCCTTGTGCCCGTTTTCCTTGGTATAAACAGATCCTCAGCGAGATATTTGTATTGTCCCCTTATATACTTATACATGGTTATTAGATCGCCCCTCAGTCGTCTTTTTTCTAGACTAAATAATCCTAATTTCGCTAATCTATCTGGGTATTGTAGTTCTCCCATCCCCTTTATTAATTTTGTTGCCCTCCTTTGTACTCTCTCAAGTTCCATTATATCCTTCCTGAGCACCGGTGCCCAAAACTGGACACAGTACTCCATGTGCGGTCTAACTAGGGATTTGTACAGAGGCAGTATAATGCTCTCATCATGTGTATCCAGACCTCTTTTAATGCACCCCATGATCCTGTTTGCCTTGGCAGCTGCTGCCTGGCACTGGCTGCTCCAGGTAAGTTTATCATTAACTAGGATCCCCAAGTCCTTCTCCCTGTCAGATTTACCCAGTGGTTTCCCGTTCAGTGTGTAATGGTGATATTGATTCCCTCTTCCCATGTGTATAACCTTACATTTATCATTGTTAAACCTCATCTGCCACCTTTCAGCCCAAGTTTCCAACTTATCCAGATCCATCTGTAGCAGAATACTATCTTCTCTTGTATTAACTGCTTTACATAGTTTTGTATCATCTGCAAATATCGATATTTTACTGTGTAAACCTTTTACCAGATCATTAATGAATATGTTGAAGAGAACAGGTCCCAATACTGACCCCTGCGGTACCCCACTGGTCACAGCGACCCAGTTAGAGACTATACCATTTATAACCACCCTCTGCTTTCTATCACTAAGCAAGTTACTAACCCATTTACACACATGTTCCCCCAGACCAAGCATTCTCATTTTGTGTACCAACCTCTTGTGCGGCACGGTATCAAACGCTTTGGAAAAATCGAGATATACCACGTCCAATGACTCACCGTGGTCCAGCCTATAGCTTACCTCTTCATAAAAACTGATTAGATTGGTTTGACAGGAGCGATTTCTCATAAACCCATGCTGATATGGAGTTAAACAGTTATTCTCATTGAGATAATCCAGAATAACATCCCTTAGAAACCCTTCAAATATTTTACCAACAATAGAGGTTAGACTTACTGGCCTATAATTTCCAGGTTCACTTTTAGAGCCCTTTTTGAATATTGGCACCACATTTGCTATGCGCCAGTCCTGCGGAACAGACTCTGTCGCTATAGAGTCACTAAAAATAAGAAATAATGGTTTATCTATTACATTACTTAGTTCTCTTAGTACTCGTGGGTGTATGCCATCCGGACCCGGAGATTTATCTATTTTAATCTTATTTAGCCGGTTTCGCACCTCTTCTTGGGTTAGATTGGTGACCCTTAATATATGGTTTTCATTGTTTCTTGGGATTTCACCTAGCATTTCATTTTCCACCGTGAATACCGTGGAGAAGAAGGTGTTTAATATGTTAGCTTTTTCCTCGTCATCTACAACCATTCTTTCCTCACTATTTTTTAAGGGGCCTACATTTTCAGTTTTTATTCTTTTACTATTGATATAGTTGAAGAACAGTTTGGGATTAGTTTTACTCTCCTTAGCAATGTGCTTCTCTGTTTCCTTTTTGGCAGCTTTAATTAGTTTTTTAGATAAAGTATTTTTCTCCCTATAGTTTTTTAGAGCTTCAATGGTGCCATCCTGCTTTAGTAGTGCAAATGCTTTCTTTTTACTGTTAATTGCCTGTCTTACTTCTTTGTTTAGCCACATTGGGTTTTTCCTATTTCTAGTCCTTTTATTCCCACAAGGTATAAACCGCTTACACTGCCTATTTAGGATGTTCTTAAACATTTCCCATTTATTATCTGTATTCTTATTTCTGAGGATATTGTCCCAGTCTACCAGATTAAGGGCATCTCTAAGCTGTTCAAACTTTGCCTTCCTAAAGTTCAATGTTTTTGTGACTCCCTGACAAGTCCCCCTAGTGAAAGACAGGTGAAACTGCACAATATTGTGGTCGCTATTTCCTAAATGCCCGACCACCTGCAGATTTGTTATTCTGTCAGGTCTATTAGATAGTATTAGGTCTAAAAGTGCTGCTCCTCTGGTTGGATTCTGCACCAATTGTGAAAGATAATTTTTCTTGGTTATTAGCAGAAACCTGTTGCCTTTATGGGTTTCACAGGTTTCTGTTTCCCAGTTAATATCCGGGTAGTTAAAGTCCCCCATAACCAGGACCTCATTATGGGTTGCAGCTTCATCTATCTGCTTTAGAAGTAGACTTTCCATGCTTTCTGTTATATTTGGGGGTTTGTAACAGACCCCAATGAGAATTTTGTTACCATTTTTCCCTCCATGAATTTCAACCCATATGGACTCGACATCCTCATTCCCTTCGCTAATATCCTCCCTTAAAGTGGACTTTAGACAAGACTTTACATAGAGACAAACCCCTCCTCCTCTCCGATTTTTACGATCCTTTCTAAACAGACTGTAACCCTGTAAGTTGACTGCCCAGTCATAGCTTTCATCTAACCATGTCTCGGTTATTCCCACTATGTCAAAGTTACCTGTAGATATTTCTGCTTCTAGTTCTTCCATCTTGTTTGTCAGGCTTCTGGCGTTTGCGAGCATGCAGTTTAGAGGATTTTGTTTTGTTCCAATCTCCTCACTGTGGATTGTTTTAGAAATGTTCTTACCTCCCTTCAGAGTATGTTTTCCTGGGTCGTCTTTGTTCGAGTCTAATGTTTTTCTTCCCGTCCCCTCTTCTTCTAGTTTAACGCCCTCCTGATGAGTGTAGCGAGTCTTCTGGCGAATGTGTGTTTCCCAGGTTTGTTGAGGTGTAGTCCGTCTCTGGCGAGGAGTCCATCATACCAGTAATTCACACCGTGGTCCAGGAATCTGAATCCTTGTTGTCTGCACCATCGTCTTAGCCAGTTGTTTGCATCAAGGATCCTGTTCCATCTCCTGGTGCCATGCCCGTCTACTGGAAGGATAGAAGAAAAAACTACCTGTGCATCCAGTTCCTTTACTTTCTTCCCCAACTCTTCAAAGTCCTTGCAGATTGTCGGTAGGTCCTTCCTTGCCGTGTCATTGGTGCCAACATGTATCAGAAGAAATGGGTGGACGTCCTTGGAGCTGAAGAGCTTTGGTATCCTATCGGTCACATCCTTGATCATCGCACCTGGAAGGCAGCATACTTCTCTTGCAGTTATGTCCGGTCTGCAGATGGCTGCTTCTGTGCCTCTCAGTAGTGAGTCTCCCACCACCACCACCACTCTTCGTTGCTTCTTGGCTGTACTTTTTGCTGTCACTTGTTGCTGTGTGCCCTTTTCTTTTTTGCTTGCTGGTATTGCTTCATCCTTAGGTGTGCCATCTTCATCCTCTACAAAGATTTGATATCGGTTCTTCAGTTGTGTGGTTGGTGATTTCTCCATGGTCTTCTTGCTTCTTTTGGTCACATGCTTCCACTCATCTGCTTTTGGAGGTTCTCTGACACTTTTTTCACCTTCTGTGACCAGTAGAGATGCTTCTGTTCTGTCTAGAAAGTCTTCATTCTCTTTGATGAGTTTCAAAGTTGCTATTCTTTCTTCCAGACCCCGCACCTTTTCTTCTAAAAGGGCCACTAGTCTACACTTCTGACAGGTGAAATTGGATTCTTCTTCTGGTCGATCTATGAACATGTAGCACATGCTGCAGCTCACCATGTAGGTTGTCACATCTGCCATGTTGCTCCTAGATCCTGCTGACTTGCTGTGTGTTTTCCTTCTTGTGTAATCTACTCAGCCAAGCTCTCTTGCAATAATGTCCTACAGGCAAAAATTCGCGCGCCGTAAGGCGCGCGGTTTGGTGATGCTTTCGAAGCAGCTGGTCCCGGCTGTACCCAACGATCTTCTAGCTTAGGAAGACTTCGCTTCTCCCAGAAGGCACCTGGAATATGCAAATTAGCCTCCTGAAGCTTGAATCCCTGGTTTGGTGATGCTTTCGAAGCAGCTGGTCCCGGCTGTACCCAACGATCTTCTAGCTTAGGGAGACTTCGCTTCTCCCAGAAGGCACCTGGAATATGCAAATTAGCCTCCTGAAGCTTGAATCCCTGGTTTGGTGATGCTTTCGAAGCAGCTGGTCCCGACCGTACCCAACGATCTTCTAGCTTAGGGAGACTTCGCTTCTCCCAGAAGGCACCTGGAATATGCAAATTAGCCTCCTGAAGCTTGAATCCCTGGTTTGGTGATGCTTTCGAAGCAGCTGGTCCCGGCCGTACCCAACGATCTTCTAGCTTAGGGAGACTTCGCTTCTCCCAGAAGGCACCTGGAATATGCAAATTAGCCTCCTGAAGCTTGAATCCCTGGTTTGGTGATGCTTTCGAAGCAGCTGGTCCCGACCGTACCCAACGATCTTCTAGCTTAGGGAGACTTCGCTTCTCCCAGAAGGCACCTGGAATATGCAAATTAGCCTCCTGAAGCTTGAATCCCTGGTTTGGTGATGCTTTCGAAGCAGCTGGTCCCGGCTGTACCCAACGATCTTCTAGCTTAGGAAGACTTCGCTTCTCCCAGAAGGCACCTGGAATATGCAAATTAGCCTCCTGAAGCTTGAATCCCTGGTTTGGTGATGCTTTCGAAGCAGCTGGTCCCGGCTGTACCCAACGATCTTCTAGCTTAGGGAGACTTCGCTTCTCCCAGAAGGCACCTGGAATATGCAAATTAGCCTCCTGAAGCTTGAATCCCTGGTTTGGTGATGCTTTCGAAGCAGCTGGTCCCGACCGTACCCAACGATCTTCTAGCTTAGGGAGACTTCGCTTCTCCCAGAAGGCACCTGGAATATGCAAATTAGCCTCCTGAAGCTTGAATCCCTGGTTTGGTGATGCTTTCGAAGCAGCTGGTCCCGGCCGTACCCAACGATCTTCTAGCTTAGGGAGACTTCGCTTCTCCCAGAAGGCACCTGGAATATGCAAATTAGCCTCCTGAAGCTTGAATCCCTGGTTTGGTGATGCTTTCGAAGCAGCTGGTCCCGACCGTACCCAACGATCTTCTAGCTTAGGGAGACTTCGCTTCTCCCAGAAGGCACCTGGAATATGCAAATTAGCCTCCTGAAGCTTGAATCCCTGGTTTGGTGATGCTTTCGAAGCAGCTGGTCCCGGCTGTACCCAACGATCTTCTAGCTTAGGAAGACTTCGCTTCTCCCAGAAGGCACCTGGAATATGCAAATTAGCCTCCTGAAGCTTGAATCCCTGGTTTGGTGATGCTTTCGAAGCAGCTGGTCCCGGCTGTACCCAACGATCTTCTAGCTTAGGGAGACTTCGCTTCTCCCAGAAGGCACCTGGAATATGCAAATTAGCCTCCTGAAGCTTGAATCCCTGGTTTGGTGATGCTTTCGAAGCAGCTGGTCCCGACCGTACCCAACGATCTTCTAGCTTAGGGAGACTTCGCTTCTCCCAGAAGGCACCTGGAATATGCAAATTAGCCTCCTGAAGCTTGAATCCCTGGTTTGGTGATGCTTTCGAAGCAGCTGGTCCCGGCCGTACCCAACGATCTTCTAGCTTAGGGAGACTTCGCTTCTCCCAGAAGGCACCTGGAATATGCAAATTAGCCTCCTGAAGCTTGAATCCCTGGTTTGGTGATGCTTTCGAAGCAGCTGGTCCCGGCTGTACCCAACGATCTTCTAGCTTAGGGAGACTTCGCTTCTCCCAGAAGGCACCTGGAATATGCAAATTAGCCTCCTGAAGCTTGAATCCCTGGTTTGGTGATGCTTTCGAAGCAGCTGGTCCCGACCGTACCCAACGATCTTCTAGCTTAGGGAGACTTCGCTTCTCCCAGAAGGCACCTGGAATATGCAAATTAGCCTCCTGAAGCTTGAATCCCTGGTTTGGTGATGCTTTCGAAGCAGCTGGTCCCGGCCGTACCCAACGATCTTCTAGCTTAGGGAGACTTCGCTTCTCCCAGAAGGCACCTGGAATATGCAAATTAGCCTCCTGAAGCTTGAATCCCTGGTTTGGTGATGCTTTCGAAGCAGCTGGTCCCGGCCGTACCCAACGATCTTCTAGCTTAGGAAGACTTCGCTTCTCCCAGAAGGCACCTGGAATATGCAAATTAGCCTCCTGAAGCTTGAATCCCTGGTTTGGTGATGCTTTCGAAGCAGCTGGTCCCGGCTGTACCCAACGATCTTCTAGCTTAGGGAGACTTCGCTTCTCCCAGAAGGCACCTGGAATATGCAAATTAGCCTCCTGAAGCTTGAATCCCTGGTTTGGTGATGCTTTCGAAGCAGCTGGTCCCGACCGTACCCAACGATCTTCTAGCTTAGGGAGACTTCGCTTCTCCCAGAAGGCACCTGGAATATGCAAATTAGCCTCCTGAAGCTTGAATCCCTGGTTTGGTGATGCTTTCGAAGCAGCTGGTCCCGGCCGTACCCAACGATCTTCTAGCTTAGGGAGACTTCGCTTCTCCCAGAAGGCACCTGGAATATGCAAATTAGCCTCCTGAAGCTTGAATCCCTGGTTTGGTGATGCTTTCGAAGCAGCTGGTCCCGGCCGTACCCAACGATCTTCTAGCTTAGGGAGACTTCGCTTCTCCCAGAAGGCACCTGGAATATGCAAATTAGCCTCCTGAAGCTTGAATCCCTGGTTTGGTGATGCTTTCGAAGCAGCTGGTCCCGGCCGTACCCAACGATCTTCTAGCTTAGGGAGACTTCGCTTCTCCCAGAAGGCACCTGGAATATGCAAATTAGCCTCCTGAAGCTTGAATCCCTGGTTTGGTGATGCTTTCGAAGCAGCTGGTCCCGGCCGTACCCAACGATCTTCTAGCTTAGGGAGACTTCGCTTCTCCCAGAAGGCACCTGGAATATGCAAATTAGCCTCCTGAAGCTTGAATCCCTGGTTTGGTGATGCTTTCGAAGCAGCTGGTCCCGGCCGTACCCAACGATCTTCTAGCTTAGGGAGACTTCGCTTCTCCCAGAAGGCACCTGGAATATGCAAATTAGCCTCCTGAAGCTTGAATCCCTGGTTTGGTGATGCTTTCGAAGCAGCTGGTCCCGGCCGTACCCAACGATCTTCTAGCTTAGGGAGACTTCGCTTCTCCCAGAAGGCACCTGGAATATGCAAATTAGCCTCCTGAAGCTTGAATCCCTGGTTTGGTGATGCTTTCGAAGCAGCTGGTCCCGGCCGTACCCAACGATCTTCTAGCTTAGGGAGACTTCGCTTCTCCCAGAAGGCACCTGGAATATGCAAATTAGCCTCCTGAAGCTTGAATCCCTGGTTTGGTGATGCTTTCGAAGCAGCTGGTCCCGGCCGTACCCAACGATCTTCTAGCTTAGGGAGACTTCGCTTCTCCCAGAAGGCACCTGGAATATGCAAATTAGCCTCCTGAAGCTTGAATCCCTGGTTTGGTGATGCTTTCGAAGCAGCTGGTCCCGGCCGTACCCAACGATCTTCTAGCTTAGGGAGACTTCGCTTCTCCCAGAAGGCACCTGGAATATGCAAATTAGCCTCCTGAAGCTTGAATCCCTGGTTTGGTGATGCTTTCGAAGCAGCTGGTCCCGGCCGTACCCAACGATCTTCTAGCTTAGGGAGACTTCGCTTCTCCCAGAAGGCACCTGGAATATGCAAATTAGCCTCCTGAAGCTTGAATCCCTGGTTTGGTGATGCTTTCGAAGCAGCTGGTCCCGGCCGTACCCAACGATCTTCTAGCTTAGGGAGACTTCGCTTCTCCCAGAAGGCACCTGGAATATGCAAATTAGCCTCCTGAAGCTTGAATCCCTGGTTTGGTGATGCTTTCGAAGCAGCTGGTCCCGGCCGTACCCAACGATCTTCTAGCTTAGGGAGACTTCGCTTCTCCCAGAAGGCACCTGGAATATGCAAATTAGCCTCCTGAAGCTTGAATCCCTGGTTTGGTGATGCTTTCGAAGCAGCTGGTCCCGGCCGTACCCAACGATCTTCTAGCTTAGGGAGACTTCGCTTCTCCCAGAAGGCACCTGGAATATGCAAATTAGCCTCCTGAAGCTTGAATCCCTGGTTTGGTGATGCTTTCGAAGCAGCTGGTCCCGGCCGTACCCAACGATCTTCTAGCTTAGGGAGACTTCGCTTCTCCCAGAAGGCACCTGGAATATGCAAATTAGCCTCCTGAAGCTTGAATCCCTGGTTTGGTGATGCTTTCGAAGCAGCTGGTCCCGGCCGTACCCAACGATCTTCTAGCTTAGGGAGACTTCGCTTCTCCCAGAAGGCACCTGGAATATGCAAATTAGCCTCCTGAAGCTTGAATCCCTGGTTTGGTGATGCTTTCGAAGCAGCTGGTCCCGGCCGTACCCAACGATCTTCTAGCTTAGGGAGACTTCGCTTCTCCCAGAAGGCACCTGGAATATGCAAATTAGCCTCCTGAAGCTTGAATCCCTGGTTTGGTGATGCTTTCGAAGCAGCTGGTCCCGGCCGTACCCAACGATCTTCTAGCTTAGGGAGACTTCGCTTCTCCCAGAAGGCACCTGGAATATGCAAATTAGCCTCCTGAAGCTTGAATCCCTGGTTTGGTGATGCTTTCGAAGCAGCTGGTCCCGGCCGTACCCAACGATCTTCTAGCTTAGGGAGACTTCGCTTCTCCCAGAAGGCACCTGGAATATGCAAATTAGCCTCCTGAAGCTTGAATCCCTGGTTTGGTGATGCTTTCGAAGCAGCTGGTCCCGGCCGTACCCAACGATCTTCTAGCTTAGGGAGACTTCGCTTCTCCCAGAAGGCACCTGGAATATGCAAATTAGCCTCCTGAAGCTTGAATCCCTGGTTTGGTGATGCTTTCGAAGCAGCTGGTCCCGGCCGTACCCAACGATCTTCTAGCTTAGGGAGACTTCGCTTCTCCCAGAAGGCACCTGGAATATGCAAATTAGCCTCCTGAAGCTTGAATCCCTGGTTTGGTGATGCTTTCGAAGCAGCTGGTCCCGGCCGTACCCAACGATCTTCTAGCTTAGGGAGACTTCGCTTCTCCCAGAAGGCACCTGGAATATGCAAATTAGCCTCCTGAAGCTTGAATCCCTGGTTTGGTGATGCTTTCGAAGCAGCTGGTCCCGGCCGTACCCAACGATCTTCTAGCTTAGGGAGACTTCGCTTCTCCCAGAAGGCACCTGGAATATGCAAATTAGCCTCCTGAAGCTTGAATCCCTGGTTTGGTGATGCTTTCGAAGCAGCTGGTCCCGGCCGTACCCAACGATCTTCTAGCTTAGGGAGACTTCGCTTCTCCCAGAAGGCACCTGGAATATGCAAATTAGCCTCCTGAAGCTTGAATCCCTGGTTTGGTGATGCTTTCGAAGCAGCTGGTCCCGGCCGTACCCAACGATCTTCTAGCTTAGGGAGACTTCGCTTCTCCCAGAAGGCACCTGGAATATGCAAATTAGCCTCCTGAAGCTTGAATCCCTGGTTTGGTGATGCTTTCGAAGCAGCTGGTCCCGGCCGTACCCAACGATCTTCTAGCTTAGGGAGACTTCGCTTCTCCCAGAAGGCACCTGGAATATGCAAATTAGCCTCCTGAAGCTTGAATCCCTGGTTTGGTGATGCTTTCGAAGCAGCTGGTCCCGGCCGTACCCAACGATCTTCTAGCTTAGGGAGACTTCGCTTCTCCCAGAAGGCACCTGGAATATGCAAATTAGCCTCCTGAAGCTTGAATCCCTGGTTTGGTGATGCTTTCGAAGCAGCTGGTCCCGGCCGTACCCAACGATCTTCTAGCTTAGGGAGACTTCGCTTCTCCCAGAAGGCACCTGGAATATGCAAATTAGCCTCCTGAAGCTTGAATCCCTGGTTTGGTGATGCTTTCGAAGCAGCTGGTCCCGGCCGTACCCAACGATCTTCTAGCTTAGGGAGACTTCGCTTCTCCCAGAAGGCACCTGGAATATGCAAATTAGCCTCCTGAAGCTTGAATCCCTGGTTTGGTGATGCTTTCGAAGCAGCTGGTCCCGGCCGTACCCAACGATCTTCTAGCTTAGGGAGACTTCGCTTCTCCCAGAAGGCACCTGGAATATGCAAATTAGCCTCCTGAAGCTTGAATCCCTGGTTTGGTGATGCTTTCGAAGCAGCTGGTCCCGGCCGTACCCAACGATCTTCTAGCTTAGGGAGACTTCGCTTCTCCCAGAAGGCACCTGGAATATGCAAATTAGCCTCCTGAAGCTTGAATCCCTGGTTTGGTGATGCTTTCGAAGCAGCTGGTCCCGGCCGTACCCAACGATCTTCTAGCTTAGGGAGACTTCGCTTCTCCCAGAAGGCACCTGGAATATGCAAATTAGCCTCCTGAAGCTTGAATCCCTGGTTTGGTGATGCTTTCGAAGCAGCTGGTCCCGGCCGTACCCAACGATCTTCTAGCTTAGGGAGACTTCGCTTCTCCCAGAAGGCACCTGGAATATGCAAATTAGCCTCCTGAAGCTTGAATCCCTGGTTTGGTGATGCTTTCGAAGCAGCTGGTCCCGGCCGTACCCAACGATCTTCTAGCTTAGGGAGACTTCGCTTCTCCCAGAAGGCACCTGGAATATGCAAATTAGCCTCCTGAAGCTTGAATCCCTGGTTTGGTGATGCTTTCGAAGCAGCTGGTCCCGGCCGTACCCAACGATCTTCTAGCTTAGGGAGACTTCGCTTCTCCCAGAAGGCACCTGGAATATGCAAATTAGCCTCCTGAAGCTTGAATCCCTGGTTTGGTGATGCTTTCGAAGCAGCTGGTCCCGGCCGTACCCAACGATCTTCTAGCTTAGGGAGACTTCGCTTCTCCCAGAAGGCACCTGGAATATGCAAATTAGCCTCCTGAAGCTTGAATCCCTGGTTTGGTGATGCTTTCGAAGCAGCTGGTCCCGGCCGTACCCAACGATCTTCTAGCTTAGGGAGACTTCGCTTCTCCCAGAAGGCACCTGGAATATGCAAATTAGCCTCCTGAAGCTTGAATCCCTGGTTTGGTGATGCTTTCGAAGCAGCTGGTCCCGGCCGTACCCAACGATCTTCTAGCTTAGGGAGACTTCGCTTCTCCCAGAAGGCACCTGGAATATGCAAATTAGCCTCCTGAAGCTTGAATCCCTGGTTTGGTGATGCTTTCGAAGCAGCTGGTCCCGGCCGTACCCAACGATCTTCTAGCTTAGGGAGACTTCGCTTCTCCCAGAAGGCACCTGGAATATGCAAATTAGCCTCCTGAAGCTTGAATCCCTGGTTTGGTGATGCTTTCGAAGCAGCTGGTCCCGGCCGTACCCAACGATCTTCTAGCTTAGGGAGACTTCGCTTCTCCCAGAAGGCACCTGGAATATGCAAATTAGCCTCCTGAAGCTTGAATCCCTGGTTTGGTGATGCTTTCGAAGCAGCTGGTCCCGGCCGTACCCAACGATCTTCTAGCTTAGGGAGACTTCGCTTCTCCCAGAAGGCACCTGGAATATGCAAATTAGCCTCCTGAAGCTTGAATCCCTGGTTTGGTGATGCTTTCGAAGCAGCTGGTCCCGGCCGTACCCAACGATCTTCTAGCTTAGGGAGACTTCGCTTCTCCCAGAAGGCACCTGGAATATGCAAATTAGCCTCCTGAAGCTTGAATCCCTGGTTTGGTGATGCTTTCGAAGCAGCTGGTCCCGGCCGTACCCAACGATCTTCTAGCTTAGGGAGACTTCGCTTCTCCCAGAAGGCACCTGGAATATGCAAATTAGCCTCCTGAAGCTTGAATCCCTGGTTTGGTGATGCTTTCGAAGCAGCTGGTCCCGGCCGTACCCAACGATCTTCTAGCTTAGGGAGACTTCGCTTCTCCCAGAAGGCACCTGGAATATGCAAATTAGCCTCCTGAAGCTTGAATCCCTGGTTTGGTGATGCTTTCGAAGCAGCTGGTCCGGCCGTACCCAACGATCTTCTAGCTTAGGGAGACTTCGCTTCTCCCAGAAGGCACCTGGAATATGCAAATTAGCCTCCTGAAGCTTGAATCCCTGGTTTGGTGATGCTTTCGAAGCAGCTGGTCCCGGCCGTACCCAACGATCTTCTAGCTTAGGGAGACTTCGCTTCTCCCAGAAGGCACCTGAATATGCAAATTAGCCTCCTGAAGCTTGAATCCCTGGTTTGGTGATGCTTTCGAAGCAGCTGGTCCCGGCCGTACCCAACGATCTTCTAGCTTAGGGAGACTTCGCTTCTCCCAGAAGGCACCTGGAATATGCAAATTAGCCTCCTGAAGCTTGAATCCCTGGTTTGGTGATGCTTTCGAAGCAGCTGGTCCCGGCCGTACCCAACGATCTTCTAGCTTAGGGAGACTTCGCTTCTCCCAGAAGGCACCTGGAATATGCAAATTAGCCTCCTGAAGCTTGAATCCCTGGTTTGGTGATGCTTTCGAAGCAGCTGGTCCCGGCCGTACCCAACGATCTTCTAGCTTAGGGAGACTTCGCTTCTCCCAGAAGGCACCTGGAATATGCAAATTAGCCTCCTGAAGCTTGAATCCCTGGTTTGGTGATGCTTTCGAAGCAGCTGCCCGGCCGTACCCAACGATCTTCTAGCTTAGGGAGACTTCGCTTCTCCCAGAAGGCACCTGGAATATGCAAATTAGCCTCCTGAAGCTTGAATCCCTGGTTTGGTGATGCTTTCGAAGCAGCTGGTCCCGGCCGTACCCAACGATCTTCTAGCTTAGGGAGACTTCGCTTCTCCCAGAAGGCACCTGGAATATGCAAATTAGCCTCCTGAAGCTTGAATCCCTGGTTTGGTGATGCTTTCGAAGCAGCTGGTCCCGGCCGTACCCAACGATCTTCTAGCTTAGGGAGACTTCGCTTCTCCCAGAAGGCACCTGGAATATGCAAATTAGCCTCCTGAAGCTTGAATCCCTGGTTTGGTGATGCTTTCGAAGCAGCTGGTCCCGGCCGTACCCAACGATCTTCTAGCTTAGGGAGACTTCGCTTCTCCCAGAAGGCACCTGGAATATGCAAATTAGCCTCCTGAAGCTTGAATCCCTGGTTTGGTGATGCTTTCGAAGCAGCTGGTCCCGGCCGTACCCAACGATCTTCTAGCTTAGGGAGACTTCGCTTCTCCCAGAAGGCACCTGGAATATGCAAATTAGCCTCCTGAAGCTTGAATCCCTGGTTTGGTGATGCTTTCGAAGCAGCTGGTCCCGGCTGTACCCAACGATCTTCTAGCTTAGGGAGACTTCGCTTCTCCCAGAAGGCACCTGGAATATGCAAATTAGCCTCCTGAAGCTTGAATCCCTGGTTTGGTGATGCTTTCGAAGCAGCTGGTCCCGGCCTGTACCCAACGATCTTCTAGCTTAGGGAGACTTCGCTTCTCCCAGAAGGCACCTGGAATATGCAAATTAGCCTCCTGAAGCTTGAATCCCTGGTTTGGTGATGCTTTCGAAGCAGCTGGTCCCGGCTTGTACCCAACGATCTTCTAGCTTAGGGAGACTTCGCTTCTCCCAGAAGGCACCTGGAATATGCAAATTAGCCTCCTGAAGCTTGAATCCCTGGTTTGGTGATGCTTTCGAAGCAGCTGGTCCCGGCTGTACCCAACGATCTTCTAGCTTAGGGAGACTTCGCTTCTCCAGAAGGCACCTGGAATATGCAAATTAGCCTCCTGAAGCTTGAATCCCTGGTTTGGTGATGCTTTCGAAGCAGCTGGTCCCGGCTGTACCCAACGATCTTCTAGCTTAGGGAGACTTCGCTTCTCCCAGAAGGCACCTGGAATATGCAATTTAGCCTCCTGAAGCTTGAATCCCTGGTTTGTGATGCTTTCGAAGCAGCTGGTCCCGGCTGTACCCAACGATCTTCTAGCTTAGGGAGACTTCGCTTCTCCCAGAAGGCACCTGGAATATGCAAATTAGCCTCCTGAAGCTTGAATCCCCCTGGTTTGGTGAGCTTTCGAAGCAGCTGGTCCCGGCTGTACCCAACGATCTTCTAGCTTAGGGAGACTTCGCTTCTCCCTGAAGGCACCTGGAATATGGCGACGGGGGACATTGGGGTGCAGGGGGGCTGAGGCTGGGGTGGGTAATCCCTGCAGGTCTTGGGTGGTGGGGGGGGGGGGATGCTTTCGAGGCAGCTGGTCCCGGCTGTACCCAACGATCTTCTAGCGTAGGGAACTTCGCTTCTCCC